>NC_135689.1:8431677-9031677 GCF_964276395.1 Gasterosteus aculeatus | reverse complement strand
CATTACGGGTGAAGGTGAAGGAATATTCATCGTGCCACCGGTAGTATGATGATTTAAGCGTTGACGCATCCATTAGTTCCAATTATTTTTGTTTCTATATCTGAGACTTTTTCCTAGAACAAGTAAACAAATTCATGGCAATTAAGTTCATGAGTACAGTACAGCTTTCTCTTGAAACATTCCTCCCTCCTTCCCTTACTTATTTAATGAGCACCCATTACAAACCCCAGTGTCAGGGGTCTGAGGCTGGCCGACTCCCCTGAATCCCCAAAACATCACTGTTTGCCCTTTTGTTTCTTTAGGTGGAACAAAATAAATGTAACGCCAGCATTACCTCTTCTTTTAAACTAAATCTCTGGCCAGATGTTAGACAATGCACCTTTCTAACAATATGCTTATTAACATTATGTTTGGATGTGGGTGTAAATGATTAACTGAAAGTACATTATAGACACTGCTCTGAACTTTCTCATTAAGATACATGGATTTCACGCAGGTGAGAGTTATAGAGCACAATTTGCAGACGACAGTTCTTCTCGTTAGATTGTCTGTCTTGTTGGTTTGTCGTGGTGATGAACACATTCTAAAAACCCTAAATGCATCTGCTGCAATCAGACTCAGACACAAAGTGCTGGTCAGTCTTGCAGCCCTTCGGATTGGGTTCTCACCAGGGGCATGACCTTTATCAGGTCTTATCCTCTCACCAGCTGCCCGACTCTCTCCAGTGTATACTGTCCAATAAAGTAGCAATGCCATGGAAACCGGCCTGAAAGAAAATCCCCTTGATGGTTTGCAAGTGCACAGCACATTGAATATGAAGTATGGGGATCGCTTCATGTCTCATGTGTCCCTTTTCATGCTCAGTCTGACAGGTGAGACTACATAAGACTTAACTCGCCCGCCAAAACTGTACGATGAGAGCGAAGGTGCACGGAAACCAACACAAAGCCAACAGTACAGAGGGGTGGAACGCCCCTTGAAAGTTGTACAACATGACACAAACACTCAAAACAACACTGCTGCGACAAAATCTCAAAGCAACGCTGTGAATCTCTGGTGGGAACTGAAACGTCACCAAAACGTCCCTCACTTAAAAAAAAGTTGCCCTGATGTCCTTAGACATAAAAAAAATGACCTTGTAAAAATAAAAGTAATAAAATTATATATTATCATCCACTTAATTATAACTTACCAACTGACCAAATGGCCTTCATTTTATTTTTTCATATCCCTTTAAATGCCTGTTTCTTCCCACTATGCAATTGTTCTTATTTCATTTTTCAACCATGAAGTAAAGAATTATTTCCCCTACACTAAATATATTCTCGCAAAAAAATACCACTTGTTACCTTGATAAAATGAAAAGGTCCCCATAAAGATACGGTTATGAATTTACTATATATTTCAATTATTATCCAATTTCACAAATCTTTGAATAAAAATGTATAAATAGTGTCAAATGTTTTAATTTTTTAATCTAATCTGTAAATAATGGCATTACCAAACAAACTAATCACACTTGCGGTCTGAAAGCTTGATCTTTCCATTGAAAGTTTCAACATCTTCAAATTCAGCTCTTTTTATAGAGTTTGAATTCTCTTTCGCGCCACGCACCGTTTTTCTGTTAAGCAGGTCTTACACATCCTTATCGACACATACTCAAAGCTGCAATCCCCTCAGCACTCGGCCCTGAGCGAGGCCATGAATGACTAATCGACAGCAGTTCCACCCTGTGCCTACAGGGGGCAGGTTTGTCATGGAAATGTATGAGAGGACACATGCTGCTCACACGAGCGCGCACACACACACACACACACACACACACACACACACACACACACACACATACACGCAACAGCTTCATGAGTATGGATAGTGGTTAAACACTTTTTATATGAGTAATCCAGAGTAAAGGTCAGTGTGCAAAAGAAATGTAATACCCTGTCTGTTCCTGAAGTGTCTGACTGCGTTGTGTTTGTTTAAGAAACATATTAAAACATCTCCAGCAGCAGAAGGCGCTTTTCAATATATTGCATTTATATTTGAGATGCACTGAAGGTATTACTTAAATTAGAAGTCACAGCGTCTAGTGCTTTTTGGGTCGGCTTAGGGTAATTAAATCCTTTTTTGCAATAAGAATTCAGTCATTTAAGGTAATGCTTCTCGCTTGATTTATTAGGAAATTGTGAACTTGAGTCATGATCTGTAGTTTCAAATCTTCATTACAGCATGGTTAGCATTTTGGAGATTATGGCCCGATCTAGAGTAGAATATAGAAAGTCGGATACATGTCATGGTGCGGCGACCTTGTGCAGGCTGCACAACGCTGTGGCAGCAATCTGGGAGTAGTCCAAATTTTCCATTTAGAATGTTAACCATTTCAGAGTTTTCAGTTGGTTGTAACCTTTCGGTGAACAAAAAAATCTTCTTGTTCAGTTGTAACTTAGCTCCACCCTCTCATGAGACTTCAGGTTTCAGAAAACCAAGATGCCAACGGACAAAAGCCGAGATGGCTACAGCCGTAATGCTGAACTAGTGTCTCAAAAGCATTAACCCACAAACCAATGGCTGATTTCATGGTGATTACATCCACTTACAGGTATACAGTCTATGGGCCGGACTCCTGTGGGCTCCTGTGGTCTCTTTGTGTTGCCCTGACCAACCACGGGCAAAACATGTTTGCGAATTTGACCTCTTGGCCTCTTGGAATGATGCGGCCAAAATCACAACCATAGAGCCTCTTTGTGTGATCATCATTCCTGCCGGCACGTGATGGATGTGGCAGTTCAGTGCCCAGGATTTACCAACGGGTGATGGAACCTTTCCAGACGTCGTGCAATGCAAAATGACTCTGACTACTTCATTCTCACACAATGTCCACGGCCAGTGCTTTGCAGTTCAGTGTTTCTCTGCTGAGTGACAACGTACAATGCAAATACCCTTTAAGAATACCATTTTCTCGCAAGTCAATCCGAATGGGAGTCGCCGCAGGTCGCTTGCCACAAGCCGCTTCTCCGCTTCGTCACCCTGCCTCTGCTCCACCACCTTTCTGCCACCGCTCCACCTCTTTGCCCATTTTTGAATCAGTCAGGATACGAATGCGTCATCCCTGCCGAGACGGCGACGGGTGTATTCGCCCACTTTGTGCTTCTCAAGTGCTCGTCAGAAACCTCCGGGTGAGGTCAGGGAGCTTGCATCCATATCTGACAGCGACTACAGGTATATTCAGAAAGCCAGTATGAGAAAAAATAAAGTGCCTGTTGCATGTTAAAGCATCAAGATGAACCTCCCAAACGCAAGTAACATACAGGTGTATATTTTTAAATATGCATAACGTGTCCCCTTTAAATCGTCAGTAATACGTATAACTGGTAAATACATTTTTTTTTAAAACTAGAATACAATGAGACTCAAATTTACATGGACCATCAGTATTCTATTCTAACATCTAATGCGTATTCACTGCATCCGTTCTTACTAGGCATGCCAAATAATCTGGCATCTGGGTGTGTAGTATTCTCTCTCTCTCTCTCTCTCTCTCTCTCTCTCTCTCTCTCTCTCTCTCTCTCTCTCTCTCTCTCTCTCTCTCTCTCTCTCTCTCTCTCTCTCTCTCTCTCTCTCTCTCTCTCTCTCTCTCTCTCTCTCTCTGTGATGTAAGCAGCCGTGGCCCCGCCCCCCTCCGGTCGAGTCTTGAGGGTCCTGTTGTGTGCTCTGGCTTCACTCCCTCCCTTCGCTACGAATAGCAGGTTATATTGTGCTTGTCACATAAACACTAAAGAGTAAAAAAAACAACAACGGGAGGCGAGTGAATGAACAATTAAACCAGACCGCAAAAACCAGAAAACACGACTTGGGGAAAAACGTGGGTCGACTTTCATGTTTGTAATCTCACAGAAGTGAAGGTAAGAAGGCGTTTTCCGCGTGTTTTTATTATTTATTTGCTTGGTTCGCGTATGCTGGCGAGCGGCTGCCCGCAGCAGCTCTGCGGTCAAACCCCCACTCGCGCTGCTGGATGCTCTATTGACAGGCGCGCGCGCGTCAGCTGTCGATGCGAGCGAAATACCAACAACATTGATCTGTTTTTTGTTTTTGTTTTTGTTTTGCCCGGTTAACACCGCTTGCACTGGGCCGCTCGCCGGGTGGAGCGCCTGCGTAAGTTGCATCGCGTTGTGGTCCTTCTCTGCTGTGCCGGCGGTGAGCGGAGCGCAGCGGGCTGCGAGCCGCACCGCATGCAGCTCGTTATAGCGCCGAAACGCACGCGCTGCGACGCGCATGCGGTCTTCATTGTCATTCATGGCCGTGTTTCTGGTGTAACGCAACGAGTGCAGCGGGCCGGCGTGCTCCTGACAGACGCACATTGTTCCGTTAATGCCCGAGTGTGTGTGTGTGTGTGTGGACAGAGGAGTTAGTGGGTGGGTGTTTGATGCGCGATGACCAAGCACCCGCCCGCAGTGAGGAACAATCGGTAACGCGTGCCAAGCATTGAAACCTTTTCTTTGAATGGACCATTATGAGCGTATGGAGCATCAGGCACAAAAACACGAGATGTTTGACGTGCATATCTGCCAATACCTATTGACCGGTAGTACATCATTTCATTTATTTTATATAAATATATCTTTTCGAGTTTAATCCAATTTTCTGTTTTTATCCTTCCATGAATGCATTCTGTCTCAGGTTCTCCTAACATTGTGCTCATGTGGATAAAGCATATTTTTTATTGCCAGGCAAGGATTTAATAATAGCCCATAAAGAGAGAATATTTTTTTTAATTAACCCAACTACTTACTTAAAGACTATAAGCATGTTAATACGATTACATGATCATTTCTCAAACTGTGTTTCAATAGGGGATTGTGAAACTAGTTAAATTATATATCTAGTAGTATTAATTGAACGCATTCTGACACGCTGCTGCTAAACACACATGCGTTTGTTGCGCTTTGTTTTGTTGTTTGTTTTATATTGAATATTTTCATGGCTGCCAGCTGCTGAAAGCATCAGAATGGGTTCGATGACAACGTGGGACTCGTCCTCGTGGACATGTTAAGATTTCTCTCACTGTGTGATGAGTAAGGTTGATTTTGTAGCACAGCGCCACCTGGCTGATGCTTCACTATAGTCTGCTGATGTGAGTGAGAGACCCTCCCCAGGGAGGTCAGCAGTCAGAAATGGAATCTGGATTCAGAACCGCAGCCTATGAGGGTCTGAGATTGCAGGGCCTTGCTCAACGGCTCTTTGGCAAGTTTCTTGCCTGGGAATCAGCCGCTGTCAGAACAAGAATATAGTTGTGTTAAAAGTTGACTTGTAATGGAATAAGTTTTATGTGCAGTCCGTATTGAAAGGATTTTAATATCCAATTGAAACGTCTCGTCTTCCTGCTGGGTACCGTAGAGATCTATGAGTGTTGTTTTTTTTCTTTTTGTGAGAAAACAAATGGCTATTTGTTAGTAGCGGCCGTTCTATTTGTACCACAGGAATTGGAAGCTTCAACTGCCTCGCATTGATAGGAATGTGCTGTTATGGTCTGCTGTCTCACATTCACAGATTTCCCCTCTTAGCCTTCTGCGCGAGGACAGTGGGACTAGAGGAGCGTCTCCCAGGACAAATCCTGCTGGGAGGGCCTGTTCCTCCGTGCTCCGAAATAGCCCCAGTTTCCCACCCTGACCTGGCCGTGACCGGGCAGAGGGGGAAGGATAGTCTGCCTTCTAATCCCCTTTCTCTCCTCATCCTCTTCATCTCCCTTCTGGGGAGGGGGGGGTGAGTCCCTCCTATTCCTAGAGCCTCTTTCTGCCGGATGTTGGGAAGGCTCTTTGTAGCGTTTTGTTCTTTCCCCTGTATTGTGTATTTCCATTCGGTTAATGCCATTTTATTTGTGTGTCAAACACCTGCCTTGAATCTATAGCTGCAATTAACACGTTTTTAATTATCACATATGTTCAGCTCTGCACACCTGCAGCAGTTTGAGGTGTGTTCGACAAAACATGTTGTTTTGTCAAAACAGTCAAAAATAATAATCAAATTACGGAAGGAGTCATTGACAGCGAGAAGCTGAAGAAAATTATGTTTTTTTTGTATAAAAAATGCTAAAGACTCATTGTTTACTAGAACTCATTATTTCTTCGGCTAATGGATAATGAATAATGGATTAATCATTTAGTCTGTGAAATTGATAAAAATAATGAATACTAATCACATGTTTCACCAGCTCCGTCTCCAAATTCCTTGTTTTGAAAGACCCAAGGTCCGACATCAAAAAAGATTTAATTTACATGGTAATGTAAACCATAGAAATTGTGCAACTCAACTATGGCCACAAAAAAGTTGATTGTTTTATAGGTTCTACCTGAATGTAACATTGTTCTGTCGATTAAATAGTTCTCTATGTCCCTACGTGTCGATGTAGATGTTAGCCTTTGTGAAAATGCCTTTCCAGAGAGCCAACGGCTGCTGTGTCGTTGCATTTGAACTACGTGACATTTGTATGATGTTCATCCTTAAGTCACGCTGTCAACACACCCATGCGATGAATGGATCAAAGGCTCAGACACTTTCCCAGACCTTTTGAATGCAAAGGAATTCTTCTCAGTGAGCTTGTCCAAGGGACATTTATGACTAATATGCTGGCATGAGTACCTGCTGACGCACATTATAGGGGGATAAATAAGTGTTTCTGTCAGACAGCAAGACGGTCAACTCTACATATGACTCTGCACATACATTCACATTTACCACCACATCTGATCTGCTTTCACATTAACCAGGTGTGTTTGACTCTGAAAGAATAAACAATATAAATCATAGATGCAACACTAAAAAAAGGCCATGATTTATTTCAATCCCCCGCCACTTTATATCCTTTGCATATTTATAAAACAAAATCTCTTTGCAAGAAACAAATACAGTCTCAAGATCAAAAGTTGGTATTTTTCCTCCCCTGCAGATGAGTCACCAGCGGAAGGACAGACTTTACCTGAGCTGTCCTTAGGTGGTAATTATACAGGAGCTGATGGCAGAACACGAAGCAGGAGCAGAGCGCTCAGTTCATCTTTATCTTGGTCTAACACACCATAAAATGTTGCTGTTGTTTATTGCTTTGGTTGTAGACCGGTGCTGTCAACCGTGCGAGGATTATGTATTGACGCCCCTAGTGATGATTTAAGTTTAACTTCTGTGTCTGGAGTCCCATTTGAGGCATACTGATCACTCTTCAGGGCGCTTTCACTCTTAACCTGTTTGTTTAGGTGTGACAAGTGTCATTTGAACCCCGCTGTGGACCAAAGAGACCAACAAACAGTGGTGCGGTTTGTTTGTGGTTGGAAAGCAAATACACCAGCCGTGGGTTTTTATGATCGCAGATTCTTGATTTGAGCCGTGTATGCAAACTATCTATGCAAATTCACACACCAACATGTCTGCACAGGTATTTTCCCTAATTAATACTTCAAAAGTCAGTAAAAGTCCTCTGCTCATGTCCAGCTCGGTTTACTTTCTCAGTTTTGTAATTTCATAAAATGGTTTTTGATGGCGATCAAACCGTAATAAGTCCCAAATCATCACCGTACAATAAGCCTCATGCGTGTCCCTGCGCTCTTTGACGTTGTCGCCAGTCATCTGGGAGTGTGCGTCCTGTTAGTCCACAATAATAACACATCCTGCATTTGCAGTCTAATGCTTATTGTCGGCATAAATCTTTTCTTTTTTTTCTTTTTACAATCATGCCCTTTTAATGAAGACACTGCTATAATAATTATTATTAGTCCGTGTTTCATAAGTCAGCGTGAGAATGTCACCGCATTTGACACCATTCTGCTGTGAAAGTCTCTGATTCTTGTCTGCCTTTGCCTGGCGGGTGGTTTCCGTGTCCTCAGTGCTTGATGAGCTCGGCCCGTGGAAACCCAGTGTGTGACTAGTACGGCCCGTGGCGTTGTGTAGCTCGCTGTTCCTTAGGTTGGAACCATAAAACCATGAGAGTTCAAGACAAACCCTTGCGAATAGGAAGCCTTCTTCCAGGTTGTATTGCAGATGAACAGATTTAATGTATTTAGTGTGCGATCACTCACATGCCGTGTTGTAAAGCATTCCAGTTAAGGGAACGGTTGACTGTCCCTGAAAGTTCTCATGACATTTGGATCTTATCTATTGCACATCGTTCTGCAAGAGTCTTTTTAAAGTAACCTGTTTAAAGACTGATGTATTGTGTATAAAATGTTATGGATCAAAGGAAGTCCAGGTTTCTAAGGCGCCCTGTGGTTTCTTTACATCACGCATGGTTTTCATTCCTTGCTTCCACTCTAGGTTTCATCATATTCGTTTAACATAAGCTCAACAAAACCTAAACCTTCTGATAGATGTGTGTGGTTGGGTTTGAAAGACGTGGCATTGTGTTTAACTGTTGAAAGGGTTACATTCTTTTAAGAGTTCACAGCAAACTCTGAGGATAAAATCCATTCAGCAGCTCTGTGTGAAGAACCTGTAAAGAATATTTCCTGCTCGAGTCACTGCAGTGGATCACAGTTTCTGATTCTGTACTTCCATTCAGAACTTTATAGTTTATTTTTAATAAGATAAGGAAGAGCTGCAGTTCGCACCCTTTTTTGTTGTTGTTTTTGTTGTTGTTCCTCTGTGCTGGTAGGCCTTCTCCTTTGACCGTAGTCATTTAATGACTGACTAGAGCACTTTTAGGAAAGAATCGCAACCCCGGTTCCTATTCTACTGCTGTGTTTTCAGAATGGTGGCATCATCTGGCTAAACCCCACCCATCTCAAACTAGACACTAAGACCTATCAAGTGCACTAATTAAAACTTCTAACTTTGGTAAAAAAAACATTGTAACATCCTCCCAACATTCAACGATCATAGAGCGGTGTTTTATTTCATAGTGAGTGACACCAGCAGCATTTTAATGTGATTACCCCGGCTGTCTGTGGTGGACTAGTGCTGCCCGGCAGCCATGCTGCTGTTCGTGCTCACTGCTCAACCACTGGAACCAGAGAGTCCCTGCAGAGATCAGCTATATAATACAGCTGGATCTGAACTCCAAACTACTGCTCCTCCCCTAAAGCCCTCACTCCCCCTCCGGCTCTCTTCCTCTTCCTCCGACCTGTAATGGAATGAAGCGATAGCCCGTCTTGGTCACTAGGGACCTTTGTTGTAGTAGAGATGGACAACTCAATCTGGTGAGTGCTGATTATTGCCAATCTGGAAGGCCGGAAGCAGTCTGGCAGTATGGAAAATAAACGATCCATGGAAGTTAGTGATAAGTGCTCCTGCAACAGAGAGAGATGGATACTGAATGAATATTTTTGGATATTTTATATATGATATTTATATTTGATATTAACATTTTCCTGCAAAAGCTCAACCACTTGATTTGTAAAATGTTGATAGAGGAGCAACATTTTAATGACCTTAGGTTTTGGCCTCTTGAGCTCTTGGACTGCAGGTATGGTTCTGCTGGGGAAAGCCGCCTTGACAAGTTATAAAAGCCACAGAACCCCCCCCCCCCCCCCCCATAGTTTCAAGGTAATTAACTTTAGGTGTGCATCCATTCCATAAGTTGTTACAGCTAACGTGTTAGCAAATGGTGCAGTTGCCTATTTACTCACACATTCACTGTAGCAACATCAGAATTCATTTGAGGTTTGGGTTCCTCTGATGAATGTCCAATGTCTAATGTCTGAATGTCCAATTCCTCTCTCCTTAGAGTCCTGGGCTCGGTTTCACAAAGATGTTTTGGACTGGCGTTAGGCCAGTTTTAGTTCTGCCTTCTGGACTAGTTTCAGACTGATTCATTTCAACAAAAATCCACTGTGCATATCCATGCATCTATTGACGTATGTCATATCCTTCTCTCTCGCCACGTATCCTCATGTTTTCAACTGCCAATATTCTTTTTTTTAAATCAACTGCAGTAACACGTTGTAAAGGAGGACACCGATTGATGTGGGTTTGAATATGAATTCTTGCCAGTTCATTGGTGCACGTGTTGTCTTCGCTTGTGCATGATTCAAAGTAATTGTGGCTGTGGTGACAGACAGCAGCTCAGCAGCGTTGCGTATCGGTTCTCAGGGTGAAACTAGCCAGGTCCGACAGTGACCTTTGCCTGCGCTAATCCAGGATGTGTATCCCTAGGATTGCTTTCTGCGGAGGGGGAGAAAGGGGTTAATCGTCATGCTCGGGGCAGATTTGTGACTGACTGGATTAAGTGGGGCTCAGAGTGTTGGACACTGCACTAATCTCTGGTATCCATGCCCCTGCCGGCTTCTTGGGAAGGGCAGAGTGACTGGCTGACTTATTCCGTGGCTGACTGATGAGTTGCCCGGCTGACTGACTTATTTTCCGATTGCCCAAGAAAACCACTGATCCAATGATGATGGGGTGGTGGCGTTTCCAGCTGCCGGGCAGGTGCCCCGCTCTGTCAATTGACAAAACATGGAGTCACACTCTCTTCTCCACACTTGCCTTTTATGAAGAAACTGTTGATTTAGTGTTGATTTAATGCTTTGCAGCAGTTCCCACTCCCTTGTCCCACCCTGTAGGTCAATGATTAGCTGAGACCGCTCGGTAGTTTTAAGCCAACAGCGTTGGAATGAGCTCACCCGTCTTTGTGGCCGTGCAGCGAAAGGTTCCAACTCCTTATTTCTGTCATCTGCCATCTAAATTCCTCGTGGTCTCAGACGCTTCTCTTTCTGCAATTCCTAATTAATGCTTGAGCTAAAAGCGACCGGAACCTGCTCAGTTATGATAAGTTCTCCGTGGTATCGGCAGTACTAGCAACCTTTTTATTGGAGTAATGTGGCGTTAGTTTTATAAATATTCTTCAGTGGCAAGTTATAATATGGCATTCATTATAGTGGTCTACTGCAGATACAGACAATACTACACACCCCTAGTCGGCAGAATCATGCGATCACACGCGTGTGTTCTTGTGTCCATGCCTGTATCCGTGGCTGAGGGTGCGCCTCTTTGTCACCCTGCTGCAGCATAATGCATCATGTTTTGGATATGACATCTTTAGTTACCTCTTTTGATTTGAATGATTTGTTGCTGTTGATGACTGGCTACCAACTCCCCCCGCGTGATAACGCCGACCTCGAGCTGCTCCTCTGAACTCACAGACTCACACTTTTTTTTTCATTTAAATTGTTCATACTGAATAAGTGAACAATTTAGGATTTTTCCCTGATATGTAGAATAATCCAGTGTTCAGAAAACCCCAAGGGTTTGAAAAGGGGACCTTGTTTGATTTAAGTTGAATCACGTAACTGTTGGTTTCCATCAACAATTTCCCAGAGCAGTTTCTCTTCACAGCATTGAAAAGTAACACAATGGTATGACCTCCGCCACTCTATGGAATATGCTGTACAATGTCTGGTCTGTGAAAGTTCAGTTTCCATGGTGATAATTCAGACTATGTTGTCTATCCAGGTAGATACGCACGAACGCGTGCGCATGCACACATGTGCTGCCACGCCTGGCTTCACTTCCTACAGTGATCAGTCTCACAAGCCAGATCTGTTCTCCTGCTTCTCACCAACACCTGATTTCTCCGTGGAAGTGAACGGCAGCATCTTTGGGTCGGGTGTTCAGCCGTCTCTCCCTCTGCTACTTACAAGCTCTTCTATCCTGTTGTTGATGTTACAAAACAAACTGACCTGAAGAAAAGCACCTGGCTTGCAATGCTGTATCGGACACAAACGCACTACAACCAACCTTGGAGAAAGTGTGTCTGTGTGTGTGTGTGTGTGTGTGTGTGTGTGTGTGTGTGTCTTTGTGCTGCTGGATGTTAAACCTGTGAAAAACATCAGATATCTAAAACTATCGTTCACTCACAGAGCTTCCGGGATCTGAACAAATGAGCTCTGAGGAAAGATGGTATGCTCATAGCCCGCAGCAACAAACACAAACACACACACGGGCAGAGAGCAGGATGCATGTATACACAATTGGATTCACAAAAACCCACAGGCTATGATAACCGAGCTCTCAACTGTATGGCAGGAAGACGTTCATCGTCTTAGGCAGGGACACAGGGATGCTGTTACCGCCAAAATAGTGACATTTTTCATTTTAGTTTGCAGTTAGGAGTTTAGTTTTTCATACTTGCGTTACTTAACGAGATACTAGGTCAACTTTCAACTGCTGCAAAAGTGCATTTTAGCAATGTGTATAAGCTTCAGATATAGTAGTAAATTAATTGATGCGTATTGGGAGCAAAGAACGTGGCTTTGGCTGCATTGTAACATTAACGCGGCCGAATAGAATTTGGGCTCCTCCTTCACAACCTCCGAAAAACTATTTCACCGTGTAAACTAGAATTTGGTTACTTCAGGTGGATATTATATTTGACGCTAATAAGCAGTACAAAGGAAGGCAAGAGCAGAGAAAGATATTTATAACTCCATGTCTTCGGGTCTCGGACTTTTCTACCGGTGATCATATGGATCTCAATATATTAAATCATGTAAACAGACCCTTGTTAAACTCATGTTCTGATTATCAGTGAACTCAGATTGCCATCAACAAGATATCAACATGTATCAACGAATCGTTGTAGCGATTCTCTTCAAATGTCTATTCAGGCAGAGCGGCAGATCAACTTAATTCAATAATTCATTGGGATTATTATTACCATCTATCAATATATTTTCTAGAATAGAACAACATGATGAGCATGATTAAAGGGAGTTGTTAGATGTTTTAAAATAAACATTTAAGACCATTTACTGTCTCCCCTTCAACCTTCAGTGAATATCGATTCATATTGCAGATATCACGATACACACAGTTTGTGTATCAACGTGTACATTGTTAGGATGTCACAGCTACACACATGCACTCACACACAAGAATACAGAGTGCTTATCTTATATCAAGACAAGGTCAGGATCTGTCCACGTACAGATGAATAGAACAGTGATCCTTCCCTCTATATGACGCTCTCTAAATCCCGTCTCACACTGGACAAAAAACAACTAAAATCTGTTTTTTGTCCTCAGTGGGGAAGGTCACAACCAGCCTTTGTTCCTGTGATAGATTTCTTATCAGCTCCAGCCCCTTTCGGCAGGGAGGGAAACTTGACCCCAGGTTGAACACGCAAATATGTGCCTCCTTTGCAGCGCATTGTGTGGAATGGGTGGTTTTGGGACGAGTCTGTGTGGTCCCACTCAAGATGGCCGACTTTATCACTTCTTTCAGCCTGCCATTCTGCTCATCTTGAAACACAATTTATTTCCTCTGTCTTGCAAAGTAAATAAAAAAATATATATGAAATAACATTTGTGACGTCAGACATAGTAAAGAGAAGCCATCTTTCTCTCTCTTTTTAGGATTATGCACATGGTGCCACAATATTTATTGATCAGTTTTCTTCCCTCCTGGTCATTTGGTTTCTAGCAGCTCAGCACTGACCAAAAACACACACACACACACACACACACACACGCACGCAGTGGGTTGAACGTATTCAGATTACTCTATACCACAAGAAGAAGAGGCCTGTTGTGTGTGCATGTTTGTGTGTTGCTGTGGTGGTGCCCTGCTGTCTGTGGTTGTGTTTCTGGCCAGCCCTTCTTTGTCGTCTGGACAGATGTTCACAGATGTTCGCTGGCTTTGGAGTAAAGATTTAACTTACAATGAGACATTTATTATTTAATGCACGAAATGATGGATTATCTGAATGTTTTGATTTTCCTTTAGTTTAATCTGTTCCAGAGTGTACATCTATATTTTAACTGAATTTGTTTTTTCAGTCCCCGTGACTTTGCTTGTAAACGGACAGTTTTTGCTCCATTTGATTTTGGTGAATCGAGACAATTAGAATCCTACCCTGGGCCTCCCGGTCCTCTTCTTCTGTAGAGTTCACACAAAATAGGTGGAGAACAGTTCACAATGTAGTTACTGTAACTTTTGTTCATTTAGTTCACATTGTTTCTTCCTGAGGCCATAAACTACATTTATTGACTGACGGCACGTCGCAGACTCACAAAAGTGAAGTTTTGCTTTAACGACTCAGATGAGCAGTGGATACATCACAGTAAGGGAAAGATTAAATCAGTCAAATTTTACGATTTACATGTTCATCTGAAAATGTCAACCGGGCAGAAGAGTGCTCAATTTGTTCCGCCGGTTGTCTGCAACCAGTGTGGTGTCGACGTTTGGTGGAATTAGCAGGCTAGCTAGCGAGCAGCTGGTCAGTTGGTTAGCTAGCGGTTTTCAGTCCCCAGCGCTCCGGAGGAGGACAAGCCACCTAGTTGGCCAGCCCGACTGTCGTGACGTGTCTCTTTTCCACAATGGAAACACAGAAGACAGGAAGTGGAGCAGCGAGACGGTCGCTGTGTATAAAACTCGTCCAGTCATGTGACTCGTCATGGCTCTCCTCCAGGACGTTATTCCCTTCGTGTCTCTGATCAATGAAGGTCAGTGGCAGCTTATTGATTGTGGCCAGCCGTCTCTTCTTTGCATACTGTACGAGGCTTTTTATAACCCAACAGACAGGACCACGGTCTGCTGACACTGACGAACGGCCTTTCCAGCCGCCCACCTGCAAACGTTTTTCTTTCTTTGTATTCGTTCACCATTCTGTACTCCCGTGGTATCCGTCGCTCAACTAAATCTTCCTGTCGATTCACCCTCCAATTCATAGCCTTTGTTCTCTACCCCACCGAAGATGCAGCATCAATTATTATTAGTATACGTGTGTTTCAATGGTCATACCCCCCCCTTTTTTTTTTACAGACACAGGCACCCTCCTCATGGCTTGTTGTCTCAGCGATCAATATTCTGCAGTGGAGCTCCTTAGCCTGCACCCTGTTAATCCTTGCAGTATGTGAGAGTGTGTGTGTGTGTGTGAGAGTGTGCCTGGCCCGGCCCGCTTTCTTCTTATCAATATCTTCACCACTCTCTCCCTTCAGAAATGATCTTTTCCTGTTTCTTCCTTCCAGCCCTCATTGATTTCTGTGAGAGATGGATGCAATCCGATATAGGACGTTGGGGTCGGACTGAATGCCGAGTGGCTCGTCATGTGGACAGACTGTCAGTTAGCGTCTTACATTTTCCTGCAGGGATAACAAGGGCAGGTCAGATTGATGTGTGTTTCAAAAATGCCTTGTACGTCATAGTGCAGTACAGCCTACTTTAGCCTCTTTATGTTGTGGCACGCTCAATTTCATTTTCATTGCTGCCTCAGAGCCGGAGATAACAGTACTGACCCGTGGTAATTGTGGCCAAACAGCGATGGTGTCGTCGCGGTAAACTGATTTTTACAGTGACAAGTGACACGTGCAAGGAATTCACTTTGTGCTGTATTTGACCAGACTTGTCAACGCGATGGGGTTTTGCGTGTGCTACTTGTGCATGTGTGGGTTTCAGATTCCTCCTACAGACCATAGACATGTGGGTTTGGCTAATTGGGCATCACATAGGTGTGAGTGTGACTGTTTGTCTGTATGGAGTGGGTGTGTTGGAAAACATCCACCTTCCCGCTTTATGTTTATTGAGTTGATGGAATAAATGCAATGCTTTCAGTAACTCATACGGTTTGCTTAAAGCATCTTTGCTCATTGATGTGCAATAATGTTCACAATTGTCTACAACATTGAGAGATATAAGTGTGAAATATCATGAATAACTGAATTGAATAAATATCTGATGATTCATTTATCACTTCAGATAGAAGATAAATCTGATAAATATAAAAAAAAATATATATATATATATATATATATATATAGATATATATATATTACTGTCCACTCTCAAGGCCATCCTTCTATACATTTCTGTAGTTGTAAATATGTAATTACATTCACAAGTCAAAACTTTGTTTTTGTCAATTCCAGCACCTCAGAGGGGGAAGCGGGTAGACCTGGTTTGATGGTGGTAATGACAAAGAATGCGATGATGATCTCGATGATGGTGACCCTTGGTCCCAGTCTTATTTTTATCCATCTATTGAAGAAATCAGAATTTCATTCAAACAACATCATTATAAGGAACATCCAACCAAGATCCGTTTCCCTGGAAACCAACAAACATGATCGCAAAGCTGGGAGAGCGAGCCAAGGAAAGGCGGATGGAGGGAGCAGGTCTCATTTCTTTGGGGCGTAGAATAAAAACATCTAACAGTTGCCGCAGCAAGGGAGCTGGCAGGGTGGAGCGGGGAGAAGGCGTTGGTGGGGGAGGAGCTGAGAGGAGGGAGCACTTGGGGGTGGGGGGGAGAGGTGGCAGGCTGATGATGGAGCGAGGAGAGGGCAGCAGAAGACGGGGATGTAGTTGGCAGGGTAAAGGCATGGGGGGTGGGGGAGGCAGAAATAAAAGGGATAAATATGGAGGTGGGGTGGTGTGGGAGAGTGATGGGTGGGGGGAGGTAGGTAGGACGGAGGATGCCAATGTGACTGCTATAGGGAGGCTTCGGGGTCCGGCTCTGCACCACCACTGCCTGTAAAACAAAGGGAACAAAGAGGCTGAGCTGCGTAAGAACCACACCAACCCCCATCTCCTTCATTTTGGGGGGGTGCGCCCACCTTAATTGATTTTTTTCATTTAATGATGTTCGTTTTGCACTGCTGCACTGAGATGAGAGTTTGATTCCTAAAGTAGCACCAAAGCCTATTTGTGAGGTTGCGTGTTGGTAGAAATTACACGGTCGCGTCGAAAAAATTTAGCATGAAATGATTTTTCATTTTCTATGTTTTCTTCAAAAAATGAATGCAGCTCAAAGAGTCCAAGGTGATCCGCCATTTATTTCTCCAACCAATGAATGGATTTCTTCAGTCAACAAGAATTGCGAGAAAAGTAACGGTTTGTCGGTTTGTTTTCAATTGCAATTTGAATACATTACATTTTTGGTGGTGTGTTAAAAAAAGTCACACTAGGCTCTTAGGAATTGTGATTTTTCCTTACATTTTATAGCATTTATTATCAATCCAAAAAATATATTAAAAAAATACTTTTTTAGTCCCTTGAGTTTTAAGTTAATTTAAGTGATAACTGAAAACAGCCTGTTCTGTATTGAATCATCAGTTCTGTACCTTTTGTTCCATAATTTATTTTCCCTGCATTCCCAATAATCACGGTTGGCTGATTTGTTACGTTACAGTGATTCTCCGCTGCTCCCAGCTTCTCTATTAAAACATCATCTCTCGGTGTGTAATTTGTATTGGCAAAGAGGCTTCATGGCTCTCCAGTGGCTCCGTCTGTGGGGAGGCAGGAGTTGAAAGAGAGGGTGGAACAAGGTGGAGAGCTTATTACTTTTGAGAGTAAATAGGAAGGAAAAAAAAGTGTATCATGTGTTTAAAACGGTTACTTAAACATAATGCCTTGGTGCCGGACTAACATGTAAAATAAAAATGAAAGTCTGGAAAAGTCTTCTATTTAATGTGTGTTTGACCAAAAGGTTTTGTGTCTTCTTTACTCTTCTCCTAATAATCCTCCTGGCAATGTGTTGATGACATCAGAGGGAGGATGAATTGGCAAAAGGGAGGAGAGGATAAAAGTAGTAGTCGAACAAAGGGAATAATGGAGTTTGGAGACAAGGAGGAAGGATGTGACTCCAGATGAAATGAGGAGAAGTACAGGTGTCAATGGGGAAAAAACGAAGATGAGCACAGAAGGAAAGAGCTGATTGCTTCCGTCCGTCCGGTGGCTAATCGGATTAGCTTAGCAGGGCTATCGGACCAGATCCGGCTGCTCCGGGAACATAAACAACAATCAATGTACTTCTATACTCCGTTACAGACACAAAACACACGCGCTGCCTTACAGTGATGTGTAGACTTGTATTGCTCTGCTGAACTGCCTTCTCGTTCTGAATAATGTAGAGCAATGATTTCCAATTAGGGATATGTGCACTTCTACAATTGTCACATGGCAATTATAGAATTACACGGGCCACAACTTTTTTTCTTGTTATACTATACAGTATATTCATGGTGACTGTTGATTGGACAGTGTAATGACACACCGAGTGGATCAGCGTGTGTCTACCCTCGGCTGAGTGGGCCGTGATCACAGACAGCGCTTGTGATCGGGATTGGGGATTGCAATTTGTTCCCATAAACCGTAAGGAATAAGGAATTCACAGTAATATGAGCCGTATGGTCGTGTTGATTAAATCTGTGGGGGGGGGCTATTCCTCAGTGCTAGAGCGGGTTGTCCTTCAGGTAAAGGACTGACTGTTTGATCCCCGGCTAGTCAATGTCGATGTGTCTTTGGGGAAGACACCTTAATCTGTCCAGTGGAGAATGGGTATGAGGTTGAAGCACTCTGAGTGATCAGAAGTCCATTTATCATAACCTATGCGTCTATGCGTTTAATTGATTATAGAGATATTATATTTGTGATTTTTAGGGTTTGGGGTTATTTGTGATTTTTAACCATAACCCCCTGCCTTGTAACATAATGATGATGAAATAAGCAAGTTCTTTCCTCCTGATTTTTACTTTACTATTATTCTTAACCTCCGGTCTGATTTACACACCACTTAATGGGAAGGTTTAGCACGAGCCGAAGGAAGATCCCATTACATTTTCTGCCAATCTTAATCAACTGGCAAATTCAGTTTTGTGTTTGTGTCAGCAGGATAACTGAAGAATCACTGAGTGAACCCACCGTGTAGCGTGGTCCGAGGAAGTACCCATTAGATTTCGGAAAGGTTCTGAATCACAGGGGGGAATACACATATTATCTTTCACTGGTAAATAGATTATAGAAGTAGATTAATAGAGCACATTTTTCTCGCTATTGATAATTGTTATATTACACTTGAGTTATTGTCACAATTTTCTGGTAGATTCAAGATGTTGCCAACAGAGTGTTATAATTTAATTTAAATCTGCAAAGACCTTCCTAAAAGAGAACAACTTCCAGAGACTATGCTTAAATGAAGCATCCTGCTGGATTATGGCCACACCAAATTATCTGAGAATAAGTTCTCAGAGTTAGTTTTCAACGAGTCTATGAAAGTCAGACAGATTTACCATTAAAAAGCACCCACGCGTCTAATACGAATCTTCTGTTCTTCGGTCCTCCAGTAACACGAATGAGAGATGAGGGCTTACCAGTGATTATGGCATCAAGATCATATGGTAATTGAAAATTACCTGCTTGAATGTGAGCTGATGGTGATAGTAATAGAAAAATAATTAAAATAAGCAAAATTAAATTAAAATGAGGTCTCATTTGATCATTTGTCAGAGTTGATTCATGTGCTCGGGTGTGGTGAATGAACAGCCTCGGAACAGTCTCCAAGCTGATTAACATGCCGAGCTGTAACTTCACAAGCTCGCTCACAAACGTACATATTTGTAAGACGCCCAGCAATGTGACCTCTGCAAAACTTTTGCGTCCAGGAATTACATTTAGCTGCGAGGGAGTATTAGAAGTCGTACTGCCTGCAGCAGCTTTGTTTCTTGTGCACATACTGGGAGCTGTTGAAGTTTTTTCTGCCTCCTGCGAATATAATAATTGAATTGAGGAATTCTAATAACACATTAGAAGTTGCAGCTGACGTTAACATTAAAGCATCATGATTCATGATGCGCAGTTCGGTGGGTGACACAGTGATTTGTGACTAAAGGACTGCTCTCTGGATAACTCGGCTGTTCCCAAACCCACATTCATGACACCGGCTATTGTCAGCGTGTGATGTCTCTTACTACCCGAATGCAACGAGGAAGCTAATCCAGTGTGACGGATCCAGGGAAACTCCTCCTCTGACAACCCTCTTTAATGGAAAGATATGGGTCAGTGCTGCCTCATGAACTCACTACAGGAGAGAGAGGGAGGGAGGGAGAGTTGTATGTACACAACTGTCATTTTCTCTTTAGAAGTTAGGGAATCCCCGGCAGTAGTTCCTTTTTTTATTTTGTGTTCAGTTACAATAATAAAAGCACGGATGAAGGTTTTCTGTTGTTTTATTAATTAGGTGAAAAGGGAAAGTACATGACATATCATCAAAGTTACTCGTCATTTCCACCTCAGCAACATTTAAAAGGTAACAATGTACAGTATGTGATAAAATCATGCAACTCCAAAAAAAGGTTCTTATTTTTAAGCTGGCCTTATTAAGGAGAAAAGATTATAAGCAACCCACCCCCTAACCTCTCCATGAACCTAATGCCCCCCCCCCCTCCTCCAGATGCCTCTGCACACCTCTGCTCCCATGATCCACAGTGCTACATTAGCAGAGATACTCTTATTGCTAATTGCCTTCATTGGTGCGGTTAGTGTTGACATATAAGTGTTTTCTATGGCTCAAAATGTTGCGTGGGTGATTCACACACATGCATGTTTAATGTCATGTTATTCGAAAGGTGTACTGAAGTAGCATATCACATGACCTGGTTAAGCTGTTTGTTGTAACTCATCCACTAAATATGAAGCTAATCTATTGAATTCCACGGGCAAAAAGGTAAAGATCTCATTTGGTTTTTGAGATATTTTATTTTTATTCTTTTATTATTTAAAAAATAATCCCTTCTCATACATTTTCATGAAACATAGCATATTTTTTTAAGATTATTAAAAAATTGAATTGATCTAGTACTGTTGCATTCGCCTTCTCCGAGATATATATATGGATTTTGTATTATAACTTATTTCCTAATTTTCTTTTAGATATTGCATTTTTTTATGTGTGTGTGTGTGTGTGTCTGGTCTGTGTGGTTACTTTATTTCCTTTTTTCACGCCAACAAGTACATTGAGATTGCAGAAGATACAATTTACTTTAGTGATCTATTGTAGTGGTGGCAGAGACGTTACCATCGGAAACACTGCGTTTCCCTTCAAACCTCAAATAGCAATGGTGCAACCTCATCACCCAGTTAGTCTCTGTCAGCAATAGACTTTTGATTGCTGATGGCTGTCGCTGTGTTGGGGTTCAGTCAAAAACAGAGTGGTCTTTTCTTTCTCTTTGGCAACTTTCTCGATGCTCTGTGCTGATTGCGATACAGCGCCAGTTTGCTAGAAAAAAGTACACATCGGAGATTCGGCGCGCACTGAAAGCGAAACGAAATCTGAAGGAGGTGCCACCTCGTTAGTCTCTTTACAGGAGAAATGTTGCAAATAAGTGGTAAGCTGGTCTTGTACTATGTGTTTTTATTTTGAGAATTTGTAGAGAAGCAACAATCCTGAAAAGCATTTTACCGCAGCTCCAGTGTCATGAAGGTGTTTGCTCATTCGTTAATCTTTAAGAGTGTGTGTGTGTGTGTGTGTGTGTGTGTGTGTGTGTGTGATAAAAGGCGGTTGAAGCACTCAGGACCTCATTACTGAATGTGCAAGTCTCCTTAGATGCTGATAACAGCTTTAGAGGTGTGTGTATGTCTCCGTGTGTGTGTGTGTGTGTGTGTGTGTGTGTGTCTATGTATCTGTGTGTGTGTGTGTGCTTTCCATATACTCCTGCTCCAGGTTCAAGTCACAGTTCAAGATAACGCGCTGCTTTCTTGTAGTTGATTCATGTTGTGAACAAGGAGGTTACGGAGTGTCTATTTGTTTTGAGGTGTGTTCAGGGACAATGATAAGAACTTTTTCTTGTCTAGTTAAAACATAAAAAATCATGGGACTAGCTTATTTGCGGTAGTTATGATCATACTCTACACAAATGCACAAATAAGAGAGGAGAGATTAAAACATAACTAAAATACAAATTAAACATAATGAACCATAGTGTAGTGTTTTTATCCCTCTGTTTATTTTCCAAAAGCAATTATTGTATGTCAGTTCAACAATGTCATACCTTTCAAAGAACTTTTCTCTCCATTTTGTTTTTTATTAGTAAAAATGGTGAACTTTTATGACCCAGAAAGTACTTTGAAAGAGTTACCGACAAAAGTCAAACCGCTGTGGCAGCAACCTGTCAGTCACATGTGGCTCACCCTAAAGAATAACCTGTTTTCTCCTCCGTTCTGCTCTTAATGGGACTTTAATTTACAAAATGAACATGCTGTATTGGAGAAGACCTGAAATTAATTCAGATCTTGAACTCATGTCAATCCCCCGAAAAATGTACTGTACTTAATGTACAGTTTAAACACCAAATAAGAGTTGTGTACTGAAGTTCTACCACTTCTTCACATATAGATATACTCTGCTTTCCTTCAGTCAGTCACCAGCTGATCTTAACACTCTATTTTAAATCTATTTCATGACTACTAAAATCCCCCAATCCCGATCACAACCTTTACTAAGTGCTTTGCTCAGCTTTTGGTAGCTCGAGACTGTCAAAACAAATCCTAGTTCCTAAAGACAGTGGTGCATTTATTCATTTTTTTTTTTTTTTCAAATAAAAAAAGTGAGTGACAGTAAAGGATGACCACTCAGAGCGGAAAGCGTCTCATTGTGATGTTCCTGCTACCAGCGGGGCCCACAGGTGCTGCACACTGAGCTGCATGTTATGTTTGATTTGCCTGCCCGCTGGTTCTCTGCCTCGTGTGTCTTGTTTCCTCTGATGTTTGGGGTTAAACCAGCGAAGCAGCTGTCATGCCAGCTCCCATGGATGCTGACTCTGACAAAGCAGGGAAAAGAAAGATTAAATGTGGCTCAGAACAGCTTCATTCCTGGAAAATGCGGGTAATCTGAGTTTAGATGGCTTTAAGGAAGAAATCAGCTCCTAGAAAAGGAAAAAAAATGGTAATTTAGGAATCCTTCTTTGGGTATCTTCCATCAATGTAGATTTATTTGTAGTGGGTGACTATGTTGTATAATTTTGGCCACTAGTGAGGAATAGTGAATTTGTTTTTTTTAAACAATTTGTCCGTTATCATTTACACACTCATCCACAAGTGTGCTTGTATGCCTTTCTCATGAGCCTCTTTCAATAGTTCAAAAGTTCCTTGGGCAAAATGACAATTGGACTTTTGGCATTTCGGAGTCAGTATGATTTGCAATGGTTGGATTGAAAAAGCATGACTGTGGTAGTGTTATGCTGGACATAAGTATTGAGAAGTGTGTACCTAATGTTCCTGTCTCTTCCCTTCCCGGCCAGGATGACGGTTCACTGAGCAGCGAGGAGGAGGCAGAGATGAGCGAGCCCACATGGCTAGCAGCTGATTTGGGAGCAGCGTCCGACCTGAGCCCGCCGAGCCGAGGAGAGAGGATGCGCCACAGTCCCCAGAACACACACAGCAAGGAGGACGACGGTAAGTTCCCGGTGGAAGTTAACGTCCCTGCATACCTAGTCATGTTGTTGATGGATTTCGGGTCCAGTTTGTAATAATTTAGTGCATACTGTGTTGTGACGTGTCTGCCGTCTATATTGCGATAGCAAGTGAGTTCGGCCATTAGCGGACTCTGGCTCCGGGTGACGTAAATGGCGGCGGCGTTCGCCACCAGCAAACACTGCAGTCCGTGACATGCATGACGGAATTAGCTTGCTAGACAGCCAACTAGCCAGCTGCTGAATAAGTCACAACAAACTCAATGATTGGAGGACAATAGCGGTGTACTTTACTGTGTCAAGAACAGTGTTCGGATGAAGCATTATTCCTGATTTGTCAGATTTTGTAATGTGCTGATTCTCAAGTCTCAAAGAGAGCAAAGGCTGGTGCTGTACTGTGATTGTAATGCTGGTAAAGGCCTATAAGCCGGACTGGCCGTGTGTTCGGCCTCCCTCCCTGCACATGTTGATACTTTTTGTTCCTTCTAGTGGATTTATTTGAACATCCAGGGTAGGGCTGGGCGGTGTACGCAGTTTCCCTGGACCCGTCACACTGGATTAGCTTCCTCGTTGCATTCGGGTAGTAAGAGACATCACACGCTGACTATAGCCGGTGTCATGAATGTGGGTTTGGGAACGGCCGGGCTATCCAGAGAGCAGTCCTTTAGTCACAAATCACTGTGTCACCCACCGAACTGCGCATCATGAATCATGATGCTTTAATGCTTTGTATAAGCTTTCCGTACGGTATGAATTTCTCCCGTACCGTTCATACCGGTGTTACGCCACAACAATTGACGTTGATCTTCGAGGATTGCTGGGGGCAAAAGCAAATCTTCTGAAATATATCAATGGAAATCAAGTGGCATGATATGAGCTGTTGAGGATTTCATCATGGGAAAGTGGAGGAACAGATCTCAGTGTGTGTGTGTGTGTGTGTGTGTGTGTGTGTGTGTGTGTGTGTGTGTGTGTGTGTGAGGCTACAGCAGGTGGCAGTGTATAAGGCCTTGGCATTAAAAGGTCACTCTGTTCCCTACACCTCGTATGGAAGCCCAAAAGAAGGTTGTAGGCGTCCAAATGCCAACACTAAGAGCAGCTGAGAGGTGAAGGGCCTTCCTGATCAATTAGACTCCAATCCAAAGAAACAGGCTGCCAGCGTAGCCCACACTTATTCTCTAATGTAAAGCGGTGTTAGTAATGTATGTAATGATTGGGTTGCCTGGCCAGATGGATCTATCAGGGAAGAGGGAAACGTTTTGGGTTTGAAAATGATCCCTTTCCTTGTACAAAACCAGATTTTTTTTCCACATATCTTCTTTATTTAGGAGTGTAACGGACCTCTGTTTGGCTCAGAGTGCTTCACATTTTGTATTTTTTCGGGACAAAAGCTAAACCGTCACATCATATATGTGTGGAACACAACAACAACAACAACGATGAAGGCGGAAAATGTGTGCCCACATTTTCACTTCTGCAGCCAGATGCATCCAAAGCATCTCATCGTAAATAAATTTGTTCTGTATTTAACAAGAAAAAAGTAGTCGATTACAATGCATATCATCATGCTTTTGAGTTAATCATTATCCCCACGGGGGATATTCCTTCACGGTTAAAACTACTCACACCTTTTTTCTGTTGCTATGGCACTTTAGAAAACCTGTTTGAAGCGCTCTTGAAACTTTAAAAAACTTCTCTGACTGTTCTCCCACTGCCGGAAGCCCACTAAACCATTGCAGAGAACTTGCAGCCTTATTCCTCAATTAGCGAGGAGCTGCTTCGGTTCAGCCAAACAGCTTGTGGCAGAATATGACTCTGAGAGTCAATGTCAGGTGGGTGGTTTCCCAACCAGCAAGCTGTCGAGGCATCCAACTAGAGTATGCAGCTAATTTCAACAGAGCGGATGGTCCACATACACATGGTCTGTCCAGTTCAGGAGCAGCTACTGTAGCACATCACATCTATGAGCTCCTAACTGCCACCTTGCTTTTCTTCTTCTCCGCTCCACTCTACTTAGCAGTGGTTGTCCAAGTGAACTGGCACTTTGAAGAGCTCGTTGCATAAAAAAAAGCCTGAGCGTCTGAAGAGCAGAGCATAACAGGATTTTCAGTAGGAAATAAACCAAAATAAAAATATGTCGCAGAATGTGGGATCTAACCTCCAAATAAAGGAAATGCTCTCTTCCCCGTCCCCGCCAGGAGACGAGAAATCAAAAAGAGTCAACTGGCTCGAGTTTAAAAATAAAAAAATAATTTAATAAATAACAGAAGCAATACAATTACAAAGTGAAATGGTATAATATTTTGCGTAATTGAGAATCTCTCTGGACCAGCCTATTATTAACATCAACTACGGTTCTCAGGCGGCGTCTGCCTGCCTCTTGTACAGAGTCTTTTCCGATCTCGCTGGTTGTGTCCTTGTTTTTCAGCGGCATGTGATTGGCTGCACATTCAAACGTAGCTCCTCCCACGCTGGTCACCGTGATTTTACGACTCTCTCCCTTGGCTTCAAGGTCAAATCGGAAATCCGTCACTGTCCTGATCAATCCCTTTTCACTTAATATTACAATACATTCAATGATACACCTTTGACCTAAAGCTTCTTTATGTAAATATAATATAACATGTATGATATTGGAATCATCCAATGAATACACTTTAAAATTAACACATCTTAAATCATCACAGTTCATAACATTTTAACCATTATGTTTAACTCAGTTTAAATGGACCAAAATCAAGACCGTTGCCTCTCAAGGCTTTCTTACATCCTCTGCTCATGAATGGCTTAACAGGAGAAAATACGTGCAAAAAAAACTTAATTGGGGAGAAAATATGAAAGAAATCCATCATCAAACATTTAAGCATCCTTGCCCCAGGCTTTAACTTTACACTTTACATTGTGGCTGGATGTCATGTGTACAATGATTACATTATGTATGTTAGATTAAAATCTGCAATATGAATCTAACACATTTTTTATATATACAAAAAGCAATAGAATAACTAATATATAATAGCACACAAACTACACTAGTCATGATCACACATATTATCATTTCTACTGCTTGGCGTGCTCTTCTGCCTAAATCCCTAACAAGAACCAGGGAGAGACGATTCAGCGTCTTCTTCTTGCATTGTGTTTGACGAGTCAGTTTTGTGACACCCAGATTTTTAAGCGTTGCCGGCAAAATGATCCGTGCCCCATTTCTGACTAAAAGCCTGGCCTCTGCAAGATATGTGGTTGCCATCTGACGGCCACAAAATGATGTGCTAGTTTAAAGCCAGTGCACTGCAGGGAGACTAACCTTGACTCTGGCTGTCACTCTGAATTTATTTCACAAATGCTATAGGTTCCAACCTTGGACACTCGCTCACACCGGCCGGCAGGTGAGCCGGGCCTCTAGATCTGCTTGCACTCGCAATAGACTCATTTCATGACACATATGTTCTTGAGCTTTCGGAGAGATGTGTGTGTGTGTCTGTGTGTGTGTGTCTGTGTGTGTGTGTGTGTGTGTGTGTGTGTGTGTGTGTGTGTGTGTGAGAGAGAGAGAGTGTAGCACACCCACCGACCCCGAGGCTCCAGGGAGACATCCACCACAGACCCTCAATGTGCTCCTGAACCACCCGCCTGAGAGGCTCCTGCCTGCTGTACAGCAGCTCTGAGTGCCCCTTGTTCTGAGGAAAATGGGAAGTGATGCAGAGGGCTTGTCAGAAGTTGTAGCTGACATTACAGGTCGTCTCCATGGGGGATAAACTGAAGAGAGGCAGGCCAAAACTAGACTGGAGAGGGGAAATTAAGAAAAGGACAAGAAGGAGGACTAGAGAGAGGAAGGATGATGTCATCAGTTGACAGAGGAGAGGAGTGCATGGAAACGAGAAGGTATATGATAGATAAGCCGATACATTAATCAGCTGACGTACTGATTCTTTTCTGCAACTACTGATAATACTGATTGTTCCAGGAGAAAGACACAGTGGGTCAAACATATCAATGGACTCTTGCTGGTATCTTTGCATGCCCCTTGTCTTCTATATTCCCCTCACTGCATTCATCATTTAACAAGCTAGCTTCCAACACATCTCTCTGTATCCTGAATATGGGAACAGATCAGATACAGTTTGTACAAACTTGCTCAGAAATGTACTTGTCTTATGGTTTGGATACATATTGCATCCTTTCATCCATGTCGCCATCTCTCCTCTTTTAGATGCACATCGTTGTCTTGGTTTTATTCAGAATTGTTCTAGTGGCATATTATGTAATTATAATATGTCTAAATTGTGTCCCATTTAGAATACGATAAGCCGGATCATCTCTATTGCAAAAATGATGAATAAGATATGTTGGATTTAGAGGTGTATTCTGGAATATTGAGACATGCGAACATCTAAGACTGTAACCAGGATTCTGGATATCGACACTTTATAAATAAATTCAGTCGGCACAAGAAATGAACTGTGGCTTTATGTTTTATCTCCAGTGTTTTTTTTTCAGGACTCAATCTAAAGAAAGTCCAGCAGGTCTTTTATGAAGGCAGATTCAATGTTAGCTGTTTCTCAGGGCTCAGCTTTGGCTTCTTGTACAAATCCGCTATTCATTTTCATCACAGTGCAGATAACACACAGACAACATTGATGATCCACGCACGTTTAACAGGTTCCCCTCAGCTGAATGTGATGTGATTACTCGCAGTGACAGGGTCATCCTAAAAGCCTTTAATTCAACTTTATTTAAATTTAAACGCATAACCATTCATGTTTACTGCTTGGTACCATTTATGTGAAAAACCACAGCCACGTTCAGTTGAAAGTCACCAGTTGCCACTCCAGTCATGGGGGCCGCAGCCTGATGCAGACATGCTGTTTACCCCCCTGCACGCTCCCCTTAGGGACAGAACAACTGCCACGCGCACACACAAGCACACGCACAATAGCTCTTCAGCTACGTATAGACACATGCATGTATATACTGTGTGTCTACACATGCAGGACAAGGCCCACATGGTGTAATGTGTTGAAGCGGTGCAGTAGAGGGAAGTAGGGCAATGGGAAACCGACAGGATGACTTTGATCCTCCTCCTCCACCAAACCCTGTCCTGTCACCTCTGCTACGCAAAGTGTGTGTGTGTGTGTGTGTGTGTGTGTGTGTGTGTGTGTGTGTGTGTGTGGTGAGGGGAGGAAGAACTGCAGAAAGGAGGGAAAGGGTATGAACTGCTGGATGGGTGGAGGAAGAGAGGCCAGGCTGAAATATAGAAAAGAGGCAGCGTTGAATTGAATGACTCCTTACGAGGAGTCCATACGGAGGTGTTTAATTAAAAGTCACACTTAATTTAGACAGAAAAATGCTAATCTTTGATTTTGATCATAAACTCTTGTCACAACCTCTTAACGCCTGTTAAAGATTCTGTGCTGAGATAAATTGATAGCTAATAAAATAGCTTTTTTTACAGGCCTAAGTAAGGGTTGACATTATTTTTGTGTTTCATGGTTAACAAAGACAAAATAAAATATAATTAGAAAAGCTGATTCTGCTTTTGGAGTGCTCCAATGGCTTCCCCTTTTTGTGGGGTGTTATCTAAGTTAGTTTGCCTTGTTAACACAGCCTGACCGCCCAAGTGTGCTTTTATTGTGTGTTTGTGCATGTGAGCACTCCCCGCTGGCTAACTCGCGGCCGCCTCTCTGCCCGCCTCTCATACGGCGGTTAGAGCGGAGAACACCTCGCTGACCGACGAGGTCTTGGAAGTGTTGCACCGAACCTCCAGTTCCCCTTCAGTTAAACACAATTATCTCCGTCAGCGGGTTGGCCGTAGTTTGTTCTGCTAGTTACAAGCCGCCCTCTTGGGCTTCAACATCACCAGTTAGCTCAAGGCTCTGGCTGGGAGCTTGTTTGTTCCAAATGCTTCTGGAGGTTGTTATTTCTCCGTTTGGTATTATGCACATTCATTATTTGTATCTTTGCATGTGTAGCTTTATGTTCTCTCACAAGGCAACATGTCATCCAGCTGCATACAAATGTCCATTGTTTGTTTATATATACTCTTAAGTATCTCATCAAACATATGCAACTGTGTGTGTGTGTGTGTGTGTGTGTGTGTGTGTGTGTGTGTGTGTGTGTGTGTGTGTGTGTGTGTGTGTGTGTGTGTGTGTGTGTGTGTGTGTGTGTGTGTGTGTGTTGGCGAGGGTTCTTCTCTGGGGTACAGTAGCTAATTCATTATTTACAACCCCCCTCCAGGACTCTAACTCAAATAAGAATCTATACAATTAATATTACAAACCAACTATGCTGTTCCTCACACACACACACACACACACACACACACACACACACACACACACAGTGAGGCTGGTAACGGCCTAACAATTATTTTTGCTTACAGGAGTGAGCACCAGCTGAGATTGAGCACAACCTGTTGACATATTTATAGTGTCTGAGTCTGAGCGCACACACACCTCTGCTCTTATATCCCCGTATGTTTGTGCAGTGTGCATGCGTGTTGGTTCTCTTGTGTATTTGTTTGTCCAAACACCATAATATGCAGTGCATCTATCCCGTGTGCGTGTGTATGTGTGTGTGTGTGTTTATGTGTGTGTGAGAGCGTGTTTTTTCCCTCTGGTAAGTGCAATTAGCCCGTCCATTCGGGGCCGAGTGCAGTAGCCTCCCGCCCGGCTTTAATGAGATCTGGAGCTGTGAGAGACTGAAACCTCCACAGCCTTTTGCACGTGCGTCTGACTAAACTCGATAAGCTCTCAAATCAACACGAAAGCTGCCCTTTACTGCATATCAGATGCTCACCGGTGCAGTGTAAGTATATAGAAAGAGGAGCACCAGACCTTTTGGTCACCGGCTAATGGGCTGCCATGTAACTGTATCTATTTTCTGTATTTTGTGGAAATGACCTGATGCCAATTTGCAGCAGCAGCTGAAATGTTGAACCTCTTTCTTTAACGTTGACTCCCTAATGTCCGAATACTGGTCACAGCCAAGAGCAACCAGCTCAGGCCACTTATTTGTGGACTGACATTTGTGGAATAAAAGATGTAAGCAAAGCAGGTTGGACAATTGTTTAGTCAACCGTTAAATATGATCAACTGACATTAAACTAAAATGGCAGAAAGTTAGTGAGTTATACCTTTACTACTTTTTATTTAAGGATAGCAATGTTATGTGGTCTCCAAACTGAAGTTTCTCCACAACGATTGGATGGATAGCCATGAAACATCCATGTTAGCCAGAAAATGTATTCATGTGATGGGGACTTTTGAATGAAACGTATCGGCAATAATATACATTGAACTACAACTTGATTCAGACATTCTTCGCAGGATCAGTTAGGAGCCTTTCAAGGACTGTTATAATAGACTTGTAGACTAGAGTTGGGGTCGTCGTGGCGCAGGGGGTAGAGCGGGTGTGCTGGGAACCGCAAGGTTGGTGGTTAGAGTCCCGCCTGCCCCATATCTCAAGTAGAAGTGTCCCTGAGCAAGACACCTAACCCCTAATTGCTCCCCGGGCAAAATGTGAAAAGCCATGGGTTTAAAGTGTAATGTAAGTCGCTTTGGATAAAATTGTGTGCTAAATGACCTGTAATGTGATGTAGACAGATAAACATTTCAGAGCATGAATATTACATGATTCAATTGAAGTTTATTGGATGCAAATAGAAAGTAAAAAATGAAAAGTAAATCAGACTGTAAAAGACCAGGTGATTACTGTCCGAGGGTCACACGCCCAATTGGCCCCTCCCACTACCCCCTCACCCAGATTAACAAACCCCGTAAAGTTCAAGGTGTCCGTGTGTGTGTTGGGGCTGTTTTTAAGACCTTGGGAGTATCAGTGTGCGTTTTCTTATTGTTTTATGGTGTACGGGGTTAAGCATGACCAAAGGTTGGCTCAATAAAATAGGAAACTTGTACCTGTGGTTATCAGCTTGCCCCTTCCCCAGGAACATAAAGCACCAAGCACACACTCTGAGAGACACACACACACCGGAGCAGTGCCTGTGTAACATAAAGAGAGAGAAATGCACTTGAGTGACTTCCTCACTCTCAAGACATGCTTATAGTCGGACCTCACCAGAGCTGGTAACATGAGGAACAGAGACGGATCAATAGTTTTGTTGTCATCATGAAGAATAACTTAATATAAGAACAAATCGAGGCCTTCGAGGACTCCAACAAGCACACATTTCTACATATGCACAACTTGTTCAGTGTATTAACTTAGCAGCAGATGAAGAAGCTTTGGACAATTAACTAGGTTAACTAGGCTTTCTAATGTGATGGAAGGGAATCTTTTGTTCTTACTTTTGAACAATATTGATTGATCATATTGATTAAAATCATGTTTTGTTTTTTTCATCATTTATGATAATGAATGTTCACGCATGTTCACTCATAAAGTTCAGTGTAATACAAAGAACTTATAATGTTGGATGAAAAGACAACAGTTCGTGGATAACTCTTGTGCGTTCACTGATGGTTGCTGTCATTTAGCATGTCACACGACATATCCGCTGAATCCACCAGAGACGGGATGAGACACTGACGGAGATAATGCCGACAGAGAAAAAGTATTGTACCTAAAGACTGAGAGAATGAGAGGGGCCCTGGTGAGGAAGAGAGGAGACAGGGTGGAGGTTGACAGCGGAGGCTTGGCCTCCAGGTGGACAACATGAGACAGATGTTCCAGAGAAGAGGGGGCTAACAGGGCTTTAACCCTCCGATCCAAACCACCCAGATGTTTAAGCTACAAATTACTGTGGCCCGCTGAACATTCACATCTTTCCCTCGATTCATCCATCCATCAGAGCCAATCCTCCAATTTAGCCGAAAGGGTTAAACACACACACACATCTATGCATGTGTACAAAACCCTAAACCCCTCCAGCCCTGAATACAATCATATTCTTCATTGCTATTCTACACACACACACAGATTTAAAGGCAGATTTAAGAGCCTCAATTTTTACACATGTTCAAGTACAATACACACACAGACATTTACACACACACACTCACATGCAGATTGATGGATTATGCACATGCTGCATTTTAGATACTGTAGCTACCCCTGCATCTCACACACACAGACACACACACACAGACCTCCTACACAGTCATCATCTGTTGTTCCGTTCTCACATCATCAGTAGACAAACCCTTGTCTAACGATATGAGCTTCATCCAGACTTACACATGTGTAAACTGTGTTATGCAATGTGTTCATTTTTTATTGTGCTTTGTATGAATTATTTCTCCATAGTGCATAACTGTACGGCAGCGGCAAAACCTATTTTAGTCAGTTTAAGTGTTACATCTTTTCTTCTTCTCTCAGGGAACCGAAGCTGTTATCCATGTTGTTGTCGACACCATAAGGCATCTGGATTTGCAGAAGCAGTCATTTTAACTAGGAGTTTGCTGGTATAGCGCTTCCTTGATTGGTTTGTTTGTGTTGTTGTTAACTGGCTTTCCGGCGGCGAGGTAACATTTTTCAGATCCTTTGCCGTTGTCCCCGGTCATAGCTGTGCATTGATTTGCTCCCATGCATGTATCCTATAGGTAGCAATACACTTGCCTATGAATTGGTACCTGGTGAAGCTCGACTTTGAAATCCAGACCATCCCTTGCATGTTGCAATTTACAGTATGTTCAGCCGCCTGAAAGCCAGGCCGCTGGGCAATAAAACACTTGCTACGTGACGCAGAGAAAGTCAGCTGTCAATCACTGGGAGGAAAATCAGTGGACATTAGAGGATAGCAGGCGTGTGCAATCAGAATCACCCCGGTGTCAGACATCATGGGCGTGTGCGTTTTTGTCTCTAGGTGGCAATCCTGTTCTGAGAAGTGATGCATATGAAAGTAACCATAAAAGACAACAGATTATGAAGATAATCAACAAATGAATCAATCATATCAGCAGATTTAACTTTGTTGTTTCCATTTCAAGGATTTATTAGGATTACCAGTAGCAAAGAGCAACCTGAGAAATCACATAAAAGTAGAAATAATTCAAAATTGTATTTAGTTGTGCATTTCTATAGAGGGGAATAATGCAGTAGTTCAGCATCAGAACACAGAGATCCAGTTTGAAGGACTAACTGCAAATTAAAAAACTAAATAAAATCTTATTATTAATAATAAATATTGTAAACATGATTCTCTTAATGGGCCTCATGTGGTGGGTCTTCGCCCCGATTAAATCAGTGCTGTGGGGATTCTTACTTACTCGGCTTTCTCTTATTTGTGCATTTGTTTATTCTTCTTTCCTCGGTCCTCGTCAGTTACAGTCAATGTTTTGTATATCGGTTGATATAATGTTTTGAAATATTAAACTTTACATTATACACATTTTGCGTACCTTTCCTGCCATAATGTGCTACAATGCCACTATAAGAACACAGGCTGCAGTAGATCCTGACATCAGCCGCTGTTTGTTCCAAGTCAAGAATTGATTTTCAATAAGGAAATGTGTTGAATGGACAATCGATTGTGAAACAAATCTTGGGATACTAAAAGATTCACACCCCAGTGAATAAGAAAACGTCATGGGACTGAGACCCACAGACACAAATATTCCTTCTCTTCCCGTCTAACTGCTTCTTTTTTAAGATGTGAAACTACCAATTGAAATATAATTCATGTTTACCATATGTTTATAATATAACTTGGAAATCAAGTTTTAAATAGCGGCATTTTCTCATAGACTTTTATCATATTTGATTTATCTTTGTAATCAGAGGAGTCGTCCTCTGCTGAATATTAGAAAGCACTTTTAAAGCACTTCCCCATTGGCGACCCCTTTAGAAACAGGCAGTCGTGTTAACTGCATATCTCTTAACTGTTTTTTAATGTTTTTATGGCTCAAGTCAAACTTTGTTTGGTGAGATCCTTCTGAATGCATCTCTCATCTGCCTTGCATTTGTATATGGATTAGTTATGTAGAATTTTGCACACATAGGTAGGGTAAGTCTGTCTAGGATTTCTGATGAATCCCTTTACTTCAGCATTGACGGAACCGTTCCTGTACCACTACATTTTAATAAACCAGGTCTATATATTTTCCCCAGGCAGAAAATAAACAGCACATAATGTCTTATACTCTATACAATGTACTCTATAACCTCCACATGGTTGTCAAGGAAACTCTCCCTCAGTCCACTGAGCGACTCCTTTAGGTGAGAACGCTGTGACCATGTGTAGGTTTTCAGATTCGTATAATGCACACTGAAGATTGATGTTTTGTGTTGTCCATATCTTCTACATCATGTGAATACTTTTGATGCAGCATTTACACTAATATATTACAATTATAATAAAATATTCATGTATCAAATTTTACGAGATCAAAAGTGTTCACATTTCTGCTATTATTGATCCGCTAAATTGTAAGTAGGTAACGTATCAAAATCATTTTAATGGACACCACTGACTCAACCATAGCCGATTTGTATTAACAGTACATCATCTGTCACAGATACCGTATCAATTTTCTTAATAAGACACAAGCAAGTTAGAGTTGCAGTAACTATTTGGATAATTTAAGCAAATTGTGATCACTGTTTGACACTGAGATTAAAATAGAGAGACAAACAGTGATCACAATTAAAAAGTTCAACTCGCAAAGGATGAATATGTGGGACTTGATACATTTAAAAGTTAAAACTAACTATTTTTACCTGATTGAAATCAACAAAGAAATGTGGTTTTGGGAATAAATACATCAGCTAATCTCAAGATAAGGGAGTGGGCGGTGCCCGATATTGGGCTCTGGGTGATAGTAAGTGGTGAATACGGCACCCTAGAGGAAACATGAGTTGATTTAGAGCCTTTCCGGTGGGGGGTGTGGGGGGCGGGGGGGTTAGGCATCTCTGCGGTATCCGTGAGTGTACGAGTGGTGCAGAGAGCGAAGTCCAGGAGGAGAGTAGCTTTATCGTCTGGGTTTTGGTCTTCCACATGTACTGCATGTGTGTGTGTGTGTGTGGGGGGGGGGGTAGTACAGCAAGGGAGGGGCTCCTAGTATTGTCTTTCACCTCTCAAGGCCACAGACAGAGCTGCAGGATGCACACACACACAGACTGCAGCAAGTGACTGAAAAGAGACAAGTGAGAGACATAAAGGATGGAGAGTCGCTGTGAGATTGAGTGATGAGACCGAAGGAAAGAGGACATTTTAAAACGGGGATTTAGAGAGTAAAGAGAGTAGCATGGATGCGGAGGAGTTGGAGAAAGATTAGATGGTGCACAAAGAAGCATGGTTGAATGAGAGAAAAGAAACAAGGAGGATTACAAATCATTTATAGATAAAGAAATCATGGATGTTTAAACAGTGATGGTGAGGTTCTGTTCTTCAATAATGAAAGTTGCTCAGCAGCGCGTGAAGCCAAAAAGTTAGATAAATAGAGCAACCCCGCCAGCTCCTCCTTTGAACCTGTCTCCACATGAATGGACAAAGAAAAATAAGTACATTTCACAGCTTTTAGGACTTAATGATTTAAATGAGATTGATTCATGGGTTCATACTGGGAAGAATTTTAAAATATGTTTATCATAAGGTTTGCCGGCATCTCTAACCCGATGTTAATCTATGGTGGAAAAATGAGTTGTAGTGGACCCATAAAAGTGCTTGTCTGCCAGGAAGAAATTGTTTCGATGCCCGGTGCTCCTCCTGTTTTTTTTTGAAGAAATATGCAGATCAGAGAATTGTGGGTGAAAGAGACCGAAAGTTCAAATCCACGGCAGTACTTCAATCCTAGTTGTTCCAAATTCAGATGAAATGCTGATAAACTCCACGACTTGTCTGTCGCCTGTATTCTTCTGTAAATTATAGAAAAACAGACCTCTTGTTGAAGTGATTGTGGAAGGCTGAAAGCAGCAAGGGTGAAGAATAGAAACAAGAAGAAAGAAAGAAGAGGAATAGAAACAACAGAATGATGCTGAGAGAAGATGAATGGGGGAGGAAAGGGGGAGAGCTCTCAAAGGAATACACCCACCCCTGGGTCTATCATCGATTTAACCATTGACTGATGTGATTTGTCATTGACAGTTCTTTTTTTTATGACTTAATGTGCATCGAGGCATGTTTCCACTAAGGATGCGGAGAAAGACGTTACTTCACACCAAAGCCGCATCAAATGGCAAGTCGTCGGCGTGTAGTGACATGAATACAAGCCGGATTCATGCCGTATCTGCAGCATCATGTAATGTGACGCTTCTTGGCTGACCTCTGGAACGGCTATGTCTTTATTTCAGCAGGTCCGTTTTGTGATTCCAGCCGGTGTTTGAGATGTTGGCTCTCTTATAGATTCAGCATGCGTATTTCCACAGCAGCGGACGGTATTCAGTGTCGGCCAGTTAACAGATTTGTTGACAAAAATATTTGCTGAATTCCTCAGTTGGATATGAATTGAATATCTTTGGTTTATAAGCCTTGATTCGAAATGGGTATTTTGGCCCCATGGCGTCAAAAGACATTTTTAAGTTGCGCAAGCTGTACGTGTCTTTTCGTGTGTCTTATCACAATGTCAAAAATTATGAATAAAACCATTTTCTCATTTGCTTCCATTTCCCGTAGTCCGATGTATTTCCTGCTGCTTCGCAAAAGAAATCCATCTCCAACGTGCCAAAGTTACGACTCCCCTCAATGACAATGAGACTCGTGATGATAAAGGCCTCACTGTTGAGTCCTTATGAGAAAAAAACGTAATTACCTGGCATCACACAAGTTGTATAAAGCATTGAGATGAACTCCCTTCACTGCCTCCTGTATTGAATTCCAAGGGAGAGGGCGGATGACCGTGTGGAGGATCAAAGAGAAAACTTTGGAGTGGAGGTGTGCCTCTGTCTCCAAAACAGTGCGTACAAGAAAGACAATTAGAGAGGAAGTAAGAGAGAAAACAGAGACTGAAGCCTTGTCACAATCTTTCGCCCCTGTTTGGATCTCTTCTGTCCCCCAGCAAAGAGTACAGTACATTAAAACTGCAACTCCTTCTCTCTGGCCCACATACACTTCACCTCCCCATCAATATTTCAAGGCTAACCCCCTAAAATATAGAGCAAACCTAATTTAACGTGAGTTAACCCACACACACACACTCTCTCTGGGTAAAGAAGTGAGACGGTGTGTGTTCCATGTTTCTGTGAATGTTTCTGCAAAACAGAAGCTTGCAAGGTAATTTAGACCTGCTCTGTTTTTGCATTTCTCTCCCAAGATACAAACTAGATACAAATATATTTAGTGTAGTTTAGCAGTCAGTGTTTTTCTTAGATGGGTGCACTATAACCAGTTACATTGACTCATATACAGTACTTAGGTACATGTTTGAGGCACTTTCTTTACATAATACTTCTACTGCACTACATTTCTTTGTGAAATATCGTGTTGTTTACTCCACTTTATTTGATAGCTTTAGAAAAGGTTATCACAGAGGACTTCTATCAACCCAATGTGACAACATCAATGACACACAATTACAACATTTCTAAATGTGTTGTTTTCCCAATTTGTTTACTGAGATTTCTTTTTGACCTCTCTGAACCTTTTAACAAGTGAGATCTTGTAATGTAAAACTACTTCCTGTTCGTACTGGCGCTGCATTTGTTCATGTTCATGTTGCTGATCAGATAATAGCACGAAAGATGAGGAAAAAAACACACCACTGTCATGTGTTGCATCCAACATGAGGACACATTAAGTATATTAAAGTGTGCAAATGCCTACAGGGGAAGAACATTGTTCTGTGTGTGTGAGGGTTAACTGTGTTCAGTATCACTATTTAGAGCCAGGATAATTTTGTAATTACTTTCTCTGATCAACAACATATAAACTGGCGTTCATGCCTGTTGTAGTCGAGCAGCGTACCATGTGTTTATCATCCAGTTAAAGCCTTCAGGTTTCATACTATGAAGTCAAATTGCGAGAGGAGGAGCGGCCTTGGTGTGCAACACGACGTGTGTCTGCCACACTGTGACGAGACTGTCCTCACGTGGTCTGTGTTGTTATACCATGATGTTTACAAAGCCTGGACACCTGATATGTGTGCAGCAGATGGTACTTTATCTGAATATCACTCTCTCTCTCTCACACACACACACACACACACACACACACACACACACACACACACACTAACACATGGGCACACACACGCACACATGATGGGGCCTTGTGTGTGGGGTGCTGGTTTGTTCAAAGTAGGTCATGAGGGCAGCGTTGACCATTACAGCCTCTGACTCTGACAAGCAGCTTACCTCACTCCCTATTAATAGACACACACACACACATACTGAGACTCAAACGTACACACATGCATATACATGTGTCAAGCAGACAGGAGATGATAATGGATGCATAACACAACATTACTGCTGGTTATATATATTTACTATATGTGTGCATCACCGGTAGCTGGTGATACAATAATTGGGGAGAACAGCCAGCAAAGCGTGTCACAGAACTATGTAGTTTAGTTTGGATTACAAGATGTTTTAAAAACTATCACTGCGCCTTCTGGGTGACATGGACCTCGTGGTTTTGTAATGTGTCACTAGAAACCCGTCGGGGAACTGCTGCCAGTGAAGCCGTCTGTCAGCTAGAATTGGATCCATTCCTGGGTGAGTGGATCTGCACGTTGGAATAATACTGAAACGTTTATCTAAAAACAAAAAAGGAGAATCGGACTGTAAAGGCAAAATAGTAGTTGACAATATACACATAACAGTTCATTTTCTAATTCGATACCATTACTTTCTTATGAGTTGGGCTTTTACAATCTGGCAGAGGTATAAAAATGGCGTTTGAAAATCATCATTTGACCGTCCCAATATCAACGTATTCAACGCTTGGTAACCACACCAGGGAAGTACTTCCACCCTTGGAGGATCCTTTCGGTCTCACAACTCGCAGCTTAACAACTAGATCAAAAAGAGAAAAGAAGCGTAGGTCAGAAAGAGAGTTAGTGGATGGAAGGGAGTGCACGTGTTTGCATTTCACTCAAGAGTTCAAGAGCTTTTCAACACAAAGGCATTCAACTTCATTCATCCCTCCCTCTCCATCTATAATCCATTTTTCTTCAAGGTTGTACCGTCGCAGAAGAAGGGTGGAGGGAGAGGAGAGAGGAAATTGGGAGATAAAAGAGCAGAACTGAAGGTCGGCCCAAATAAAAATGATGAGAGAGGTGGAGTGGGAAGAGGAGATGAGGGTAATGGCAATGGAACAGATGGTGTGGAGCTGGAGTCAAAAAGAGGGAGAGGGAATAAAAAAAAAAAGCTGGGGATGAAGAAAGGAAGAGCAAAGCAGAGGGAGAGTGCGAGTGAAAGAGAGGAAGAAAATGAAGCGCGGCCAGAGGGAACACCAGCACCAAAAGCATAACAAATTGGAATGTTGCTCCTGCCCTAAATAAATCAGGGAAGACCCTGACTTCGTTTCCCCTCACACTAATGGTTAAACATTAGTGTAGCAGGGTTTTAATAACAAAATAAAGAATTATTTATATGCATCCACTGCAATGATTGTCTTTCACAACCGTTTTCTCTTTTGCCGTCGCTGATCCAACTAAAATAGAAACTAGCAGCAGCAATGACTCCGTCCACAACTAATCAGTTTGTCATATTTCTCATGTACGCTGTTTGCGCCTGTATTTGCAGTGTAATATTATGTGCATTCATCTATAATACAAGCAGTTGTGGGTGTGCATGTACAGATCTTGTGGTCACTAAAATGTGCACAGTAAATGTGTTTGTGTCCTTCCCACTCAGACATAATGGGTGTGTGTGTGTGTGTGTGTGTGTGTGTGTGTGTGTGGCGAATAGACAGCATGTTACCATGTGCACAACCACCAGTCAAGGCTTTTAGCTGAAAACATATTGCACCTCCAGACACGCTGAGACACACATCTCACTTCATCCCCACCAACTATCCCCCCCCCTCTCTGTCCTGCACGCTTACATTTAGTCAGCCTCTGTCTTTCACCCTTCATCCTCTCGCTCTTCCTCCCGCTTCTCTCTCTCGCGTCTTGTTTCTTCTTCTCTGTCTGCTGTTCTTTCACTTTTGCAACGAAGGAATCCGAGATGATAGCCGTCTCTGTGTCCCTGTCTCTGTCAGAGAGGCAGACCAGGCGAGTGGCACGTAATTATTCTCCTCCTATCATAAGCATTGTTAACTACTTGTCTCTCTAAAAGTGTATTTCTGTCTGTGCTGGAGTAGATTAACACGTTACCACTTAACTTGTGGCAATATCTCCTGCAGAATCTGAGGTACAAAGTAGTGTCGGTTGAAGGATGAGTGATAAGTTCTTTATTTGTATCAACAAATCCCATGAGTATTTTGTAGTGTCCTTCTTTCTTCTATAGATCGGGACAGGAAACGGTCCAATTGATGGGGAGAGCTGGAAGTCAATTTCCTGTAGTCATATCCTTAACATCTCCTATCTCTTCAGGCTACTTCTGAATTTTATTTTTCTGCCATAATGTCACATTTCTAACACAAACATGTGTGACAGCTGAAGGAACCAAAGCTGGGGATTTACAGTATATTAAGTACACAGTGATGAGAGTCTTCAGGTGAAACACTGGCTGCTGGACAGGCTGAGATTATCTCCCACACTATCTCCTCCCTCTCCTGCCCACAGGATGCAATATCAATTAAGGGGGTAAAGTTTCTGTGTGTGTGTGTGTGTGTGTGTGTGATAAAGACGGAGACTTTGTATTTACAATTTATTCTTTATTTATTCTTCCGCTTGCCCTGGGAGACAGAATGATGCTATTTTGTATGTTTTAATCTGTATCCATGTAATCTATTTAATTTGATCCTCTTCATTAATATTAGTATAAATTGGTTTGTTATGTTATTTTAAGTTTAAAGGGTTAGTTCCTATTCACAAAGGTCCCAGATAAACACTAATACAACTACCTTACCTTATATAATCCTTTGACATCTCAACCATCTTGTTGTGGAAATTAAAGTAATTTAACAAAAAGTAATTTAACAGTAAATTGTGGAATCCAAATAAAAGAGTACCCGTCTGCTGTCGGTAGCTCTGTATGACTGAGCAACATTTCACATCTCACCAGGATTGCGTGCCGTAACAATATCTTGAACCTTTATGATTATTCAAATCTGTCTTATTTATTAAGTCCAAACTATGCAGATTCTGTCCTTGTTTGGTTCACATGTGTGTGTGCGTGTTACATGATTTTTGTGTGTGTGGTCTCGCTCTCAGTTTCTCTGAGTGGCAGGAGGGAGTTGCTACGGAGGATGACGTATCATTAAGCAATGAGATTGATCTGCTCAGCCTGGGATGCCCATCAGCAGGAGGAATCTGCTGCATATGATGCGTGACAATGAATCCGCCCCTGCGGCTCAACTGGGCTCATACTTGGTAACGGGTTCTTTTCTCTATACGGTGTTTCATATATGGAGACCCGCCCCCTTAGTTGTAGGCGTGTTTCTCAGCTGGATGCCACAGCAACGGCCCGTAAAACACTATCTTCAACCGGACACTTGTTGAACCCTTAAATTGGCAACAAAACAGAGGAAAGTTTGCATCTCGTCCATTATATGCCACAGTAGAAGTAATGTGTGCTTTAGTTTGGCGTACTGCCATTTGAAAAATTGTTGCCGCTATTAACAGTGCCGTGGCTATTTAAAAATGGCGGATTTGTGTCTCATGCCGCTCTGGTGATGGCTGAGGCATCAGTGGTCTGCTGTGTCTTACCTCCACGTTCTAGAATTGGCTTCGATCCTCTAGTGAGGTGTTAACATGAATTAAGTGGTTCTAATACTAATGGAGACGCGATAATTGCCGTTCTAATTAGATGTTCAAATATGTTTTTTTCCTTCTAGAAAGCCTTTTGAAATACCTGAATTCATGTTAGGTTACAATTTTTCGCTGAAATACTTTATAATGCAAGGAAATTACCTTGTTTGAACAAAAAACATTAGAATAATTCTGCCCACGACTGTGGCCGCTAAACAATGAGCAGAAACTCACCATAGATCTCTGAGAAGACAAGCTGCATGAAGCTGATAATTCTCTGGAGGTTCATCTCTACCGGAGACACGTCTCATATTATCGCATTGTCATAGTCTTATAATGAAGTCAGTTTCATTTTTATACTTGAACACTAAATTAAAGCTAATTGCACCCATACGGGATGGAGTTTACTTGTACACATAACTCATTGTTATGTCCAATGAAATGTTCCTGTTTTGTGCTTATTTGAATGCTGATGTTTTCCATCGTGACTCCTTAGCAGTGAAATATAAAACAGCGCCTTGGATTAACATTTAAGTAACAAAAGGAGCTAGGAATGTTTATGCTAATCATGATCTGAGTGGATATAGAAAATGAGTTTTTCTCACTCATGTTTTGTTGACAAAGCTGAATTCAATGGAATGATTTTGGAGAAAAAGAAATTATAGTCGGTTCAGTTAATTTTGTCTCTCTCGCCTTTCTTCGTTCCTTTTCTTTCTCCCGCTGCTGTCGTCCGTTCACCTGCGGTGTGTGTGAGGAAGTTATGTTCAAGGCCTCTCATCAGACCATTCAATAGGATTCTGTATCTGCCCATCATTTCATTTAAGAAGAGTAAAACTGTTTTCTGTTGTTCGTTCTCATCCAACCCCCGTTATTTCCTTCTGATCTATTACAAATGATGATAATACATTAATAAATATAAATATGCACAAAAGTAATTCATTAGTAGTGGTCAGAGTAGACGTATGCTTCAACAACCACTGACTTTCACCCGTTCCAGTGTTAATTTTGTCGACAAAAACTATGCCGCAAAATGTTCGTTAAGGACCTTTTTTTTCCCATGAGACTAAGACGAGACTGAAGCGGATCTTTGAAAATAAAAACTACGACTAAATCTATTCTAACTTTCACTGACGAGACGAGACGGAAATGTTTGTGATTGACGAAGTCACAATACTTTTTTTAATTTCAATTTTATTAGCACTTAAATGGAAACTTACTTCTAGTCAGGGCTTGACATGCACACGGATTTCAACTATAGTTCACACGCCACATCGTGAGAAGACGGTGTTAAAGCGCCTCCGCCACCGTACGCTCGTTACTAAGCAACATAGATGCGCGAACACACATGACCGGTGGAGGCTTTTGATACACCTGCTACAATATGGCTATTAAATGTGACTAAAACTGGACTAACATGTAATTCATTTTTGTCGACTAAAACAAGACTAAAATGTTATGAAACTAATGTGCATTTTCATTGAAAGACTAAGACTAAATCAAAAATAGCTGCCAAAATTAACACTGCTGCGTTCATGTCCCATGTCAAATCAGGTCAATGTTGACCTATACAACCTGATTTTAGCTTTTTCATATAACAAACGCACTTATTTTGACCCAAATCACAAGCTTTTCTTATGCCTCACTAAATCTTTTTTTGCATACATGAATCTAAAATCCAGGCAAACTTATGTTGGTAGTTTATTTTTAGAAGACCCTGACAGCCCGTCGGTCAGTCATCTTCTATGCCGATTTTTAGAGTGACCAATTACCCCCCCCCAGAGCAACAGCTTTGGATTGTGCGAGGAAGCCGGAGCACCGGAGTACTGACATGGGGAGAACATGCAAACTCCGAATGCCAGGACCTGCTTGCTGTGAGGCGACCACACTACCAGCTGACTGCCTGTATCCACCAGAAATTGTACAGTGAACACGGAACTTTAATTTGAAAAGATCCAGCTGAGAGTGACACACCATCCCGGAAACATCTGAAACTGACTAGAATTTTACCTACAGCGCCATAGTTTGGAGCGGGGGGGCCATTGACGAAACCGTTGAAACTGAGAATGTGTTTTGGCGAGAAGGTTCAGTAGAGCTGAAAAGTCGCTGGCAGTACTTTCCCATCGCATGACTTGTGGTACTTTCCCAGCCTGAAGGTGACGTCAGCTGTCCACGGGGTGTGTCAGGGAAAATACATTTCAGATTGCAGGGAGACACTGTCCCCTCTGTCCCGGCAGAGAGGCATCCTCCCCTGCAGGCCTCCGACGGTTGCATCAGCCCGCTCGCCCAGAGCCACCAAGGATGTTGGACAGCAGTGAATTAGAGAGAGAAGTGGGTGAAAGGTCACAGGGATGGAGAGAGAGAGAGAGAGAGGGATGACGGAGGAGAAAACAAGAAGTGTTTGTGAGTGTTTATGTGCCTTGTGGGCAGCCTGTGTGCGCTGCATTGTGTCACGCTGGCATCGTGGCTAGCTGGCGCTGTGCTCATCCCGTCCCAATAGCTGTTTGACTGAGTGCCCGGATCCTGCATTACTCTGCTGCAGAGGGCTGATTCTGGATTACAGCATGACAGCTATTATCTCACCTCATTATCCTCCTCACCTGAGATGATGAATTCCATCCTCGCTTTAAGAACTGATGCCGGCTTCCCTTGCAAGCCGCGCAGCATTCGGCTCATTTCGCTTTTGTAATTGACTCATTGCAGTAATCGCACATCCACATGTTTTTAGTGTCACTTTGGAGACCTGCCAAGAATTTAAATTGATAACATCACCAAGCATTTTCCCACTGAAAGACAATTAATGCTAATATCTGGTCAATGGCCAGGCCAAATACAGTATGTGTACAGCAAAAAACATGTTCTACCCCGAAATCTCAACGTTTGCCTAATTGAAATTAACACTAGACATACATCAGCTACTCCAATACAGACACCCCCCCTTCACACACAGAGGTTGTAAACCTAGGGCAAACACTGACTTGATTTCTATGTAATTAAAGGAGGAGAAGGAGTTAGGTTTAGGGGTGTGTGTGTGTGTGTGTGTGTGTGTGTGTGTGTGTGTGTGTAAGCAGTGCCAGGCTGTGACAGCTGGGTCTTTGTTTCTTCTCTGCTGACTGTACCAGCCTCGTATTCTGCCCTCCTGACCTTTATACTGAGGAGCCGTCTTACACACACACACAAGCCAATGTTTACATCACTAAAAACTATTGGAAAGTGTTGACTCTTTATGCAGAAATACCCACAATGAAATTGGTATATGTATTCTCCTATAATATTGCTTTTGGACGGATTGGTGTTTGATGCTGTATAAACTTTTATGGCAGAGCAAAACTTTGGGGAGCCTGGTTAAATAAAACTAATACGGCCACAGCATCGTTTAGCTACAATAACACTGCCATGTTTTAGTGCAAATGACAAGCAGAATGACCTCAGGAAAATAGAGCTGTTGGCCCACAAAACGATGGAGAGGCACAGCTTTTTGTTTCTGCCAGTAACAACCAGGTGGGAACCTCTCTGTCCCTCCTCCTGACCAGTGTTCGCTCCAGCGTCTAGCCAGCTGTAACACACACACACACACACACACACACACACACACACACACACACACACACACACACACACAGTACCAGGCTCTACCAGGCCCCTGCAATGGATGTACATTGGCAGTGTTTGCCTCCTTCCTGGACAAAAGTCATTTTTGTGGATCTTTTCTCTGTTTCTCTCACATTTAATTGACCTTGTTGGAATGTGTTGCCACTTTTGTTAAGCAACTATACAAGTTGTTTTTTTATTATGATTGTTATCAGACGGAATGTATTTCTCTATGTTAAGTTTGGTTATATATTACAATTTGTAAACTTGTGAGTGTTTTTTGCATTTTCCACTGCTGTCTCCCCCGCTGCGACTTTTCGAATGCATAAATCTATGCCCCAGGGGCAAAGGGGACAGTGTCACCTCCTGTTATTCATCACATGAGCTACATGAGGCGCATCACTGGCTGACTTACTGCCCTCACTTTAGGAAATGTGGTCACCACTGGTTCTCTTCTGCAGCTGCAGTTTACAGCTGCTTTGAAAGCAGCGATCAGAGCAGGCCTCTGACTTTATCTCTCACTATCCATCTTGCTCTCTCAAATTGATCAGACTTTTAGCTATCACTTTACAAACTTGCCCTCTCTGCAGAGATATCATCGATCTGCCACAGAGTCACAGTTTCTACTGCACAGGGCTTGGTTGTGTCCGTTCTTCACAACTTGACTTTATACCAAGGAGCGATTATCTGTCGCTTGAAGCGTGTGTCCAGGGAAATCTGGGTGGTTAGGGTGTGTGTAGGTTTCACAATAAATAGATGCACGTGCTTTTGCATACATGCATAATGAGCGTGTGTGTATGTGTGCGGCGTCCAGATGGCCCTCTGTAGGCTCCATGCTGGTGAACAATCAACACAGAGACTCGCTGGTGATGGGAGGACACCTAAAAGACAGTAGAGGACACGCACACTGCAGGAGGCAGCTTTACCTCCCGCTAGTCTTCTCTCTCATCGGCCCCCCCCACCCCCTTCTGTGCAAAGAATGTGTCTGCATACTGTACCATATAAGGCTCCTGTAGGAATGTGCATGTACTGTTTACAGTCCAACATAACACCTCTTCCTCCTGCTCTTCATGTCCCATCTTTTTTTCACAATAATATTGCATATATCATCCAGAAATCTCACCATTTGAATACAGAACAACATACAACCGTCACACTCTCCCAGAGCCAAAGGGATGTCCTTGAATAGCTGGTTTCGTCTATAGAGATCCTCAGCAGCAAGCTCAGGATAACACCAGCATCTTTGTGTGTGTGTGTGTGTGTGTGTGTGTGTGTGAGTGTGTGTGGGGGTGTGGGTGTGTGTCAGAGGTGGGTTGTTGCCATGGCGGGCAGGGCCATACGGTGCGGTGTGACATGCAGGCACTGAGCGCTACCAAGCAGCTCGTGCTGCGTCTTACCGGGATAATCCATTCTAATCCCACATGGGGGAGTCGCCGGCTTGTTTCTGCTCCCCTCCACCATCACCGCCACCCCGTCCCTTCCTTCTTCCCTCCTCCTCTGCCACAACCTCCCCTTGGCTCTCCATCCCTTGGGATAGGAGGTAAGGGGGGAGGTCGGAGAAGGAGGGGGAGTGAAGGAATTAGCATCTGTTACCGCTCTTACTCAGGTTAGCTCCTTTGAGGAGAAAAGGGGTGGGGGGGGGGGGGGGGGGGGGACTCTTGCTGTCACTGCGCAGTGAAGCCACAAATAAAAAAGCCGACAGGGAATGCCCCATTAGACCCACAAACACCCTTATAACCCTCCATCCAGTCTTCCACCCGTCCCGCTTGTCCCCTCCCGCCTGCTCCTTTGTTCATCCCTCTGACCCAGACTCATTTTTCTCTCTCGATCAATGTTCCTCTCGCTTCTTTATCTCTGTTGATACTTTTATTTTTCCCTTCTGTCCCCTCCACCTTAGCATCTCATCTCATTTATTTGGATTCCTCGTCTTCTCTCTTTTTTTGTCCACCCTTAGGTTAACTGTATCTTTAGTCCCATATTCATGCGCTTCTTTCCCGCAGCCTTCCTCTACTCACCCTCTCAGTTTTTCTTGCCTTTCTCCTCTTTCTCTCATTAATGGATCTCACCCCCACACCTACCCTCTGTCTCTCCTCCCCCTCCCCCCCTCCTCCTTCTTCCTCTGTAGTCTACTCAGCATTGCCGAGCCTGCTAATGACACTGAAATCGATTCAGTGCTCTTAATAGCTGACAGTTAATTTTAGAAATGTGAAAAGCACCAAATGTCTGTTGTTGTTTTCAATATCAGTTAGTTGCTACAGACCCAAGTAGTGGCACTTAACTTTGGAAAATAAATCAAAAGTAGCCAACCTGGTCCTAGAAGCCCAACTAAAAGAACTCCAAACTGCTAAATATTTATTTTGGATATTTATATGTAAAGATATGAAAATGATTGAATTATAGTGTGCGGTCTGCTCATCTGAGACCTGTGCGGCCATTTGCTCATAGAGCGTTTTAAATGCCATAGAATCCATCCACCTTTATGCGTTATTGATGAGGCCTATACGCCAAATATCAATGCTCAACATAGTCCTCCTTAACATGATCGTCTTTTCTGCAAGAGTTTGGTGTCTGAATTTTCACATCATAGAACTCAACACCACGAATGTGGGAAAAAAAGAACAACAACTCAAGCACCACTACAGTGGGGGGAACAAGTATTTGATACACTGCCGATTTTTCAGGTTTTCCCACTTGCCCACAAGCATTTAGATTCATTTTTATCATAGGTAACTCAGAGTGACAGAATCTAAAACAAAATTCCAGAAAACCTTGTTGTATGACTTTTAAAAGATTATGTTGCAGTTTATTGCGTGACCGTAAGTATTTGATCGCTTACCAACCAGTAAGAATTCCAGCTCTCACAGACCTGTTAGTTTGTCTTTAGGAAGCCCTCCTGTTCTCCACTCATTACCTGTATTAACTGCACCTTTATAAAAGACACCTGTCCACAACCGCAATCAAACAGACTCTCCCCACTGAATCTCTTCAAAGCGTTGATGCTTTTCCCTCGTCACAGGTTCAATTGAAGATGCTGTAACAGATATCGTAAACTCTTGAATTTGAGCTGAGAGCTGTAGAGGCCCTGTGTGACCTCACCAATACGCAGCAAAATGAATAACTTTCAGCCTCGATAGGAGGTGAATAGTTATTGTTACACTTATCATCAAACATCATAAAACTTGAAACCGGTTGTTCTCCGGTAATGGTAAAAAAAAAAGAGCAATTTGTTTGAAACAGACAAAGGTCGGGGTGCTCTGCTCTCCCCGAGGTTGTTGCTTCATCCTCTACCATTTGTTCATGTGACTGAGTGACGCACAAACTGCATACAGACACCCACACATACGCGCACAGCAAAAGGCAGAAAAAGGTCATAAAATGTGGGCAGTGGGACGGACCCAGAATCGGACAAACCTTTCTATTCACATGCACAATGGGAGCAAACACACACACACACACACACACACACACACACACAGTCATGCTGCATGTTGAGGGCAACCCTCTCTTTTTTTTTACATTTGTTATAGTAAATGGAGTGCACACAAAGCTAGTTTGTTCAATCTTGGCATCAGGCAACCTGCTGTCTATTGAGTCAAGGAGGATCTGTAAGTTATTACTTACGACATTTAAAACATTTTTGCTCTCATATGATTTCTTGGGTTGAATTACAGAGTCGATAAAGAAAGCTTCCGGGTGAAAAAGAAAAGTCGGAGCGGGGGGAAAAAATGAAAAAGCAGACGAGAAACAGACGAGTAGAAATAAATGGAGATGACCCCCCCCCACACACACACACACACACACACACACACACCCTCCCCCAACCTCCCCCTTCTGTTTAGATCAGCTGCGCATTAAAAAAACAATCTGCTTAATTAATGCCACAGTTTTTGATATGCCCTATGTAAATCAATGCACAAATGCCCCCATCACTACAATAGGGACATTGATTTGTTGCTTTCGCTCCTGTGTATGGCTGAATTGTAAAATATCTTGTGACTATTATTAAATCACATCGATTGAAATGGGCTGCTTTGCTCCCATTCAGAGCTACACTCAGGTGATATATGTCTCCTTCTTTAATTAAAGGGCCCCGGCTCTCAAGCTCACAGGGACGTGGATCTTCTGTCTGATTAGATATGACGGTGGTTGGACTTAATGTGTACCGTTCGGTGGCTGCTTTGCTCCACAGAGCCTCACAGTATTGTCAGTGCGTGTTTGATATTTAGGCTGTAGATGGGACGTTTGTTAGCGGTGGAACCGGAATCCAATAGTGTCCGTTGGATGCGTAACCACCATCAGTCACACAGGAATGTACATCGACATTCTACATAAATGCTCCACACAAATAACAAGGTCCATCAGTAGATTAATCGTATATTGGCTTTTTCCTGCTCTAAACTATTTTTTTTTAATTTCTTATACTCAACATTTGTTTCAAAAATCTAAAAGAAATACTTTCATACTAATGATTATCTTGATTTATTTACAACCCATTTGGTTTTGGGCATCAAACCATACCTCCCCTACAAAATAAAAATTGTGAAACAATTACTCATGCTGTATAACATCATGGGACGGACTAACTGAACTGTAGCATTAGATTGTGTAGAAGCCTCTAAATAAGTGTGCGCCTACATAATAAATCATCTTATTGGATTCCTCAATACAAACATGGTTATTGACTGCAAATGTTTTTCCAAATGTGTTTCAATCTCATATTTGGGCAGTTTTGACACGTTTGATCCAGTTTCTAACTGGGCTTCACCACCCTTTTCCTCATGGGACTTGGTTTAGGTTATGAACTCAAGCAGTCTTCCACTTTTTGACTCAAATGAAGCATAGCCAGTTAAACAATTAAATAACAAATATGACTGGGACCATAGATAAACCTTCAAAATCCCAGAATTGTGAAATAATGGGATTACAATTAAGCGCACTGACCAGACACGGTGCAGCTGGGTACTTAGGTCACAGCCTAGTCTTCGTCCTCATGTTCACATAATTAACTTGGTGCCAGCAGGCTGATGACCTTTGTGCCTTTTCACCCCGATGTGTTGTTTCTCATCCTCACATTCATTTCAGTGACAATATTGGCAAGAGTGAAGTGAAGGGTCGCGCACATTTACACACCCGGCGCTGAGCTCACAGCTCGGCGGTTATTACAACAGTTTGCACACCATGAACACGGAAACACACAACATGCAACGTGACACCTGCTCTTGGACACACTCCCATTCCACGTTCAATGCCTTACACACACACATTGATAGAGATGTGTCCTGCCATTTTAGCTGATGCAGCACCCTCGATGACACGTCAATTACGGATTGAGCAATTACTGACTGTCAAAGTCGTGATGCACTTGTTCTGCGTCTCTTGGGGGACACACTTTCTTTTAGCCCTACAAACATGCGCTGTGGTTGTCCTTGACGCGGGGAGACATTTGACCCCTTTAACACACCTGGTACCTGTCCAGGCTGCAGGGAAAACACTAAAGACCGCCATGCATCACAGTCACAACATTCCTACCCAGAGACTGAACAAGAGGGATTGGTGAGAGAAGAGTGGGTGAAGGAAAGAGGGGTGGGACGAGGAAGGGGAGAAGGGTGTAGATGTGCTGGAAAAATTAGCGGAGGGAGGGATGGAGAAGGGAAGAGGACGAGGGTGAAGATGGTCATGTAGAGCGAGAGGGAAAGGTCCCATTTTAGCTTTTGCTCTGCTGTGGCCTTGAGAAATGACCCTTGTCATCGAGTGCTGAGTCATGAAAGCCTGAAGGGAACACTTCACCAAGTTTCATCAAACACTCTGAAGGCTTAGTCGGCTGCTGTAGTTTGTTCCTTTTAAAGAGGACAGTAGCGAGGAGTCAATTAAAGGAAAATTACAACAGATGATAGGCAACAATTTACCTTTAACAGTGCAGAATATCAGTGCCAAGAATTCCTCTTCCCTACAATGCTTGTTGTTTTTAGTTTGACTTCTACTTGAGATGCAAGAAAGGATATAGATTTCGAGACTGCATTTTTCACAAGTAGTCCAGTTTATTTTTTAACTTATAAGGAGCTAATTGTGTTCTGAAGAAGCCGATGGGCTGTCAGATGTTTTGGCAGTTAGTCAATGTGTTCTGGGGCTTCGGCTCTCTGCACTGACTGTTTACTTGCATGCAACCAAAGCCCACCCAACGGGATTGGTCAATATCACTCTGACAAAACATTGTTTCATTCAAATGCAGGATGTGTTTATGGAGACCTGTTTAAAGTATATCCCAAAGCTAATTGCTCCCAGTACTAATTAGCATGTAATCACTTCAGTCAAACTCTAAATGTGAGTATGTAGTTATGTGTAACACAGTAGACACTGTAGTCATATGCTTGAATTGGTGCATTGTGCAGCGCTTGTCGTTGTTTATTTCTTGTCTCTTAATCTCTGGTGTCTTGCGGAGAAACAAGTTGAAGTATCAAAATATAGTCTTTACATTACATTACATGTCATTTAGCTGACGCTTTTATCCAAAGCGACTTACATTGCATTTTTAACCCATGGCGTTTACATTTTTGCCCGGGAAGCAATTAGGTGTCTTGCTTAGTACCAGGGGCACTGCTATGCGACGTTTAAGCTCCTCCCAGAAAGACAGTCGCTTCTGCGTCCGTATTGCTGATGCCAGGTTTGCTCCAACAGGTGTTCACTGTGAGGTCCCCCAAGGACCGGTGCTGGGGCCAGTTCTTTTCATTTACATGCTCCTTCTTGACCTCTTTTTACGCAGTATCATTTTCCATTTTAACAAAAACTACCATGGACCTGCAACCAACCAATTAACCGACCTCCTTTTAGAAATTCACTAATGCTCAGCGAAAATGCTGATTGGACAGATATTTCGTTCATAGGTCAAGATCGTGCAATAACCGAAATACTAATCCAGGTCCTCTGTCCCATTCGTCATCAACATGGCAGCAATGTTGGTGTTTTATTCAATCAAAAACCTCAACTAAGATAAACATGTTAAATCAATAGTTCAATCTTGCTTTCATAAATTACGAAACCCCCCGAAGAAATCTTCTTTCTTGACTTCATAACGTGTGTGACTAGTCAATTATATTAGTATAACAACTTAGAAAGAATATCCCTGGCAAAGAGTCACTTGAGAGAGGAACCAAAATTAGGCCAGCTTTGAGATTTTATTTCCATAATGTTTTCTTTCAGTTGTCTTTCAGGGCTTCAGTGGACATAAACCGAAGATACGTCGACAAACAAAGATTTAGTGGTAGAGTGACGAGACGGCGATCTGAGGAGGGGAGGCGGGTTCCCTCACGGTTCTGTCATGCAGGGGTGCAGAAGCTGGGGCTGCAGTCTCTCTGCTGAGGGGGGGATTTGTGTCAAGGCGCAGGAATTAGATTGGCCTTCACCACTACGCATGAATAGCTCTTACACACCCATAAATACAAGCCATGCTTTTTTAGCCCCAGGTCCTATGGCTCACTTCCTCTTATTGCCCTTTTTACTCATGCTCCACTCCGTATCGCTCTATTTCAAAATCATGCTTTATTGGCACAACCATGACTAGGCCAAAAGTGTAATAATAAAGAATATATGACCGCAAATGGTCTGCACAGTACAACATGGAAGTAGTCTTTAATAACATAGTACCATATACTAATACAAATAGATGTATGATACATTCGGATATATTCTAACAATATCACTGAGAGCCGAAAAGAGAAAAAATATAATGCACATCTAAAAATCTCTCCCATGTGCCCATCCCTTTGACTTAATCTCTCTTCACCCTTCACCGTCCCATCCCCCATCTCAATCCTCCCTCATCCTTTCCCCTCTCTCCTCCGCCCCCACCCCCTAACCATGACCCTCTCCCTCGCCTCTCCTCCACATCCTCCTACCACCCCCCTCCTGACCTCTTTCCTTCTGGCTGGCTGTGCCTCCCTCAATAGTGTATCACCCTCTCTTCCTTTCCCCACCCTGGTGCCTCTCTACCCATCTCTCCCTCTCTCTCCATGCAGCAATTTGGGCTCCACCCTCCCTCCACCCCCTCCCTCCCCCGCCGAACGAATGATACAGTCGATACCATCCACAGCCCCCACTCCCTTTCTCCATCTCTTCTGCATGTTTCTTGTGCTGTTGACTCATTCAAATGACCTCGTCTTCCTCTGTGGCCTTTTATTTCCCTTCTCTATCCTCCAATCATCCTCAACTGGAGGTGCTCTCTTCTTTCTCCTTCACTCTTTCGTGTTTAATGTTTCTGTGTCATTTAGCTTCTCTCTATCTTCATCCGTCAAAAGCTCCCCACTCACCCTGTCCCATGTGTTGGTGTGTTTGTGATGCAGGAAATATTGTAGTGCATACAAATGTTGTGGACCACAAATCGAGTAAAATTGGAAGTCACACGCAGGCCCCATCCTTCCTCTCTGTGGCTTTGTGAAGAAAGGAAAATGTCAAGCTTTCTAGGATTCCTGAAGTCCTGAAGTCTATTCAGATCACAAAGCCTAACATTCATTTGGACAGGCATCAATCCTGCCTTCCAGCTAGCTTGGCACAGACCATTATTCCATGATTACTCATTTAGTAGCCTGTCTGTCTTAATAGAGATACAGAGAGAGAGACAGAGAGCAAAGGGATAATGAACCTGCTCCAGCAATAAATACGGACACATTTTGCTAGTGAACCCCTGGCTTCATGTGTTCGATGGATCATCGATTCTCAAAGATACTCAAGCAATTCTTGGTTTCAATAGTTTACATGCAAAGGTTTTTGGCAGACAGTGGATCACATTGCATGTGGTATTGGATGTTACATGTTGTAAATGCAGTTTCCCATATTCTTGCAAATATACAACCTTACTACTGACTTTTGTGTAAGCAGTATCAACAATTTATTGATGTGATAATTCATGATATAGTCAATGACCAATGTTCTATATAAGTACTTATACTTCTAATAGTAAAGAACATGATTAAAAGTGTTTATATTCATACTTTTGAGTAATTGAGTAATTGACCTGAATACTTCTTTCCCCTCAACTGGCACTTTCTTGCCAACTCGCCAGATAGGGAACAACTGGTCTAGAATAAACATATTGGAGGAGTAACTCTACGAACAAAATATGTAGGAGAATGGCAAAAGTTTTGGTTCTGCTGGTTGTGGCTTATAAACAAAATTCATGCTCTCCCATCGTCCCTGGTTAAACAAATGATTAGAATGTTGCTGTCTTTCAGATAAAGTGGGAGGAAGACTGGCTTGGTACTGATGATGATGAGGCGATATATATATATATATATATATATATATATATATATATGGTATATTGTGATGGGGGATGGGCGTCTGTCATATTGCAGGGTGTCGACTGTGTTATTGTCTGGTCGGGCTGCAGACTGGATGAGTTAAATCAAATAAACAGACACTGCCCCTCGCAACCCGTAGCTATTGCCTCCATAGTTGACGAATGCCGTCTCTCTCTCACTGCGTTTCCCTCATAATACAAATCATATATCTCCGGTGCGTTGGAGGCTCCAATATTGTTACCTTGGACACTCTCATTACAGTTTCTGGTAGCCATGAAGGCGAAAGCAGTCCTTGGTTTCAGAATACTTGAGGACACATTATTTTTCACCTACCAGCAGACAGTTTGGAAATTATTATTAATAATTTCATATCAGTGTCGTCGCTGTCACAGTCCTGCTGGTTACAGGAAGACAATAACGGTCACCCAATTTCATTCCAGCTGTGAGAGTTGTCTATTATGAAAACATTTCCTGTCGTACTGATGAATTATTCTTTGCATTATTCCCTTACAGAGATGTTCACAATGACACGACCACTTAAGCAATGTTGAATAGAGGGTTTTGTACAGGTAATATCACTGTGTAGTCAGTGCATGAGGATTTCTGAGCCTCTCTTTTGTGATGCTGTCAACTTGCATTGCATTGGACTCCTAGTTAATTATGTTTTGTGTCTCTGCTCCATACAAATGCAGCATAATGGAATCTAACAGTAAAGCATGGTAAAATAATTCTCTCATAAACATCACACAGAGGCATTTTTTTTAAGAATGCCATAAGCCAATGTGGCTTTTCTCATGAAGGAAGCCTGCCATCTGCTGGGTACTCCGTTTTAGCCATGCAATTATAAAAGGAATGTGTCTATTGAAGGCACAAGCATCATCTTACATCTACAATGTCGAATCATTTGAGGTCTATAGGCCAATGGAAAAGATGAAGATATGGATTTGCTTATTATTGGCTTTGTTCATATGGCAAAATAAAAATTAGCAAAAAAATGGAAGACGCAACAAAATCATAGAGAACATAAGGATGCATTTTAATTACCCCTAAAAATAGTACCCATTTGAAGCCATGCAGATTGATTTGGCCTCATGTGCTCATTGGTTTTTGATCGCAGAGAAATTGATTGCATTGAACACTTATGGATTGAAGCAGATCATTTCAATAGATAAAACATGTTGTGAACTTTGGAAACGGTTACAGATTGATTTGTGATCTTTGCAGTTCACAGACGTTGGAGACCACTGCGATCTATATAATACAAACTACATTAGAGTGGCCATGTCTTTATCTGCAACAAAAGCTTCACAGTATTCCCATGTTGATTTAGAATTGTTGTAAGTAAAGCTGTGAAGATGTGGAATACTTGGTCCAGTCCGAGTAAACAGTTATTCGAATTAAATTCTTGCTAATACAAAGTGCACCACAAACAAAGACATTTGAGGTGTTTGATGTCACACATGATGGCGCAGGATATGTGTAAACATGGGCAGAGTAGCATCTCACCCGTCTGCTTGGCTAAACACCACCTGGGGTTATTGGGGGAAATATGTGATTTTGGCAGACTGAACCTCAGGCCCTGAATTTCCATGTTGACAGAATGACTTCCATGTGTAGATTTCTCTATGACCTATAGCACACCGATGTTATAAATATGCGATGCATATTTGTCCCCGCTTGTTGTCAATGTGAGAACACCTCCATCATTCTCACATCCCTCTAAGCACATCGCTCCAGCTGTGTGCTCATCAGCTGCCGGAAATAAGCACCAACAGCTCAGCAGCAGCACAGTGTTTTTTAACCTGCGAAATTGAACCTGTCCTTTTCCTTCCAGAGGATTCCTCGTCAGAGAGCGGCAGTGGAAATGGCCTGCCCACCCTGACTCCTCCCTCTTCCGCTGTAACGGATGGCCCCATGGCAGGGGAAGCAGAGGTCATCAACGGGAACGGCGGCCCAGCCCCGCTGGACTTCAGCACGCCCACTTCCTCCTCCTCCTCTTCCGAGGACCAGCAGCCAATGAACCTTAGCGACCCTCCCCCTCAGCGCCTACCCCTGTCCACATCACATCTGCCTGTCACTGTGTCGGCCGCGGCCGCGGCGCTGCTCGGAGCTCTGCATCCCAGCGCGCCCGAGGAGCTCCGCAGGAAGTACCCGCTGGCCGCCAAACCTCCCCTGGCTCCGCACCCTGCCCTGCCTCTGCCCCTGCCGCACACACACAACGCACACACTCCCATCACACACTCCCAGTCCCACACGCACGCTGTCGAGCTGCGATTGGACAGAGAGGCCAGGGACTACGGGGGCAAGGTGAGACCACACAATGGACAATATGAAGGAATATATATATATATATATATGTATATATATATATATATATATATATGAAGGCATATTTTTTAAATAGACTGTAATGGAAAAACGGCATTACAGATGTTATCATTTCCCATAATTATAACAAAACAAAAACATTCTGCGTCAATCAGTCGGCGTTCTGAAAAACTTGTACTGTGGTAAAAAGCAGTTTGCACTGAAGCTGTTTCATAAACCTCAAAATATATAAAGGGTTGCAAAGACTTACCTGACCAATCTGGCTGATGTGTGTGTTTAGTCCCCCCAATATAGTTCGGGCGGCAGTTATGACAGCGTAAAGATGGACTTGGGTGCCGAGGACCTGACCACAGGGCGCCAAGGGGCCCCTGATGATGATGACGATGACCACGATGACCACGACGACAACGACAAGATCAACGACACAGAGGGAGTCGACCCGGAGAGACTAAAGGCCTTTAACGTGAGTCAGATACAATGTGTTGGTGCATGATGTCCCACTGGGATCCATTAGTTGTCTCATTATATGCAGAACGAGCAACAATTCGAGACCTGACCTGTCTATTTCTAATAACAGTGTCATCAAGCACATAGAGACAAAAGACTCTCAAAGGGCTCAAAAAGGCTTTTTTATTATCATTAATCGAATGACTTGATGTGATGGGGCAGGGTAGCTCCCCATTTCCTACCAACTCTCCAGTTAAAAAGCCCTTTAGTGCATTTCAGCTAATTGTTTTCCACTCTTTGGTTCAGTCTCTCTACGCTCATGAAGTTGGTTTCCAGCAGCAGGCATGATGGCATCCACACATCTGCTGTCAGATATCACGCTAATAACCATATACAAACTTTACAAGGATTTAATCTGAATAATATATATTATATAACTGTATTTGGGGCGGCACGGTGGCGTGGTGGTTAGCACCGTTGCCTCACAGCAAGAAGGTCCTGGGTTCGATTCCACCCAGTGGCCTTTCTGTGTGGAGTCTGCATGTTCTCCCCGTGTCTGCGTGGGTTCTCTCCGGGTTCTCCGGCTTCCTCCCACAGTCCAAAGACATGCTCTGGGGATCAGGTTAATTGGTGAATCTAAATTGTCCGTAGTTGTGTGAATGTGAGTGTGAATGGTTGTGCGTCTCTGTGTAGCCCTGCGATTGGCTGGCGACCAATCCAGGGTGTACCCTGTCTATCGCCCGAAGTTGGCTGGGATGGACTCCAGCCCCCCCGCGACCCTGTGTGCAGGATAAGCGGTTAGACAATGGATGGATGGATATAACTGTATTTATTTAATACATGTATCACTCTAATCTTGCAGCTGACACAGTCTGAGCTAATTTTGATTATTTTATATACTGCTGCAATGTAAATTCCCCCTTTAACTTTTTTTTCCCTTAATAAGGCATAATAATACTACACCATCATGTCAAAATAAGTGTTCTAGACACTAATATGAAATTGAAATATTCAGATAGAATAGAGGTACTTCAAAGTTGTACTTGAGTAAATCTACCATTGCATAAATCCGTAGCTGCGTTTTCTTTAACATCCGCACTGTCTCCCTGCAGATGTTTGTGCGTCTGTTTGTGGATGAGAACTTGGATCGGATGGTTCCCATATCTAAACAGCCCAAGGAAAAGATCCAGGCCATCATCGAGTCCTGCAGCAGACAGTTCCCAGAATTCCAGGAACGCGCCCGCAAGCGCATCCGCACCTACCTCAAATCCTGCCGACGCATGAAAAAGAGCGGCATGGAGGTAATATGCCTGTTAGTCTGTTAGCAGAGTGTTTTAACAGAAATATTTTCTGTTAATAACCAATAGCTGGGTAGCGTCAGAATATTTTCACAACCGTTTTCCATGAAATGTCAGAATAAATTTCAGTTTTGAATTATAAAAATAAATGAAAGGCCGTTCAAATTCGCTTGGTGAAGAAAACTAAGTTGTTTGACTGTCTGTAGAAAAGCTTGACCCTTCCGTTAAATGCTGAATATCTGAATCATCCAATATAGCTCATGTAGAGGTCAAAGGTCATCACTGCTTCTTCTTCAGCTCGGAACAATACACTTTGTAAAGCTGGTGTGTGGAACTTTTGGCAGTGAGTCATTACCGTATGGCGGAGACGGCCTGTGGGGGACATTTCTGGAGCGGATGCAGCTATCTTGTCAACGAACCTCCATCCTCCCACCTTTACTGAAATTGTGTGACAGGCCGACAGGCTGCTTCCCACCAACTGTAAAGATTAGCCAGTTATCGAAATGTCTCTGCTGCCCCCCAGTGGTGAAGCGTCATACCACACATGTATTTATACACAGCCATCAGTGAGGGTCCTTCACTGTAAACTGTAAAGACAAAATGTGCCTTTAGATACGATTTTGCATTATCTGCTATAATCACAGTTTTCATGCATAAGAGCACAAAACAGTCTCTCATACCTCCATTATCATTTCAGAAGCCAGAATTCATTGCATGGATGAAAGTAGAGTTGAGAAGTAAAAGTCTTTCAACAGTTATGTTCTTTATGTAGTTATCCTGCCATTCCCAATACAGTTCAGTAAATCCCATGTCTTTCAGTCTAGTGAAATCATTATTTAACTACAACGTAAATAGCACAGTCAGTCTCTTACTGTATGTAAATTCCCTTTCTAGGTGCGGCGGCATAACGCTGTCACACTAATTCAATCAATCCTTTAGTTTCTCAATGTCATTGTGTTCTCTACAGACCCGTCCTACTCCACCTCACTTAACCTCAGCCATGGCTGAGAACATCCTGGCCGCCGCCTGTGAGAGCGAATCACGCAACGCCGCAAAGAGGATGCGCCTTGATGTCTATCATGTAAGAGTGTGCGTGCGTGCGTGCATGCATGCGTGCGTGCGTGCATGCGTGCTTATAGCCTAATTCATACGTGAAAGGAAATACAATGACTTGATGTTTAGTGGTTGACTAACTAAGAAGCTAGCAGGCTGCCCTCTGTCGGTCCGGGGTCCCAAATTACCTGTTGATTGAGAATCACTGAAATACTGATAGAAATAGCTGAATTGTTACTTACCTGCAGGCCTGCGTTGTAGTTAAACAAACAAAGAGTTAATGAGCAATGGACACAGCCAAACAATTACAGTTAATCTGGTGCACTGAGCATAGTAAATTATTGCAAAAAAATGCAAAACACAATCAAGCCACAGCGACACATTTTCTGATCCAGTAAGTTATCATTCACAGAAGAAACACTATATTTGTGCACCAAAGGGAAAAGAGGGTTTGTTTTACAAGAGACAACGCAGCTAAATTACAATGTTTCTATTGACAGTATGTGTTAGAAGTAGTTAAAATCTGGTTGAAAACTTAAAATATGCAAATGTGTGCATATTATATTTGTCCTACGTTCTAGATACCTGTTGTGTTTGAATCCACACAGCTTCCTGTACAGCGTTTTGAAAAGAAAACCCTCTAATTGCGTCTTTCAGGATGAGCAGATCTCTCTGGACAAGCCGTCTAGTGGCGGAGGGGGCCTGAGGGAGCCGGCATCCTTGGCTCACTCTGCATACTCCTTGGCTGCATCTGCCTTCGCCTCCCAGGACTCCCAGCTCTACATCAACGGAGCTGGCCTTAGCTACGGTTACCGTGGATTCCCAGGCCTGGGCGCTACCATGCAACATCCCGTTTCCCTGACGACCGGCGCCGCTGGTCAGAGCAACGGTGAGGATGGGAGTAGGTTTCAGAAGAAAAGCATCTTTATGAGGAGATGGGAGAGAGGAGATGGACAAGACGTCATAGATAGAAGCATCAAAACAGGAAAAGGCAGTGATGAGGAAAAAGAGATCAGAAAGTGATGAAAGAAACATCATGAACAGGTAATTAGGGGATGAATTAGGAGGAAAGGAGCAGTCAGATAGCAGTGCAGCAGCTAACTCACATGAGCGATAATAATGTATGACAGCCTTGCAAGCGCTGAGGTAGGGTATTTATTTTTGACAAATTGGGCAACAATTACATAATAACCTTTGAGCAAATTGTAATTTAATCACGTGGGACAACACTTCTTTGGCCAACGAGATCAAGATCAATAACAAAAGCAGCCAATATGCGTTAATATAACAAAAAAACAACTGGTGTCTCATTAAATATCGGTTTGTTCCTGCTACTTAATGAGTTGTAGGTCTTGGTGAAATACATTTTTTAGTTTAAAGACTACACCCAGTATCACTGCTGGGTGTTTTATTACACCTGTACAACACCCAGCAGTGATGCTGAGGTTACTGCTACGCACTTGCTGCGTTGCTGCCCTTCTATCAACGTGGGAGAGAGCGCTGATCAGGTTAGCGGTGGCGTAGCTTTGCTCCATGTGTGTTAACTGATTAGAGCTAAATAGAGTGTTTCCATTTCCTCTCAACACCTCTGAGCTTAAAGGTTTAATGATACCACAAGTGATAAAAGGCTTAATATGCCAGTGGCCTTTTATCATTTTGAACTGACTGATCTTTCGTTCTTCCACCTCCTCTCCCCGTCTCCTTCTCTTCATTTCACGTTTTACTTAAATATCCTTCCTCTCCGCTGTCCTTTTTCTCGATTCATCAATCCTCCTCCCTCACCGTTTCCCCCTTCCTCTCTGCCTCAACCTTTAGGCCCAACAGACCTCAGCATGAAATCTGTGCCCTCTGCCAACATCAGTAACTCCACCTCCTCAGCCTCCACCAACAACAGCCTGGGCGGGCGGGGCAGCGGGGGCGGTGGAGGGGGCGGGGCGTCAACCCAGCTGAGCCAACCGGAGATCACGGCCGTGCGTCAGCTGATTGCTGGCTACAGGGAGTCGGCCGCCTTCCTATTACGCTCTGCAGACGAGTTGGAGAACCTCATCCTGCAGCAGAACTGATTCAGGGGAAACGTGGGGGAACACACACACACACACACACATTTCCCATTTGGTTTGTTTTGTGTTGCGTCCTCGTCTCTTCTTAAGGAAGCGTAACACCAGACCTCTAGTTTTTGCTGTTCCCTCCTTCGGAAACTGTGGCCACAATTTTTTATTTTCTAGAGGAATAAAGTGGGAAACTGGAATAGAAGGAGGGAGGTCAATCTCCCACAACCTCAGTCCGCTGGTTCCATTCATTCTGCCTGAGGAAGGAAAACTATTTGGATAAAAAGGAGCATATGGTCTGTGAAGGAATCTCTTCCCCCTCCTCTCTGAAAGCGCGTCACAATCAGCACTGTGAGCAAAAGAGTGTGGAGAAGAACAAGAGAGGAGGAGGAGAAAAGACGAGTGTAGCTTGAACAAAGCTGCGAGGTTGTTGATTCTGCTGCTGTGGTTTGAGAAGTTTGTCTCGTGGAAGGAGCGATGTCATTTTGTCGCGTCGATCATAACAATTTAAAGGATAATAAATATTGACTCCCTGAATTAGTACTACTGACGCTTATTGTTATATCACAAGTGTTTTTGATTTTATTGAAGTTTTCTTTATCTTTTTTTTGGAGTCCAGTGAGCATTTTTAAGTTTGTTGTTTTTTTACTCTTCCCAAGTGGCTGAAAGAAAGCAAAGTGGTTTGACTTATCTTAACAGATAGCACTAAATACAGAGCATAAGAGCAGCGGGGCGACAGGATGGAAAAAAAAAAAAAAGTTGATTCTCTGTTTAAAAAAAAAAAAGGAGAGAAACCTTTTGTGTTCGCTTGTATATAAGCTCCCTTTGTCCTATAGCACTTTTTCCTCACCTGAAACCTCACCCTAAATCCCCCATCCTCCTCACCCCTTTCACCCAGGGAGCAACTTGCTACTTATGCATCCAAGACGCCACGTGGACCAGGAAATACCTCAGATCAGACCTGCCAATTCCATTTTCACTTCCTCACACACACACACTCTCCAAATGAAATAACATTCCCACCAGAAGCCAGTATACTTCTACTTTACCACTTGATGTCTTCAAGGATTCTATCTTTTGGGGCGAGAATCAAACTATATTGCTCAAAGACCCGCGATATCAAAAAACGATGGGACTCGAGAACTGATGTAAAGAAACACTGAAATCTTATTATTTTCATCCGTGCAGGTTCATTCGTGTGCTGCTGTAAATAATCAGTTCATCTTGAAGACTTGAGAAGAGTCAGAGTGGACAGGAGTGTGTTACTCCAGGAGGTGACTTTGTCCTTAAAGGGGAGGGGTTTTCTTAAATGTAAAGTGGGTTAAACGTTGACCACTGGTGGCAGTTTGACCTCCTGCTTCTACTTTTTTTTTCTTTTTTTTTTCTTACAAATGTAGAACGCCGATGAAACCTCAGCATCATTCTGTTAAAAACCCTCATCTCCCCCTCTTCTTCTTCTCTCCATTGGACCTACTCTTCACCTCTCCTTCGTGGACCTATCACTCCCCTCCCTGGTCTGCTCCAGGCTTCAGAGGGAGAGGAGAATTGCTCTGTCTTACTGTGTTTGTTTGTTAAACTTGGAAATGGCCATTGTTATTATTATTATTATTGTTATTATGATTATAAAGATGAACTTTCATGTTGCTGCTGCTATACAAAAACCGGACCTTCTGCCATAGACCTGAAACCTCAACAAAGCCGGGCGTTAGCTAGCCGCAGTGCCCCACGGGAACCCGACCGACCTCCGGCGACCTTGACTGCAACTCCATCACAACAAAGCAAAAACCATACAAAGACTTTAGGTGGACTTTGTGAAAACCCTCCCACCGGCATCCGCTCATCGTCCTGTGTCTCTCAGACTGGTTGGTTTCTTTGCTTTTGCTTCCTAGGGCTTGATTTGTCTTGTTTTGTGACTTTCTAACTGTGAAAAGTTTTTAGTTTAGTTTAGTTACTTTTTTTCCTCCCCATATTTTTTCCCTGTGGAGGAAACAGGGAGGGATTTATTAGTGGAGCCTTGCACCTCCACTCTGGTACTCTATACTCGGCCCACAATTACACACCACTCAACGGACAAACTGGTCCAGTTGGTAAAACCGGCTTGTTTTATGATGAATCATTATTTGATTCTGATGGAAAGAGAGATGACACTGAATTTCTTCATATACCTTTTAAAAGACAAATGAAATCCTTCATCTAATGGCTTTCAGCTCTGTTGAAGAGCCTTATTACGGTTGTTTTTGTTGAACATTGCTGAACATTATATTCTATGATATTCCAGTAAATCTGTTGACCTGTGTTAAAGAAATAGTTTACATTTTTGGAAAAACCCTCTTATTAGCCGACTTGTCCGAGAGTTAGACGAGACAATGATACCACCCGTCCAACGTGAATGCAACCTGTTAAGCTTGAGGCAGGAGTGGATTCATTTAGCTTATTATAACAAGTGGAAATGGGAGAGAAACGGCTGCCCTGTCTCTGCACAAGTATTTTGAAATTCCAACTACTTGCGCCCTTAAGCTTAATGATGAACACCTTATTTCCATAGCTCTATAATTCAAACAAAGAACACAATTTACAGTTTTTTGCAGGACAATTCTTTAGCTCTGACTTGGAGGTTGTTAAAGCTCATGACCTCCCGTAATTTTTCACTTTAAAGTTCATGTTTAATGATTTTGTTGCATTGGTACACGGCCAGCCAAGCGGTTTCTCCATGTTTCCTGTCTGTATGCTAAGCTATGCTAATCGTCTCCTGGCTCCAGCCACACAAACAAAGAAAACAGTCTTCTCTCTGCAAAAAAAAGCAGTTTCTTTTTGTTTTGCTTTGTCTTGGTACAGTTGCTAACAAAACGCCTCTCATATGTTTCCCTTATTGGACAGAACCAGATGAGAAAATTAACAAAGAGACAAACGTGACTTGGAAAGAATCACCTTGTGAATTGTGCTTCTACTGCGGTTTCTTCTCGCTTCAACTGTCGTGTCCCCGAGATTTGCTCGTGTGTTTTGCACACTGAGTAAAGTCGTCTTGATGTGAAGCGGGTGGCGGTGCTCTGTGCATGTTCGCCTCCTACCCCCCGAGTCAGACGAGAGCCGTGACAGCGATGTGGTGTCTGTTATGTTGCAATGCAGTTGATAATCGTAGCGTTCACTGGCTCTGCCCACGGTGACGGTCAGATGATCAAATCTGAATCCTGTGCGCTGGATGACGGGCGCCGTTGGCTACAGAGAGTAAAACCCCTGAAAGCCTTTCACTCACGCGAGACCTCCACCCAAACATTAAATGATTAACGTTTGCTTGCTTACAATGTCGGAACCACGCTGTAAATTTCACATTAGTTTGAAAATATTAATGATTGGATTTGAATTTAAAGCAGTGTTTTTTTGGCCACAAAACCAGTATTTTTTGTTTAAAGTGTACTACTGATCGCCAAATGACATGAGAGAGATATGCAAAAATAAGACTCAACTAAAGGAGGAGAGAAGGAAATCATGTCCCCGAAGTCACATTTAACAAGAGATCCAAAATGTGTTTGCCTTTCAAAATAGAGGATTCACTGTGGTACAATTTGGATCAATTTTTTTCCTCAGATCAATTTCTTTGTTTCTTTATTTACATGATTAGTGGAGGGTAGGTTAAGCAGTAGGTTGAGCATGTAGTTTGAGTCAACCCCCAACACGACACCGTGTTGTTGACGCCAGCGTCCCGTCCTTCCTGATTCATCCTGATTCATCCTTTTGGTTCTCTCCGATACCCAAAGTGTTTTGGGTCTCGTTTCTCATCGTGGTGATTCTTTGGGGTAGTTGGATTCTCCAGACGTGCGCAGTTGGACTCAGAAATAACTTTGCAAAGAGAAGTTGATCCACATCGCATACAGTAAACTGTCATTGCATCATTCTGATTGCGTCACATGTTATTGCCCAGTATCGTTCATCTTTTAAGATGGAGGCTGATAGCAGCTGCACAAAAACAATTCTTAAACCCTTACACAAAATATATTTTATTCAATACTTATTTATCTTTTGGTCTGTTTTAATTTGCTCTCATCTGAAGTGAAGTGTCCTGGAGCTTCTCAACCAGTGAATAAATCTTCTTGGTTTGGAAGCGTTGAATAATCATCAGTTGTTTTGTCAAAGCTCTGTCAGCAAGTTTTAATGCCAACAGCCTCTTGATTCTGAAAACCTTGATGCTCAAAAAATGTGTTCTTTGGAAGAAAAAGCAAATCCTTCCGTCAGAACAACAGCCATAAGTTACCATAACCAATAGGTTGCAAATGTATGAACAGGCCACAGATTCCTAAAGTTGCCTTCAGTGATGACTACTTTTTCACGTGTATTCAAAAAAGGGCGACAAACGGCAAAATGTGCACCCCAAAATAAATTTGTACTAGTTGCATATAACGCTGACCGTGCTTACGTTAACTCGCGTGCACGGAGGCATCTGTTTGAGAGACGAAAGCCAAGCAGGCTGTTTGACTGCGGGTGAACGGTTTGACTTACCCGTCAATATCGCAAACAAATGTGCCAATTGATTCTGCTTGCAAACAACTAGATGGTCTTCATTGTTGGAGGAAAGGTCATTTGATTCGGTGTCGTCTCTCTTTCGTGAATAATACGAGTACTGAATGCTGTGTATCAACGAAGAAGTCAAAAGCAACCCGGACTTTTCTACCAAACACAACTGGACCTCTGAGATTGTCCCAAAAAAATAAAAAAAGGCAAATTGTCCGAGTTGAAATCTGGGTCAGGTTGCAGCGAGCGCTGCTTCACTGACTGCGTATTTGGAGTGATAATCGTGCACTTGGGACGTTTACCTAGTTGGCTCTTGAGTGTCAAAGTTCTCCATCAGCCTCAGAAACTACATTCTTAGGGTTTTCTACCAGTTTACTTCAAAGCCAGACCGCTGCAGAACGGCGCCACAAACAAACTGTACAAAATGTTCAAAAAAGGCAAATGACAATCTTTAGAAAGGTGTAATTTGCTCACTGCGTGACTTCCATTCCCTCCGTCAGTCTGCTGAGTCCAGCGGGTCAGACCGGTGGATTCACCGCTAACCGTAATCAGAGCATTCATCCTCCAGACCTCCTCTCGCTGTCTATTTTACAGTATTACACAATTATTCATATTATTATTATTATCAATGTTCTGATTCTTCTCAATATTATTTTAAACATATAATTTGTAGTGCAAGTAACGTGGTCTTCTACTAAGAGATGGTGTACACTATTCCAACAACTTCCCCTCTGCCTATACTGCACATTCCAAACATGGATGTCAACCCACGCAGGACCTGATCGCCATCACCACAATCATATCAGCAACCCTTTGACCTTTACTGTCCCTGGAGGATTATGTTTACACACCGGTCGGATGTTAGTAGGCTCAAGCAGGAGCAGGAGGCGCTCACGTGAGCTGAGGAGGCGCGTCGCCTCTCTTACAACGGCACTGAATTTAAGGCCCAGGTTGCTGTGATCTGTTACGCTTCAGGAGAACAGTGCACGCCGATGTGTAAGCCCCCAACCCCCCCCCCCATTCCCTTGACCTCAAATCCAAATGACCTCCACAACTGACACAATTGAACTCAAAGTTTTTTTTGTTGTAGGTAATTTAAAGGCTCCCTATCAATATTGAGTGAGCAGTAACTGAATTTTGGAGTCTTAATTTCCTTTTTCGAAGAAAGCAAATGAGCTCATTTAATGAGAACGTCAAGCTTTTCTCTTAAAACAAATATACCCTCAGTATTCTCTAGGGTAGCAACATATTTTATCAAGTTTCCGATTAACTATTTGTGGATCATAATTTCAGACAAATTCTGATGCAGCAGACTTTTTAAAGCCATTACGAGACTGAAAGTGCTGCAGCCAAGGTTCACGATTCAAACGTGGATCCTAAGAGCTGTGATGCCGGTCAGGTCCCTAAAGGTCACGCAGGTCTTGAGCCGGTCGGGTCACACGAATAGCTCAACACACACATGTTTAAAAGACAGTCCTCCAGATGAAAGGAGGAAAACTAATGGACCTAATTTTTTATTTTTCTATCAGGGCAGGTAGTACAGCACCTGTCAAATTAAAAAAAACATGTTGTGTTTCACTGTTTTTTCTCAGTTTCTTTTCAGTGGTGCTTTAGACTTCTTAATTTTCTAATTTTGAAATGATATTTGATTCTTTTCTTTTGTCTTTCTGTCTTCTACCTGACTTTGTACTGGACTCTTGATTGTCTTGATTTCCTCTGCCGGGGCTTTGTACCTCCAATAATACCAATGTGAAACCTGTATTTTCCTCATGATTTGACTCAGTGGAAGTGTGATGTTTACATGTACAGATTTTTGTGAATCTTTCTAGTTTTGTTTCCTCTCATGTCTCTACTATTAATCCCCCCGCCCCCCCCCCCCCCCCTCATCCCTGTTTTCAGTTAATCTGACTCCTTCCTTACACGCTGAAGGGAAATGGGACTGCGTCTAAACTCAATTATCACCATTTAACACACAAGCCAATCTCATGTGAGGAAACGTAGACATTTTGGATTTCAGTCATCACCTTTCTTCACCAGTCCCCTGCTTTCATCTTTTGTTTTTTGGCGTCCTTTTAGAAATGCCTTGTCAGCATTCTCTTAGCATTTGTGCTAAAGTTGCACATATGTTTCATTTACAAATGCAACGCTAGTTTTTGTGTGATCAGTTCACTGAGTGACAACAGTGGAGAATATTTTCTGTGTTATGGTGAAGAAATGTCACACCACTGAAATTGGAACATAAGCTTCAGCGAGAAACTGATTGTTTGGGGCGGCGGGGGGCCGAGGGGGGCAAGTCGAGCCTCCACTGGTGTGACCAGGATCCGCAGGGGATGATTCCTCAGTGAATGATAAGCCATTACAGACCCGGTGTGTCGGGTCTCTTAGTCTATTAGTGTATTTAGCAAAACTTTAAACTGCAGAAGACAAGACTCAACCTCAGGAAGAATTTTAAAAAAGGACATTGCTTTTGTAAAAACTCGTCCGACTGAAGGCCCATTTCCCTCTCTCTCTTTGATACCATATAAATTATATCAAAAGTTCTTTTTATATTTATTGTGTTTATTATTATATATAACAGTGGATACTTTTTTTCCAGTACCTGTGGCTAAATATTTTGATTTTTTAGAAAAGTGTTGATAATATATGTGAAGCAACTTAAACGATGGCAGAATAAATAGATAAAAAGAAATGTAGGGTTTTTATTTTTATTTGTTGACTGTTGGAGCGGTACAGGCATTTTTGTTTAGCACAACAACGAGAACATATCACTCTGGTCCATGACAAAGAAATCAATGATCCAAGAACTGAGCTTTCTTTTGTGTGATGTCCCTGCTAAGGCTGAAATGTTTCTGGACTTCAAAAAAATTGTGACCGTTTATTTTTTGTTTTTGTTTTTCCTCCCGAGCTGTATGTCACAAAGCTAAATATACTAATAAAACGGTGTGCTATCTATCTCACGCCTTTTCTTTTGCGTTACAGACTCGAGGTGCATGGATCACTTTGTCCTTGATGAATAGAAAGGCAGAACACGTACATGTTTATTTACTTTAATATTTGTACTTTCTACTTTATTCCAGAATAAATATATTGCATCATTAGTCAATGAGACAAACATACATGCTAAAATAAAAATGTAGACCAAAGAAGTGAATCTATCTCGAATTTCCAGAAAAAAGGAGATAAAAGAAAATACATACAAATCCAACATTTTGTGTTGACATACAACTATATCTTACGTTGTATAAAGTGTTTAAAACCAGCAACCACAGTAACATGCTGCTCTAATATTGATGGAGCCGTATCAGCAAATACGTTTGCCTTTGATGTAAAGTACAGTTTGGTGATAGAATTGTTTTACTTTCACGGTTTGGAATGCAGGACTTGTTATGGAGGATTGGAACACTGTTCTATCAGTACTTTTATGAAGGTAAACAATCTTACACAGCTTACGTCACCATCCGAAGGCTCACACAAGAGTTCAAAGGTTTTTTTTCTCCTTCCTCCTGCCCTTTTTACTTTTAAACTACATTATTCCACAGATTTGTCCGGAATCCTGATTCTTTGAGCTTCTGACTTCGTGAACTCCTCTGATGTAACTTCTAGAATCCTTGTGTTCGCTGAGAAACTGAACCTTTAAACGAATGCAAAGCAGCTGCTCCAAGTGAAAGATTAAGATTAGAGCTCAAACTGAAAAGCTTTCATGTTGGATTAGAACCAGTTTTAGTCTTTAAACTTTTCAGCTACCTGAAGATGGTAAAAGGAAGTATTTTTACTTTATAACGTCCCTTAAAGAATTGAAACCGCACAGTAGTTTTTGTATCAAACAATGAAATGGTAGGAATTGTTGTTTTGTCATTTGACGGTGTTCGTTCATGGCAATGAAGGAACAAGTCATCACTGATATGTTTTAATGGAGCTCCTTGACCCAAAGGAACAATATAATCTAGACTTTAATACACACACAATACATTTGAACAATGTTTAAGATTTAGAGAAACGCAACTAAACTGCTCTTTCAAGAAGTTTGAAACAGAATAGTTTTTTAAGGTGGGTGGTAATGCTGTTAACTAAACTACACTACATTGTGAAAAACATACTTAGATTACTTAGGCTCATTTAAGGCAGCAGCATTGTGCCGTTTTAAATTAGGAATCAGGAAACATTTATTGCCAAAATGTGTCAAACATACAAGGAATTTGTCTTGGCGGTTGGTGCGTGACAGTAGACAGTGTTAGACAAGTAAGTAATTTAATAAAATAAAATGAAATGCTAATGCAATGGGTTAGAATAAGGCTAGTGGTTAGTATAAAACAAGAGAATAAAGTTAAAGTTAAAAAAAATTAAAAAAATTAAAAAAAATTAAACATAAAGTGCACTAGCGAACAAGTGACAAAGTGACGAGTGACGACAAAGTGAAAAATTGCAGTTAAAGTGACATGTGCAGTGTGAAGGGGAGTGACCGGTGGAGTGTTATAGTCAGGCGGTGGGGGACCGGCTCTGTTGATGAGCCCGACTGCCGACGGGAAGAAACTGTTCGTGTGGCGGGAGGTCGTAGTCCTGATGGACCTCAGCCTCCCGCCAGATGGAAGGGGCACAAACAGGTTTTTTCGGGGTGACAGGGGTCGGCTACGATCTTTTTTGCTCTTTTTTGCTACGAAGCTTTTTTGCTTTTTTTTTTATGAAGACAGCTGGAGAACATTTAGCCAGAGCTATTTTTCAACCGTGATAAGGTCAAATTCTTGATAAAAAAACCTTTTTAAGCATAACTTCATTACAGGTCATTATGAAGCTTTAGATACAGAGTGGCTTGTTGCCACGACGTAATAAAGATACACAATTCAACAGGAGAACGTGACGTGCTTCGATGGTGGAAACTACTGTTTAGCAAACACTTCGTCGTTGATTCAAACACGACGACCTTCAGGGAGAACCGTACGAGCCGAGCACACACACGCGCGCGCACACACACGCACACACCTGCGCGCGCGCACTCCTCCTTGTCAATAGGCAGGTGTGTCAGCAGGAGCGGCGCAAAGCGCCAAACCCAAACTTTTTACGCACCGTGCGGCCGCTTCACCTTCAACCTCCTTTCTCCCCCCTCAGCATCCCCCTCCCCCCTGCTGCGGATTCCCGTTTGCACCACTATGGATCTAAACGTCCCCGGGTGCCACGCTCTCATTCCCGATTAGTCTTGCGTTGCACCGCCGAGTCCTCGCGGGGAACCGATCGGTCTCGGACGCCCTCCGCTGCCGTTTCCGCATTCCCGCCGCCGCGGTGGACGCTGCAGACGCGCGTCTCAGATCCGTGATCTCAACAGAAGGGAACAAAAAGAAACCGGTTCCTCCGGCTAATCTACCCCAGCAGTTGCTGTCGTTGCAGTATGTTTCCAGCCAGGGGAATAGAAGGGAACCGGAGAACTGAACGGCTGGTGGCTGCGGGCTGTAACAGGCCGTTTTCAGCGGACTGAGTCAAGTCCGAGAACCCGCGTCGCATCGATCGGATCGAACCTGGAACAACCGCGCGGCCGCGCTCCTTCATGTCCCACGATGGAGAGTTGCTGTCGCTCCTGTATGCCGTGTCTGAGCCGGCTCTGGGACTGCATATGGCCGGACCTCAGCTACCCGAACGTCGTCAACAACAACAACCACCACCACCACCATGTCATAGCCAACCCGGGCGCGCAGGCGTCGGAGATCCGCACCGTGTCCGGCGACATCCGCGTCCCTTCGCCCAAGAAGCGGCCGGTGCAGCTCTACGCCGCGCTCTTCGACTTCGAGGCCCGCAGCGACGACGAGCTGACGGTGAGGGAGGGGGACAAACTGTCGGTGATCGAGAAGCGGGGGGAGTATGTGCTGGCCAAGAAGCTGACCGGGTCCCTGCAGTCCGGACTCATCCCGGCGAACTACGTGGCTCTGCTGCAGGACGAGTTCGCCAAACACAAGTCAGTGTGCAAAGATGCAAACCTTCTTCTTCTCCACTGTTCCTTCAAACTACTGGTCTTCTTCTTCTTCTTCTTCTCTGTTCCTTCAAACTATACTACTGGTATTCTTCTTCTTCTTCTCTGTTCCTTCATACTATATTACTGGTGGTATTCTTCTTCTCTGTTCCTTCATACTATATTACTGGTATTCTTCTTCTTCTTCTGTTCCCTCATACTATATTACTGGTATTCTTCTTCTTCTCTGTTCCTTCATACTATACTACTGGCATTCTTCTTCTTCTCTGTTCCTTCATACTATACTACTGGCATTCTTCTTCTTCTCTGTTCCTTCACACTATACTACTGGTGGTCTTCTTCTCTGTTCCTTCATACTATATTACTGGTGGTCTTCTTCTCTATTCCTTCATACTATACTACTGGTGGTCTTCTTCTCTGTTCCTTCATACTATATTACTGGTGGTCTTCTTCTCTATTCCTTCATACTATACTACTGGTGGTCTTCTTCTCTATTCCTTCATACTATACTACTGGTATTCTTCTTCTCTATTCCTTCATACTATACTACTGGTATTCTTCTTCTCTATTCCTTCATACTATACTACTGGTATTCTTCTTCTCTATTCCTTGATACTATACTACTGGTAGAATAGTTTTCATTCTGCTGTTTCACTTGCTGTGAGTCAGTAAGAATATGTCAAAACATACCGTAATCCCTATATATATGTATGTATGTAATGTATGTATGTTTGAAACAGTAAATTGAGTAAACAAAATGGTCTTTAACAATTTTGATAATTATTATATCTATGTATTTATTTGCAACATTGTAAAGTCAGGAGAGAGAGATTAATTCCAGTATGTATGTAGTATATAAACATAGGCCAGTCACCTCAAATTAATTCTCATTGAAACAGACATCCGATTAAGCTTTTTGAGTTTTTTCATTATGGAAAAAATATAAATCAATCAAACATTTCCAAATCCCAAATTGACGGAATAAAAGATGCAATGGGAAGTGTTTTTCCCCAAAACCCAGATATTCAATTTGCTATCACAGGAGAGTAAGAACAAAGAATATTCACATTGCAGAACGTTGAACAAGCGGAATATTTACCATGTTGTCTGTGATTAAGTCTGTTGTTTAGTCATTTTTAAAAACTGAAAACGAAGTCTAATGGCATCGTCCTGGCATCCAAAGCAAAGTTAAACACAAATGTTTGGGGCAGAAACGACAGCCTCTGCTTCTGTTGAGCCAGACTGAAGCTAAAAGTATCCCAGAAGCTGCAGGTCTTCCATTATTCATTCAGCATGCAGGAGTCCTCATGTTTCAGCACTGAGCTCTGCCTCTTCAGTAGACTTCTGTGGAAGACAATTCCTCATGTCCCACTGTCCTCAAACGCTCCGCTGAAACTGAAGATAAGGACATTTAAAACATACTAATATCACAGATTCCTTTTTGATAAAGTCAAAGCTTTATCCTTCGTTCCAATTCTGAACATCAATCCACAAAACTATTTTAAGCCTCGGAATAAGAAACCAAAGCGATCAAAGCACCGCTGAGCTGACCGTGCTTTAAGCATCACCCCCCAGATGTATATATGTACATATACATGTGTGTACACGCAAACCAGGCAGTGGTTTGATGTAATCATTTTTTATCGGCGGGGTTTACAGTATGAGTCAAGTTGCGCCTCACAATTAGTTAATGGTTTCAGAGGTGTGTGTGTGAGTGAGGGGGTCAGGTACCTGTTTAAAGACCTGACAGCTGAACCTTTGATATTACTGTGATACACAATATATTAGGACCTACTTTAATGAATACAGAGTAACTTAGTAGGGTTTTTAGTGCTGCACATAACTATTTATTTTCATAATAAACCTGTTTACTGATATAGTTGGTCAATAAATCATTTGGTGTTTTTTAATTGAATCTCTAATGTGTCACTACAGCACAATATTTCTTGGTTATGTTATTAGAGATCTCAGTTGTTTCTGTGTCAGCCTGATGCTACTGTAGTGAAACCGGAAGGCCGACACGCCCTCCCTGATAACTTAAAGTAAACAAAGGCCCTTTTCTGTATCTGAACAAGCAGGCAGGCCTCAACAACACTTCTGCTCTGAAAGCTTTTGAGTACCAGTATTCGCTCGAGAATGTGTTGATGCGTATCAGCATTGGAAGAAGTTTCCCCATACTTTTGTACTTTAACCACCTTTTTAAAATAATGAATTAATTTACTTCCGTCTTTCTCTTTTGTCATGATTGTTTTGTTCTTTCCATGTGTATTACCCCTCTGCAGATGGTACTATGGGAATATAAACCGTGTGAAAGCTGAGAAGCTGCTGCTGGCTTCCCAAAATAAAGATGGCTCCTTTCTGGTTCGCATCAGTGAGAGTCACAGTGATGAGTACACAGTCTCTGGTAGGTGGCACCATCCATCCATCCATCCACACATTCATCCATCCACACATCCATCCATCCACACATCCATCCATCCACACATTCGTTCATCTACCCACTGATTCACAACAGTTTACCTCTTTCTTGTCTTCTCTATTCCTGTCTTCTTTATATTAAAAACACATCCTTCTTCAACATAATGTTGGCGTGACGTTATTGCATTTCCCCTCTAGTTTTGTTTATCTCCATCCATCCTGTCCTCCATCCATCTCCCCCTCCATCCACTGTCAGCCTTAATCTCCCAGCCTTCGATTTTCTCTGCCTCCCGCTGTAGAGGGCAGGAGGTGACACAACGTGACCTCGGGCTGCCGTCTGATTCCACTTTTTAAACCGGCACAACTTTGCTTGGTGTTGAATAACTAATCTCGCTCTTAAATTTGCGATTTGGAGAGACAGACTGACCAGTTATGTTATTAACAGTATCTTGTGAGTTCACTGCTTTAGACTTTTGGCGTTGCACTTTATTCCTTCATATCATCTTGATTGAAAAAATATAATGTGATGTTTTGTATTGATTTTGTTCATTAAGATGGAGCAGCAACATTTAACTCTCACTTATTTAACTTTGTGGTTGAGGTTTTGGGGTGTTTTTGTAGGGACGTCACATTGACCAAGTCACTACCAAAACGTGACAGTGTCTTGTTATAAAAGTTTCTTGATATTCAAATTGTAGTAAAGCCCAAAACCGAAGGACTCCATAAATCCGACCAAAGTGCTCGTGGAGGCGAGCGGGTTTAATGCCTTGCCTTTTGTCACAGTAACCCACTTCTCTATGGTGTCATCATGCTAGACTTTCATGAATGATCCCACAGCCAATTCTCTAACGCCCCCCTCAAGTGTGTGACTTTAATTAAAGCCTCCGTCAGTTCTTCCTCCATCACCTCCAGCTCATTTTCTCGCTCTGCTCCAATTTTTTCTTTTCGCCCACCGGCTTCACCAGATTCTGTTTCCACACCCTCCGCACAGACTCCCTCTCTCGATCGCCTTCCCTCCTCAATGTCCTTTATTTCCCAGGGGGAAAATGTTGATGTTGGATTTTCAACTGCGCTTCTTGAAATATGAAGAAGTACTCTAATCAGTACTCTGTGTGCCGGAGAGCGAAAGCAGAACAGAGGGCACATTAAATTACTGGTTTTATTGCACAACTGCACACATTCATGTCAGATCGACGGTGGTTCCATGTAAACTCGATCACGTCAAGCGTATAATAATATAGTTTGTGTTTTTCTGTGAGTAAACGTATGGTATCCATCTCTGAAAATAGTGCTTCTACACGTTGGCGTATCTGGCAGTGTCAGTCATTATCATTTTTAGATTTAGTCAAATTCCTTTGATATTGAAAGGAGGTATGTGCACAATTGTTGTGATTACAGCTTCTGTCAAGTTGTTTTGATTTTTTTTTTTTCATTGGAGCTATTGATGTGTTGGTTTCAGTGCATTTAGCGCACTACTGCTGTGTTTTTTTTATTGCAAGATTTGTCGCATTTGTGGACTGAAATGGGTTTAAAAAAAATATATATATTTTAAAAATGTAATATTGTTTTGTAGGAGATTTATTCCTTATGTCATATTGTACATATGAGAGCATATTGGTTTGGTACTAAATCACAATGTAATCCTTTTATTTTGTTTACCTATGAGAATTTGAATAATGATGATGATGAGTAATGATCATTGCCTCAAACTGAAAACACTCTAAAAGCCCCTCCGACTTACTAAGTTGTATCTTTCAAGCAAACATAACTTATGACTAAGCACTGGAATTATGGAATATTCCGATTTTGACTTTAAAGAACTTGATAACTTGAGTCTCTTTAGTTGGGATCAGACTATTTGTGTTATGCAACATGTGACCACAGTATTTCCTTTTTCCTTCTTACAGCCCGAAGTGAGGGAAAGGTTTACCACTTCAGGGTTCAAAGGTCAACTATCGGGGCCTACTTCGTCTCCGATAAGATCTCCTTTTCTACGCTGGGAGAACTAATCTCCTACTACCAGAAAAACCATCGTAGCCTGGGCGTGCTGCTGGAGGAGCCCTGCGCACAGCAGGTAGGACACAAAGAAACACACTTATTAGTCATATTCTCGTGACTATTCGACTACTTAGGCTATTATCCCAAGACTCCATGTCTTGTTGTTTTATGGCTAATAACTGAACCTGTTTTGTGCTTCATGTTTGAACAAGCATGTCAACCATCACTGACTTTAAAGTTGGCGATACGTCAATGTTCGTGCAGCGCTCCCTAAACCGTATCATCCACCATTGACTCCATGGACTGACAATCTTTACTCAACTCTAAGTCATTTGAGCTGAAGCATCAATATTTGGGTCGAAGTTTAGACTTGTCATTAATTGAATATGACAAAACACAACATTAACTTCTCATGAATGGCACCATTCTTGCCCCATTCTTAGCGCCTCGGATGTAATCAGACAATTGTTTCCGCTTTTCTGCTTTAAATATCTATTTATAGGATAACATGGAAATGAATTACCAAAAGCATAGTACTACTACCCTTTCATTTCTGTAACTCACCAATACAAGTAGGTACAGTTTTTTTGTATCTTTTGTCTCTGCAGCAAGAATCTATAACAAAGACCCTGACTGTCTGTCGCTCTGCCGGTGGAATTTAACCAATGCTGTCTTGGGCGTGATATGCATAACTTAATAAGAGGCAAACATTTTGGAGTGTAATTAACCAGACAATAAGATGGTGGGGCATTGGTGTAATTACTCAAGCTATCTCTGCACTGCAGCTTACATGAAATCCCAGCGAGTCGCGTTCTTTATTCATGACTCATCCGTTTGAGTCCAGCTTGAAACCACCGATTTAAAACCATCACTCTTTACATTTTAGAAAGAGGAAAAGATAAAAAATGTTGTTTTTGTGGGGCAATAAAGCAATATTGTATAATATTTATCAAAGACACAAATGGTGTAGTTTTCCTAAATGGACAAAAAATTGTGTTTTAGAACATAAATTTGCCCACAGGATGAGAACCCGCTCAGTGACTCCTCCTTTCCAGAGGAGGCTGTGAGTCTGAGGCCACGGACACACACCTCATATATGCATGAATGAACACATGCGAATACACATAATCAACACAAATGCTTTTGTGTTCTACATCAACAGCATACAAAAGCTACATAAAACATGACTGCATGTTGATATTTTACCGTACATATCAAACAAACAGGAAGTGATGGTAAAGATAAGACAAGATTTACACACCACTTTATTATGTTCATTGATCATTTTCACTCCAGTATTTGATTATCTTTCATAGATTGTAATAGCAGGAGACATAATTATTGAGTGGTGAGCTGTCATCATTTCCTGACTCTCAAACCCGGCGATGTGATTTAAGAAAGATGTTTAAACCTTTTAATGTTCTACTTGATGAATTTCTTTGCATCACCCTGAAATGCGAAGATTAAGGCAGCTATTTGCAATGAAACATTCACAATATTGTGTTTATGATCGACCTTTTGAAATCAGCTGCTCTCGGGCATCATCACTGGATTTAAACTCAGTCAACAATGATTACAATCAGTAAACTCAATCAAACTAAAATTAATCTGCTTAAAAAAAACAGATTTAAATGGAATGCTCCATCAGTTAAATGTTTTACCAGTAAGAAAACTCACGCAGTGCTTTTAATCACTGTATTCACTTGATCAAGATCTTATTTTTTTTAATTATGTAGCTAAGGAACATCAGTAAAAACTGTTCAAGCATAGTTTACACGGTTACATTATTCAATTTTAAAACCATTAGTGAGATAATGTCATGCATAATTAGAAATAAAAGGGAGACATTTTCAAAAGATTAACAAAACAATCTGTCTAACCTATTTTTTTTTTTTTTTAGCATAATCATTTATGACATTCAAACAAATTACCGATTTAATAAGCTAAAATTTCCATTCTTGTGGAAAGTACAAGTAACAGCTGGCTGAACCCAAATGATGATTTCAAGTGAATTGTTCTTCATTTCCATTTGCTTCCCTCTAGACCAGGCATTTTTTTTCTTTTGCACAAGGCAACTAAATTAAATGTGTCAACATAGGCAAATAAAAGCCAGAATGCTGAAGCGACGAGCTGTATCACCTGATCTTAACTTGAATTTATTTGAATATAAAATTAAGTTGGCTTGTAGTGTTTTTTTATGTGAACAATGACTCTTTTTTTATGTCATATTTTTCAACCGATTATTTCATTGATTTTTTTTATTTTTATATTTTATGTTCAACAAAGCACTGGATCATTCCAACAATATAATCTTCATCACTTGCCTGTTGTTCATCCATTTTTATTCTTAGATTAATTTTACTTCCCTTACACTATGTTGTAGATCGGTCAATACATCATCAAAAGGGAAATCTGTCTCCAACTCCATTAAAACTCAAAGATAACACTTATCTGGGATAATACAAATAATATTGTAATGACAAGATGATGAATAAATCAAGTAATGTGTGATCAATCTTACAGGCACGTCCTGCATGGTCCTGCGCGTCAGCACCTTGCATTGTGCAGAATAGGCATTTAAAATGCATAATCTGTCTGTTTTGAAAAATGTGTAACCACAGAGTTGCACATTTTGTTTGCCATTAATTGTTCCCCTGCCGCTTCTTCATCTGCACACACATTTGAAACCGTTTTGATTTGAAAGTCGTCTCCACTCGCCCTGTTGTGTCTGTGCAGCGGGAGCTGTTTGACATGGAGCCGTGGGAGAGGCCTCGAGAGGAGTTCAGACTGCACAAGAAACTGGGAGAGGGACACTTTGGAGAGGTGTGGGAGGCTCTGTGGACCACAGAGAACAAGAAAGTGGCCATTAAGACGTTGAAACAAGGTACAAAATGAGAGTAATTCTCTGGGATAAAAAAACAACTTCATTCATCCTTTTAAATTAAATTGCTAGATTGTAGTAAAGGTATGAAACCATTGGCAGGAATGTGTTTTATGTCATCAACGTGCAAAAGAAACAGTAAAACAACAAACGTCGTTCAGTAAAATCTAAGCTTTAACAAAATGTTTTCCTGCTGGGCTCCAATTATAAGTACTTCTTATCAGACCTACCTTTCCACAGAGATCCAATACTGAAAGAGATGAACTTTTCTTTCCATTCTGTAATTTCTTCAAAATAAAGTGCCCTTATGTACCAGAGAGGGCAGTGACAGCCTGAAGTGTGCAGACTGATACCAGGGCTATATACATTTTTTATTTTTTTTATTTTTTTAAACACAAAGTTCGGGCAAGGACCAGTATGTTCAATTTAAACCTTTTAAACCACTTCACTGAAGTTTCTATTTTAAGGAAGTAGGTTTTCACAGCACATGGTGAGGGTTTCATGGCAGCAATATTGAACTTATCTGTCATGACACTTGCAGTGGAAGATGTAACCCAATATAAAACAGACAGGATAGAAAGTATTCAATCTTTAATATTTGCCTGCTTGTTTTTGGTTTGCCATCGCAGCAAAGGTACCAACAACCCTGGTGGAGGAAGGTAAAGAAGGTTTTGGTTTAAATAGGATAAAATATGAAAGATAAAATATGAAGGATGAAAACCGTGACAGGTCAAATGAAGGCTGGATTAAGTGATCCATAAAGCACAGAGAAAGAGAGAAACAAACACTAAGATAATCAAAACAAGTCAACATTTCTCAATGATTCTGTCTCTACTCCTCCAGCGGACACCAAGCAGGACGAGTTTGTGAAGGAGGTTCAGGCCTTGAAGAGCCTCCATCATCCTAAGCTGATCCAGCTGCTGGCGATGTGCTCCAGAGGAGAGCCGGTCTACATCGTGACCGAACTCATGAGGAAAGGAAGCCTCAAGTCCTACCTGGCCTGTGAGTGCTGACACACACACACACACACACACACACGTAAATAAAATAATGGGGAGTCAGGTAATCGATTCCCCAACAAAGTGGTTTATTCTTATTGTTTCTAAACGCAACACGGCTGCTTCCCCAGACGGGAGACTCCACTACTGCTTTAATATGCCAAGAGTTTCAAAACAGGAACTTACATTTTCTCTTCTGGAGCAGTTTAGGCCAAGTCACGGCTAAATCTCTTCCCCTTAAATCCAGGCAGCGCTCTACTCAGCAGCAAAAAGACGTTTTACAAAAGGCTTTAATCACAGCGAGTATTAGCGAGCTGAATGAAGGGTTTATAATTTAATGTAAGATTGTTCCACCTAGCTCCTGTACTTCCAAGTTAGTAACATCATGAAATGATGCAAATGCATCTTTCTTGCCGCACTCGATTCTTTTGATATTTTTGCTCACCAGGCGGGTCGCACCTTAAAAGGTGCATTGTGTCAGAACTGGCCCCACACTCCGAAAAAATAGGGGTCATCATTTGACCTCTGACCACTTGGTCAATAGAATCTAAATCATTCGTGGCAGAATTACTATTTTATTATTACTTTGGATTTAATCTAATAAACAACACCCCCCCCATGGATGACATTTTTTTTTAGTTTTGTTTGGGGACGTTGCCTTGGATTAACAACGCAAATATATCTTCTGCAAAAAAGACAACTATTGCCGATATAAAAATAAATAAAACACATAGAATTTACTTTACTTGTTGAATTTGCTTTTGTATTAAAGCTTTCTTTAAATACTACTTTAGTGCCTCTGTCAGAACTCAGGGATTTTTTATGTCATTGGAAACACATTCATGTTTAGCTGACCGTGTGTGTGTGTGTGTGTGTGTGTGTGTGTGTGTGTGTGTGTGGTCAGCTGCTGAAGGCCTGATGCTGACATCAGCCCATCTGATCTACATGGGCAGTCAGATCGCAGAGGGCATGGCCTACCTGGAGGACAGAAACATCGTCCACAGGGACCTGGCTGCCAGAAACATCCTGGTGGGAGACGACCTGGTCTGCAAAGTGGCCGACTTTGGACTGGCTCGCATCATCAAGGTGAGCTGCATGTCGCCTGTTCGAGAGAGAGCGGCGCTGCGAGGGTTTGTTGTCTCCTGAGCGTCAGTCAAGAACCATTTTCTTCTTTCTCTCTTGAGTATGTATAGTGTGCTTTGTTCCATCGTAAACTCATGTTGACTTAATGTGGACCTCCTCCGTCCAACCATCTGTCTGCACTGGAGTGTAATAATTTACTTTGTGTCTTGTAATAAGGATGTTTTATTCATACAGAGCTTCCAGGACATGGAAAGATTTTATATCAGCTCAGAAAGTTATCGCTTCAAGAGTGTGATATTTAAACTGTAATACATCATTACCACATTACTTGAGAGATTACATTTACTGCAAATAAATAAATAATATTCTGCATCAGGCAGCAGCCTTGATTGACAGACAACCGGGTGCTTTTCTTACGGTCTCGATGTAGAGATGATCATTTAAAAATAAGACACTTGTGAATTTAAAGAAAAAACTCTGAGGGAGAGAATACTGTTCCAACTAAAAGTGTGTGTATTAATATTTTGTTAACTCTTTGCCATTATGCCCCGCAGGACAGTGTGTATACAGCCAGTCGAAACACAAAGATTCCAGTGAGATGGACGGCTCCAGAAGCAGCGATTCACCAAAAGTTCTCTGTGAAATCAGATGTCTGGTCATTCGGGGTCCTACTGTATGAGATGATGTCACGTGGCAAGATGCCTTATGAAGGTATCGTGATGACCTCTTTCTACTTTTTTAATTGAGAATTAGAGCGTTTATTAATCACAGGGATTTTTAGCAAATTGATTTCAGTATTTTAACTATCAGTGATAACTGATAACTATTAGTTATCAGTGTTTCATGTTTGCTCTCCCAGTAACCGGGTGGATTTACGGCCAGAAAGTATTTTCTCTTTTTTGTTTTGAGGAACACTTATTATTTAAATACTAAAACCATTTGATCACAACTTACAAGATAACTGATGTTTCAGTATGTCGAGCTGTGGTCACTTTACATTTTAAAGTTGAGCTTTACCTGATGTCAGCACTGTAGAATATCTTTGCCCGCTAAAGAAAACATTGAGGAATGAGTAAATACCTTTCAAATCTAATGCTTTGACGTCACTCCCTGTTAGGAAAAAACAACAAGGAAGTGTTGGATTTGCTGTCATCCGGGTTTCGGCTGCCCTGTCCAACTCGCTGTCCACAGAATATTTATCGCATCATGATGGACTGCTGGGCCGCTGAGCCCTCCAAGAGACCGTCCTTCCACGCCCTGCACAGCCAGCTGGATTCCATATATACCAGGATATATTTCAAGACTGTAGAGGTGTAGAAGGAGCAAGTCCTGGGCGGAGAAGACGACGGTGAGAACAAAGGATCTGCGACTGATCATCGACAGCAGGATGTACATCGAATGTAGGAAGAGAGGAGTGGAGGGTGTTCTCCTCCCCCATGCAGCCCACAACAGGACATATATACTTTAAGAACACGCTCAGACACGGGGAAGAACATCCAAAGCGGGCAAACAACTCCTCCAGTTAGAGAAGATGCTCGCCAGATCACAAAAGACAAATTCCGAACACTTTTTAGGCTAAAAAAAAAAATCAAGGTGCACAAACTAAATATTTAAAATAGCCTCGGAAATGTGTAAATACACACCTACTTAAAAATAAAAACCAACGCTGAAATTCAGCACATTCATGGAACTAACTGTTTTTAAATTTATACCCTTTTGTGTTTTATAAATACTATTTTATGACCTCTGTGCCATGTCTGTGTAAACACACTTTAAAATGCTATGAAATCAGGGTATTTTAACGGCAAACCAGTGCTAAAAATGGGGCGTTATGTGCAATAATAATAACAGCTGGCTTGGTTTTAGCTATGCAACGGGCGTGAATGCTGGGGGTCGCTGTGTTAGGTAATTTTAGACAAAAGTGTTGGACTAACTCACTTCTTGCAATGATACTTGATTCAAACTTGTCCCAAACAATGAACAATGTCGTTGATCACGTTACACTTTTTGATTAAGCGCCAGTCAAGTCACAATTTCAACATTTTATCTTATTCTAAACAAATTATTAAACTCCAATCCGCAGTGTCTCCTCACAGCCAGAAGGTCCAGGGTTCAAACCCACTGGGAGAGTGAGTGGGAGTCTGTGATTGACAGGTGACCAGTCCAGGGTGGACCCTGTCCCCCGTCTCTCACCCAACGCCAGCTGGGATTAAAGGATGATTTACAGCAACGAATGACTCGTTGTGCATATGACATGAGGGTAAAAATCCAAATACAGTGGTCTTGATCTTTTTATCTGAGTCCTAAAGGACTCCAAAGGTTTGATATATTTAGTCCTGTAGGAAGGAGTTGAAACTTGAAAATGAGTTAACATTTTTGCACTTTGTTTCTGTGTTTCTAGCATCGTTTTTTTTATGGGTTTTGGTTCGAAGCATGAAATAAGGTTTGTGATCAAAATTTTAATGTTTCGTTCATATGCGCCTCTCCTGAATTTTTCACTTCCTGTCTTAAGTTAAGGTGACTACAACCCCCCCCCCCCCCCCCCCTCCCCCGTGGTAAATTTCAATTCTGGGGATTGCATCTTTGCTTCAAAAATCATAAAAGTGGTATCAATTTGTGGAGGTTAACTTGCTGATAAAATGAGTATTAAAACTGTTAGCCATAGAGCTAAATTTCTTCATTAATTAAAAATCTAATGCAATTATGCCATTGACCTTTTTTTGATGGAACAAATTTACCCAGATTATAACTTCCAGCTCACCCTAAAATCAAATGTTTCCTTCCTCCAGCAGTCTGAGAAAGCAAAGATGCATAGTAACTCAAAGATGCATAGTAACTCATGTTCGCATGTTAGCTCGACAATTAACATAAATGTAGATTTAGTAACGCGTAACATACTACACAAAAGCATGGCCATTCAATGGCACGTTAAGCATGTCAGGAATGCGCATTCGATTTATGTGATAAAATGGATAAGGACAAAGTTATTGCTTCAAGCACCATACAACAAAAGTCTTTTTTTTTTTTCCTCAACTTTTCATATCCACCAGTTTTTTACGGCCTCGTCAGGCCTCTAGCAAGGCTATTCACTGTCAGTATTTTCATTAACAAGGAAGTCTGAATCAGAATACAAAACCGTATGGAGCTCGTCTTCACCTTCACAGCTTTCATTGCTTGAAAAGCCAGCGTGTCATTGAGCCATGTATAGTATTTAAGTTATTCAAACTTGTCTAGAGGTTACAACTAGAGTGACTCTGTTTACGCCACAGACTGTAGAACAAGGGAACAAGGCAAAAAGACATGCACAGTCAGCCAGGAACAAAAAGGCCCTCTTTGGGGCATGAGGGGTTCGTCCACCACAAACATTGCTGCAATGCAATTTTACAACAATGCAACTTTTGTTTCTTATGCATGACCAAATATAGCCAACAAAGCCGAGTTCAGGAAACTTTAGGTATAATCATCAAATCACAAGATTGAGTGGATTTTTTTAGGCTGAGTGCATCAAACGCCAGTGGTGCAAAGAATAAAATATTTGAACTTGTTGAGAAATGTGTCTGTTTTTCTTATCTATTATCTTTGTTGTGTGCCTGCTGTGACGGCCCCAGGGCCACTGCCAGGGTATATGTGGGTGTGTCTCTGTCTGTGTGGGTGTGTGTGTTACAGGGTGAACTTCCTGGTGGAGTGGAGGCCATCAGGCAGATCAGACGCAGCTGGCCACTGTCCTGAGTGCATTAAAACCTGCCCCTTTCGGAGTGTTTGGGCGACTTCTGGTTTTCTCCGGTTCCCCAGCGCAATGGTGGTTTCGGTGGTCGAATCGGTTAAATTGGAGAAATAAAATTGTTGGCTGACAAATCCCTGTAGCGTGGTTTCTCGTATTTGTTGTGGCCTTGGAGCCGGATCATAACAAATTGGGGGCTCGTCAAACTTGGAAATTGTACTATTAGCAGAGGTTAAGTGATGTGTTTTTTTGTGTGGAAACCTACGTAAGGGAAATGACCAAGCCGTGGAATGATTTGGAATCATTGGTGCAAGTTAGTTTTGGTCTAGTCACGGGACAAGGAAGGTAAGCGTTGACCTTTTTTTGGGGGGGTTGCGCAAATGTATATTTTGAGCAAATTCCCCTGTAGGAATAGCGCGTTTTCCTCTTTAGGATGCGTGTGCACAGGAATGTAGTGTGGGGTGAAAGTGGCTGGAGCGGTTGTCTCGGGAGCACGTCCATGGTTGTGGCGAAGTTGCCAGCTTGCTGGTCGCTTAACCAAACTACTGGGTTTTAGTGCGTAAATACCCGCCGCAAATAACTCCTGAAGACTAGGGTTAAGTTAGATAGATCGGGTTAGGCAGTTTAGAGGGGATGCTCAATTTTGAGGTTATTTTGTGGTCTGCGATGCGCACTATTTAGGTCAATACTATACATTCTTTTGTTTACCGGGGACTGATTTGCTGTTGGGCATCGTTCAGGTGGTGTTCATCATCATGGCAGGAGTAGATGAGTTCATTGCTATTCCTTCGGAGCAATTTTTGGATCAGTGTACTAGGGATCAGTTGTTAAAGATAGCTGACCATTATAAAATCAGTGTAGGCGACCGAAGGTTAAAGGAAAACGATAGATTTACTATAAGGGCACATTTGTATGATATTGGTGTTTTAACACCCGTACAAAAATCACATAGTCCTACTAATTTGGCTTTGGATGAGTGTTCGCAGGATATGTCTCATAGTGTAGCTTTAAATTTTGAACAGCAAAAAGAAATGTTGATATTGCGGATGAAGTTGGAGAAGGAGAAGGAGAAAGAGTTAGAGTTGGAACGGATGAGGCAGCAAGCAGAAGGTGATAAAGCGTTGGCACTAGAAAAGATGAGGCAACAAACCGAAATGGCAAAGCTAGATTTGGAAAGTGAGAGACTGAGGTTAGTTAAAGAAGGTAAATTCAATGACTTTTCCAGGAATGAAGAGTTTGCTCGAAGCAGCGGTAATTCAAGTGATATTTTGAATAGTTTGCGCTTGGTGCCTAAATTTAGTGAGAAAGACGTGGATGTATTCTTCACGTTGTTTGAGCGGATTGCAGACACGAGGGGCTGGGTTGATTCAGACCGTATCGTTTTGCTACAATGTGTGTTAACTGGGCGTGCTCAGGAGGTTTTTTCCTCGTTGTCTCTGGAAGACAGCGGTGATTGTGCAAAGGTTAAAACTGCTGTACTGAAAACGTATGAGTTAGTCCCTGAAGCATACCGTCAGCGTTTTAGGAGTTGGAAAAAGGGAGATAAATCATATCTTGAATTTTCCCGTGATTTGGGGATTCACTTTAGTCGATGGTGCTCGGCTTCAGAAGTGAAGGATTTTGATGACTTGTGTAACTTGATGGTGCTTGAACAGTTTGAGAATTCAGTTCCAGAACGAATTGCCATGTACATAAGTGAACGGAAGGTAAGGACAGCAGGGGAGGCTGCTGCCCTTGCGGATGATTATTTCTTGACCCACAAAGGTAGCGGTGTCGATGTCCGCACGCATGCTTTGTCTGGGGGAAATGTTGCACCTGCAGGAGGGATGTTTTTTTCTAGGGCGTCAGGTGGGAGTTTGCCTCGAGAACAGAGAGTTGATCATGGAAGAGAGACTGCGTGGCGTTTAAGTTACGGAATAGGCCAGATGTAACTGGTGTAAAGCCGGTGGCTCTAGCGGCACCAATTTCCAATGTGCTTTCAGACCAGTCGAGGGTTGAGTCACCAGTTGTGATGTCAAAGCCTGACTTAAGCTCATACTTGCCGTTTATTTCAAAAGGACATGCGTCGTTGGTTGGAAATAACTAGAGGGTGCCAGTGACTATCTTACGGGACACGGGAGCATTTGAGTCATTTGTGCTAGAGTCTGCTTTGCCGTTTTCTGAGGAAACTGATACTGGATCTTTTGTACCTGTTTTGGGCATGGGTATGTCTATTTTTAATGTTCCTGTACATAAACTTGTACTTCATTCAGAATTGTTTGAGGGCGAAGTGAAAATGGGAGTACGTCCTGCTTTGCCCATAGACGGTGTCACTGTAATTCTGGGAAATGATGTGGCAGGAGCACGTGTGTGGGGAAGTAGCGCGGTACATCCAGTGGTGGTCCCAGTACCGCTGGGTAGTAACGGCCCTGATGAGAATGAAAAGCAGTTTCCTGAAGTGTTCACGGCCTGCGCTGTAACACGAGCCATGAAGCGGCCGACTGATTATGCAGAGCCTATAGAAGTGGAAGACGTAGAGAGTGAGGCATTGGAGTTGTTTGTAATGACTTTGTCTAACACTCCCTTGTCTGTCTCCCATAGTGAATTGGCGCGTGAGCAAAGAGCCGATGGTACGCTAAAGGAGCTTTTTCAGTCTGTTCTGCGGGTGGATGGGGTGAAAGATCGGGCAAATGGTTACTTTGTACAAAATGAGGTACTTGTTCGGAAGTGGGTGCCACATTGTGAGAGCTTTGTGGGAGATCCTGTGTATCAGATTGTCGTTCCCTCCAAATTTCGTGATTTGGTCTTGCGTGTTGCTCATGATGAGTCGGGGCACATGGGGGTTGGTAAGACGTATGATCGTGTCCTTAGACATTTTTTTTGGCCGCGGATGAAGAAAAGTGTTGCAAACTACATCAAAACATGCCACACTTGTCAATTAACTGGTAAGCCAAATCAGAAAGTGAAAGTTGCTCCCCTGTATCCGATTCCTGTTGTAGACCAGCCATTTGAGCACCTGATTATTGATTTGTGTAGGCCCTCTTCCTCGTTCAAGGTCGGGTGCGATGTATTTGCTAACTGTTATGTGCAGCAGCACCAGATACCCAGCAGCATATCCGTTACGCACGCTAACAGCAAAATCAGTGGTGCGTGCTCTGGGCCAGTTCATATCCATCTTCGGCATTCCTAGAACCATTCAGAGGGATCAAGGGTCAAATTTCTCCTCTCACTTATTCACACAGGTATTGAAACTGTTTCATGTGCAGCACAATCAGTCTTCTGCGTACCATGCGCAAAGCCAAGGAGCGCTGGAACGTGTCCACCAAACTGTAAAATCAATGTTGAAGGCATATCATACCCGGGTATCTCAGGAATTGAGTGCACGGGCAGATGATCCTCAGTCAGTGTGTTGGTAACACAGTTTTGTCTCGCAGTGAAGCTGCTTGTGGGGATGATTTACCAAATCATGACTGCATTGTTAACTGGTCGGCGTAAGAACTCTGAGGTACTTTCGGATTTAAACAGGGTATTGTCTCATTTGTCCAGAGCCCCATGTCAGTGATTGTTCTCTAGTTCTTCATTGTGGTGTCTCTCTCACTCTTAAATCGCTTCCAGGTACCAGTTGCAGAGATGAGTGTGAGGCTACAGGATGAAGGCGAAAGGAGCAAGTACTGTTCGGGGGACTTTGTATTGGGTCTAGTGACAGTTGGGTGTAAATATAATTTAAGGCCGTGACAATCAAAAAAGAAAAAGAAAAAAAAAGTTTAAATGTTATAACGTTATAGTGGTTGTTGGTCAGGGTTCCGGTGGGGACCCTGTCTTTATGGGCGGGGGTGTGACGGCCCCAGGGCCACTGCCAGGGTATATGTGGGTGTGTCTCTGTCTGTGTGGGTGTGTGTGTTACAGGGTGAACTTCCTGGTGGAGTGGAGGCCATCAGGCAGATCAGACGCAGCTGGCCACTGTCCTGAGTGCATTAAAACCTGCCCCTTTCGGAGTGTTTGGGCGACTTCTGGTTTTCTCCGGTTCCCCAGCGCAATGGTGGTTTCGGTGGTCGAATTGGTTAAATTGGAGAAATAAAATTGTTGGCTGACAAATCCCTGTAGCGTGGTTTCTCGTATTTGTTGTGGCCTTGGAGCCGAATCATAACACTGCAAACACACTTACACACAAAAATTTTAAAAATAAAAGTGAGGCTTGGAACGAACAAATGGGTTTACAATGAATACCTCACACTTATGTTGAAATGTGTATGGGGAAATGAAACCCCTTAAAATGTGCACCTGTCAATCACCTGTGTAACACGTGTGAAGATACTAGAGAAGTTTTACTGTTGCTCAGTAACAGTTTCAAAACCTAGTTTCTAAAACAAAACAAGACTAGACTCAAAAAATGGTTGAAACAATACATACTTCTAAAAGTGCTTACAATTGTCTTAAAAGCTCTGTATCTGTTTTTTACTTTTTTGCTTTTACTTTGATTTGACTTAAATTCTTTTTCTGAAAATTACATTTTTCAGATTGGTCGACGGCCGTGACTTTAAGTTGCTTTAAATCAGCACAGCCTTGGGTTCTGTTTGGGATTAGTTGGCGCTGAGCCGAAAACAACAATAAAGAGTTGTTGGCCTCAGAATTAATTAAAACTGTCGGGATCTCAATGAAAGAATAAGAGTACTTTAAGTTCATTAATTAATCAAATTAATTAATCCAATACACCAATATTTATAATTTCATGGGGGAAAAAAAACATTTTTGGTGTCTTTTGATGCCAATGTACATTTTGTTCTTGGTCCTAATCAATTTCTAGCTCGTGAAAATGTACTAAGCCTTTCCTTTAGGTGATGTTGTTAATTAACATTATCAAGTCAATAAAGTAGTTTATGAAGTGTTTTATGATCACGTCTGCTGCCCTTTACAAATGCAGATGATGACACGAGTTAATTTCAGAACCACATCCCCTCACCCACATTCTTATTTAAGCTTTTTAATAAATGTTTCATCATAACAAACCAAGAGAGAGAGCATCGATACTCCGCTTAATGACGCGTTATTAATAGTTTGTATAGGCGGGGTTCCCGAGCGCATTGCCTTGAATAAGGAAGTTGCAGTCATTCTTCTGAGCGCGCAGTGATCGTCACCCTGTCAGCAGACCGAGGAGCAGCACCTTACAGCCATTCCGAGGATTCCTCCACCTGTCCAACAGGTGCAGCTGGCTGACGCGGAACCGAGGCGCGTGTTGGAAAGGCGGCTGTGTGAGCGCGAGAGAGAGCCCTTCTAGAGGAACCTATGGCCGAGTGTGTGCGTAAAGCGTGCCCGTGCCTGGGCGCGCTGTGGCAGAGGATCTTCAGCGACAAAAAGCCTCCTCCCCCAGCGAAAGGTGGTGCAGGAGGAGGCGGCGAGCCGGAGGTCCCCTCCGCTGATGACGAACCCCAGACTCCGATCCCCGCGTCGGACGCGGTGCCCGAGGGAGGCTCCATGTTCAGAGCGCTCTGGGCGTTTGAGTCCCGGCACCAGGACGAGCTGTCGTTCCAGGAGGGAGATCTGTTCACCGTGGTCAACCGCAGCGGAGACTGGTGGTCCGCGCGGAAGATCGAAAAGAACGGACGCGTCCTGGAGACCGGGATCGTGCCCAAAAACTACCTGGAACGGGCCGAATCCCTACAGATGCAACAGTGGGTGTTTCAGTTTTTTTCCTAAAGTGCTCTTTAACTTTCTGCGCGGTGGAGTTCTGATGAATGAAACAATAGTTCATCAGAATTCTTAATTCATGATACTGTCTTACTGGATATTTAAGACGTGACAAATATTTTATGACATCATTTGGTTTGACATACGGGCGTTTTTTTTTACATTCCGACTAAGGGAAATGACGTCATTAAAGAGCAGTAAATGTAAAGGCTTCCCAGGAAAACATTTTAAGAATGACCTGCATGGTGACATTGTTGTCGCCAGGAAGCACCGTGGAGTATATGGCCCTCGAGTCAAAAGAATTGAAGGTCCAAAGGTCAAGGCGTTTTCATTTGTCACTTAAACTGTCCAGACACATTGGAATTGTTGTGCAGGACAGAAAGATAATGTTCTCAACAAAGCAGAGGTCAAATGTTAATAAGAACAAATATCCTCAGCTTTAGAAACTAGCAGTGTACAGACACATGTTTACTGCAGCTCGTTAGTAATGGATTGATAGAAAGATAGATAGATTCCCTTTTAACATGATCTCTGTCTTCTTGTATCTAAATGAAGCCTACAATACTTTAAGCTGAGGTCAATACCTCTATTCCGAGGAAGAGTCCAATTTTGAAACATCAATCTAATATATGTTTTCTATTACATAAAACAGAAGTACGGGAATTTTTGGGAGACAACCAAACTATGAAAAGATGATCTGATTTACTGTCAATAGTGTTTTGAATGTAGCTTGAATGAGGTTAAAGTTTAAATTGTGGAACTTGTAACGCAGCTCGCTCCACTTCCCCATTAAAGATGCCGTGTGAAGAAGGATTTGAAGGCATCATGCGGGGTAACTTCTCCCGCGGGCCGACCATGTGAGAGCAACATCACGGTTTCTAGAGCCAGCGTTTGGTTTGTCCGTCAGGGGCTTCTGAAAAGACATTTTGAGAAATTGGCGACCAATTCTTAGTCCTTTGATGCCGTTAGTGGCAACTACTCTGATGTAAACAAAATTAGGCCGACAAAAATAGAATATTGCATCAGTGGTAAACTGGATGTCATACATTTGGGTCCACTTGGTGTGGTGTTGGCTCTCCCAGCCTTCGCGGCTTCACATGAGAGGACAATCCACAAAGAACTTGACATATGGCTAAGATGTTACCTAACATATCTATGCAAATTATATTCCAATAAACACGCAGAGACACTTCCAGTAAATCTTGAACATTCTTCAAATAAATAGGTCAGCCATCCGTCTTCCTTCCATTGTGCTGTAGACGTTTCTATTAACTGGGGTTGGCACGCCGTCAGCACTGTTATTATGAATCATTGTTGGTCTCTGCGTCAGCCCTGTGATTGACTGGGGGCCGGTCCAGGATGTACCCCCGTACCTCCCCCTACAGCTGGTACTGACTAGATTCCAATCAAACCTCTGTTTTCAGTCAAGTTTGTGTGAGAAATGTCAATAAGCTTTCATAACGCCGGGCCGTGTCTGTGTCTGAGTTGTGGAGCAAACTGTGAAGTAAACACAGGCTCACCACTTCTTGTTTTCTCTCATTCTATCTCTTTCTCTCTGTTTATTGCTTCAACAGAATGGGAAGTGTGTAATATGAAGTTATTCCCGGATGTCAACATCTGCGAGAAGGCTGAAATTAAATATAGTTACTGTGTAACTGTTCTACTATCAGAATAAAAACATTTCACTGAGAAGTCAGGCAGAAAGCTCAGTGTTAAATGTGTTTTTGCTTTTGTGTACTGTGCTGCGTAATATTGACACACCTGCTTCTCTAAACACTTTTGACATGTTTAGATACTCTGACAACTTAAAGTTACACCTTTAAAAACTTTTTTCAAGATACCCAGATGACAACAGGGACATGTTGTCTTCTTATCAAACACTGTTTGGTTGCCAAAAACATTTGCCAGCCCATATAAACCGACTTGTTATTGTGTAGTTAACGTCTGAAACCATGACGACCCTTAATCTGTGGCTTTCTGTCTTGGCCTAGGTGGTATTTTGGTCAAATGAACCGCTTTGAGTCCCAAGGCCACCTGCTGGGCTCAGAAAACGATGACGGAGCTTTCCTCATCAGACGAAGTGAGAAAGAAAACATTGGATACGTTCTTTCAGGTAAGAGGAGGCGGGGGAGGTCGGAGTGAGGAAGCCCAAAAACGAGAACAGTAGCTGCGTGGTGGAGATAGAGCCGCTGCGTAGATTGAGGCAGGGTGGAGTCCAGCTTTAATAAAGAAGTGCAGCCCGTGTTATGAGAATGAGATGTGGGGGAAGTATTGCGTTTAGAAAAGGGAAACGCTCGGCCCGATGTAGTTTGTTGGAAGAAAGGAATGGATGGCATTGATATGCACTTTAATCAAGATTGTAAAATAGATTTACCACTTTCTTATCAGTACAATAAATATGAAGTTACAGCCAGCAGAAGAGAGCTTTGCCTGGAACAAATGCTGAAAACAGCTGGTCTGGACCTTCATCCCTGAAGCTCCCTCATTAACGAAGGAGGGAGTATAAAAGTTTGGTGTTCTAAAACCCAAACGCGAGTATTAAGTGTGATAAATCAAAGAAGTAAAAAGTGGTAAAAATGGTCCTTTACTTCTGTTATTACAGTCACACGGCATCTAGCTGATCCCCTTTCAAAACCAATCAGCACAACCAAATAATGTCAGTGTTTAGTGTAGTAATCAGCTCCTCTCAACACAGGCTACAACAGGGGAGTCCAAAGTGCAAAATATAATACGGAATAAATTATATTATCCAAGTTGTAATAAACCGAAGTAAAACTTTAACCAAAGAAAAATTTGGAGGAGCAGTGTTGGGAGACACACAATTAGGAAAATCTGCATTACAGTAAGAACTTTACATTCCTGTAGGATTATTGAATGTTCCTTGTTATTTTACATTTCTTTTGAAATAATCTGGGCTTTTCATTTTAGAAGCTCAAACTACAACAAATGAAATACTCTATCAGGCCTGATTCTGACTGTGTTCATGTATTTATCTCTCTGCAGTGAGATCAGGCAGTCGGGTGAAGCATTTTAAGGTCCTCAGAGCAGAGGGAAGTTTGTTTTTCGTGGAGTACAACAAGAAATTCAGTTCTCTAATCGACTTGGTGGAGCACTACTGCGGCAACAACCTGCTCAACATCGGCACGCTGGGAAAACCATGCAAGAGGGTAGGAGAAGCTCTGATTCTTGTCATATAAACACAACCTGAGGACAAATTTTTCACTCAAATAGAGTTGCTGCTAGCGAGTGTGACACTGTGTTTGTAGATGTCTTACATTGTTTGCCTACAAGAAAGCGGCAATATGAAATTTGCCGAAGGAAAAATATAAACATGAAACCATAATGATGAAAAGTAAAATCCCAGATATGTTATTGTTATAACAACAATGTTTCAACTATAATTGAAACTATTATTCTATCAACCAAAAAAAGAATCCGCAACAATGTGACAATCCACCATGTAGGTGGTTTTACAAGCTTCAGCCGTCTGAAATGTCTTAGCATTTTCAATTCAGTCAATCCGGAAAATCATTTTTAGGTACTTTAGTTACGGCATCAAACTGTACAGATGTATCAAATTTACAAATGTTGCAGTGATGTAAAAAAAAATAGCTTGTTCATTACAAACTACTTTAAGCTATTTATGTGATTAGGATGTATGCGCTGTAACTGTGTCCCTTTGTTAGACACAAATATGTCCTTGTGTGTTTCCTCCTTCAGAAAAAGCCCACCACCACAGATTTGAATCATTTCACTGTGGATGAGTGGGAGCTCCCGAAAGAAGAGTTCACCCTGGAGGAGCAGCTGGGCAGTGGGTACTTCGCTGAAGTCTACCGGGGACGCTGGAAAAATCACATTAACGTCGCCATCAAGATCATCAAAAGTGGTATTTCCCCATCTTTGTTGATCTAAATAAGCTGGAATCAATAAATGGATTTTTCATCACAAGGAGTGGCTTGGAAAAACCTTGAACAAAAACAAGAGATGGGCGTAAAATATTTAATAAACAAAAAAGGAAATAGAGTATGTAGTTATTTGCCATTTTCATCCAGTGATCGAGTCAGAATATTGGGTTCCAATGATGCGTTGTCTGTAAACTAGTAGGCGGTGGTGCAGAGCTCCTGTGTTGTCTGAGAATACAAGTGTCCATTTTCAAAAACATGTCAGACCACATTGATCGAAACCGATGAGAGAAAGAACCAGAATGCGGAGACATTAATTATTGTAATTGCCGTAATACATTTCTTTGCTGTCCCACTCATTGGCTGTCAGCGGTGTTACCTGGGACCGAAGTAACACAGCTGTAGTGCTCAGTGAATACCGATGCCACGTGGAGCAATTATCCGTACAATTACTTTCTGGTTGAGTTAACATTCACCTTTGACAGGTGAAATAGTGATGTGAGCTATTGTGGAAGCTTGAAGCAGTGGAGTCTGTCAAGTGGCTCTGACTAACCGGAGAACTCATTACATTAGTACGTTAATCATGTAACACCGTACAATGAGTCATCCTTCTCTCAACAGGAAGTAAAAAGATCATATCCGGTTATTTCCAGCTATTTTTGTCCACAATGTAACTCAAGACTGAATCTAAGGGCAATTTATTGTTATTTATGATTAGTGATAATTTGAGTTATGATAGTTTGTATCCCAGGTGAAGAGCCAATATACAATGAAACACAGGATTCTCTATTAGTTTATACAGTGTGCTCAGGAGCCAAGTCCTGTATTTTAGCAGCTAATATTTATTTGAATTGTCTAGACTTGATGAACAATACAATACAGCACTTGTTTTTCCTATTTGTCAAATGGTCAAGATTCCTTGGTTTCCATCTTCTGTGTTGTGCATTTTTCTCTTCTTTTTCATCTCACTTTCTCCCCCCCCCTCCCGTCCACTCCCCTCCCCCCATTGTCTGTGTCCTTGCAGAATCGGAGTTGAACCACCAGGAATTTCAGAGGGAAGTTCAGATGCTGAAGTGTCTGCGCCATCCTCACCTCATCTCTCTGTTTGCTACCTGCACAGCCTCAGCACCTTACTACATCATCACCGAGCTGATGGAGAAAGGCAGCCTGCTTACTTTCCTCAGAGGTAGAAATCCTCCTCTCCTTCCTTTCCTAAATCCTCAGCTCACATTTTTCCCGTTCCTCGCTCTTTACTGCCTTTAGGAGGTCAATGGCACTCTAGAGGCGTGACCCCCTCACAACCAACACATTGGTCTCAAGCACATTCATTCTTCGCCACTTGGACAAAATTGCAAAAAAGGGATAAAATGCCACTGTTGGCCAAATCTCTGTTTTTCATTTCCTTTCCTTTTATAGGTTCAGAGGGTCGGAGTCAAGACATTGGATCCCTCATTGACATGGGGGCCCAGGTGGCTGATGGGATGTCATACCTGGAGGAGAAGAACAGCATCCACAGAGATTTGGCAGCTCGAAATGTCCTGGTGGGGGAGGACTACATGTGTAAGGTGGCGGACTTTGGATTGGCCAGAGTGATCAAGGTACGAAAGGGAGTTAAATGAAATGTATTTTCCGAGTCAGATCAAGGCTGCAGGTTTTAAGACAAGAGATTTCTCATGCAGGAGCCGTTCTACATCACAGAAGATAAAAAGATCCCCTACAAGTGGAGCGCTCCTGAGGCCATCAGCCACGGGAAGTTCTCCAACAAGTCAGACGTCTGGTCTTTTGGTGTCTTGCTTTATGAGATTTTGACCTATGGAGGCGTTCCTTACCCAGGTCGGTGGAATTCATTGAATAAAAATATGTAATTTATAGCAGATTCAATCAGTTATACATGGTGATAGTGAAATGAAATATCGAGCTGAAATCCTTAACTACGGTTACAATAATGTCCGTAGGCCTTAATTCAAGAATAAACAGGCTTGCTTATGCATTTGAATGCGCCACAGTAAACACAGCCGCAGGGTGTTAACTTTCTAAATCACATCAGTTCCCCTCGTAATATTAGTGTGTGGGTATAAGTATATGGGTTGAGAGAAAGCCTCCATGTGCATTTACAGTAACAGAATTTAACTTCTGCTCCCGCGCAGCCTTCACCAACCAGGAAACCTACCAGCAGGTCACCGACGGTTTCAGGATGCCAGCTCCGAACAATTGTTCCGAATCTCTCTACAAAGTTATGCTCAGCTGTTGGAGCGCCGACCCCTCCGACAGGCCCAGCTTTCACGACCTCAAAGTCAAACTGGACAGCAGCTCCTACGAGATGGAGTGACCGCCAGCGTCCACGAGCCGCAGTGCAACCTCAGCTCCACGGAGAGTCACGCGCTCGGCCGGGATTTTGTCGACGACTCTCAAATTGAAACTGATTTTAAAGACTCTTTTGTAGAACGACTTTGATTGTGTGTTTGCGAGGCGCAAAAGAGCAAATCCCGATGTACTTTATTCAGTCGACTAGACAAATTGATTGTTTTCGTCATTGATGCAACTGGTGACTTTTGTAGAGATCGCAGATATTTATCTGCCTCTGGCTGGAACAATGTCAGAAGATGTGTTTAGTCTTCCTCAAAAGATTGAGCAGGTATCGAAATATCTACTGGTGAATTTTATCTATTCGCTCACAGTGAGAAAGAAAATAGCGAAACTATCACCAAACATCAGTTTACAAAGTAACACACAAATGCAAAACACCACTTGGCAAGACAATCTCACCCAGCGATCAATTTAGTAGTTGCTGTGGTGTTTTTTTCCATGATCGTGATCTTCACCATCAGAGCGCGTGCGATGGAGGCAAAAGACAAGCATTGGAAATGTGACAACACAACAACCGGGATGCGCCGCAACATCTGCTGATGATGGTCATGTAATCAAAAGTACCTTGAAAAAATAAGCTTTAAAACACTCTTTTTACAAATGTCTCACATGTTGATACTAATAAAGCGGATACTAACAGGCTGCAATGTTAAGCCGTTGATGGTCACTGACGGCCAGTGAGGGGCAGCAAATTCAAACTTGTAATCAAAATATATTTTTCCATTCTTTTTGAAACTGTAAAAGCTCCAATAACAGTAACAATATACTTAATATAACGTGATATCATCAGTGACAACAGGCTGATTTGGTATTGGATACTATTGTTTGATTAAAACAAAGTTACAAAAGCGATGTTCAAGTCCTGCTTGAAGTTTCCTTATATATTAAAGAAAAATCAGAGTCACTTCCACATACAGGTTATTAATTAAACAATGCTATTCAATCAGAACTCAATATCGATGACCAAATCCCAGGTACAGATTAATACTGAACAAGTAAGATGTGTTTAGAAAATATAAAAGTTTGATATGTGGATTAAAATGAGTTTTGAGAAAAAGTAGAAAAAGACAGTTTTACACTTCAGTTTTAAAGAACTTGTCCACTCCAATAAGCTCCAAGGTCCTGGGATGTTTCCTTGGTTTAAAACTGTAAGCCATCAATACGTGTTTGATTCTTTTCCTTCTTACGTTCGCGTGAATGAGTCCACAAACGAGTCAGAACAGAGGCCCGGGAGGAGGAGATAAAGCTCTATGGGCTCCATCGAGATCAAGTTTCATCTGAATTTTAGACGTTTCTGCGCACCACCACAGCAATATACAATATCTATTAGCGAGCGAACGTTAATAGCAATTTATGATGCAAAACCAAAAAATTAGTATCAAAACAGAATATTTCATTTCCTAATAGTTTGGGTGTTTCCATGCCTTAAGCGTTGACTGTGACACAATTATTCAAAATGTTGCCTCTGTTGCCTACGCAATTCCATATGTGAACTGAGGCACTCAATGATCGGTTGAAGAGTAGACTTCTGTTTTAATTCAATGGATTGAACCAAATCACCACAGTAACAGTGTAAGGAATTACAGCCATTTGACAGGCGCATTCATCCCCATTATCACAAGTAATTGGACATTTGTTTGCCAGGCGGTTTAATGATCAGGTGCAGCCTGTTCCCTCATTATTCCATCACATATTAAGCAGATAAGGGATACGGCTGAAAGAACCCATCAGGACCGGCCAAATCGACAGTTTGGTACATTGCCAAAAGACGGCCTAACTTTAACCTACAAAACGTAGGTTATAGCATAATAAAAGGACATCGCTCATATCTGACACTGACTTAAGAGCTGTTGTAATGATTATCAAGCCTGTTACGGCCCTTTTGTAGATTCCAGGACAGTAACACGACAATCAACGACAGGCGACAGTCAGGGTAAAAGGGGTCTTTCTGCTTTTTTATTATTACACACAAAGATGGCTCCCAACAGGAGGGAGGGAGATGGTGGAAGATGGGACCTACAGGTCTTCCAAAAATTATACATCTCCAGAATATTAACTAACATCTAGTAGGGTAATTCAATAATAAATACAAATTTAGGAGAAGAAAAACATGCTAATTATTTTTTCTTCTTCAAAAGACTTCTTACATTTTATTTTTGAGACTATAAAAACGGCATCAAATGTTAAGCTAGATAAGCGTGGTGGTTAAAAAAAAAACAGGTATTGACCAACATCAGTAATGTATGTAGTACACTTGCCAGATTTTCTCCACAAAGCACATGAAAGCCTCTACGATTCTGTGTACAGATACGCTGTTCGATGCGATCCAGGAGAAAGTAAAGTGCCCTCTCAGGTCAGGTCAGATTAAAAGCTTGCTCTTGTAAACTGCCTCCCATCTGAGACCTTATTGCCCTGCCGCCTGCTGACAAGGCAAATCTGCTTGGCTTTTGTGTCCTTACTCGCAAGTGAGGATTAATAGACTTGTTGTTCCACAGGAAGCAGGGCGAAGTCTGCTCTTGTATAACAAGCAAGGGAAACAAACGTTCACACCTGCTCGAAGTTTCATACGGAGGCTACTTGCCATTCTCCAGCAAAAAACAGCCCGAAAAATCTCATTCAAATAATTTGGTGGGATTATATTTAAAATGGTGAGCGCTTCTGTGTGAATCCTGCAGCTTCGAACTGAGAAGACGTGGAAGTGGATTACAGACTGGAGTTGAGCTCCACCTGACAAGATAAAGGAGCTTTTATTTTTAACAGCTAAAACCCTTATCGAGTGTTGTCACGTTAGCTATAGATTTTAGGTTGCTTTCAATCCCTGTTATTTGTGGTCCTTGCACAAAACAACTAGTGATAACAACTGTTGTTATCAACAGTTCAGTCGCTGACACGTCAATGAAATTCACATTAAAAGCAAACAGTTCAGCATTTGGATTTGTTGAAAAAAAGCTGTGCGATATAACCTTTGAGTTTGAGAGTATGAGTGGGACTCTGGAACGCAGCTCCAGATGCCTAATGTACGGACTGCTCGAAATCACGTCCACTCTTAGGATAGCAGCTCCCTTATCCGAATATTTGGGCTTGACATTTGCACAGTGAAAGGACTATAAACGATCTGTGCACATGAGCTGGTCCCACTTATTCAGGGAGAAACACTCTGCTGCTGCGTTTTGGGTTTGCCATTACTTTGTAATACCTATTTGTAATAAATAGAACATTCCCTCCAAAAATAGATACGTTTGCATGATATAGGGCTGCCCACTAAATTACACCAATTTGTGGCATTTTCCTTTTCCTGAGTTGTATAAATGTTCAGCCCAGGGTTAGATCAATGGAAGCCATACACTTATAAAAACTGTCTCTCAGGATCAGAGAACTCCTTTACTGCAGTAAACTACGATTTCAATAAATATAAGAAAGAATATATTTGAATGACCATATTTTTCCCATCACGGGTCAATGATGACATTTAGGTCTTTCAGGTAAAATACAACACTTTTAGGAGGGGGCTCCTCATGAACTCTGACTGGGCGGAGGCCGTGAATTACACATCAGTGAAAATCCAGGGACAGTCGAAAAAGTGTGCGCTGTCACGCCGACGGAAGGGGAACCTCCACTTCCATCCACGTGACCTTTGATCTACATCCACCTCAGAATGTAGGTCGCAGCGAAGCTAAAAGAAGTGGCTGCATGTCTGCGAGGTAAACAGCTGCTGACCTTTTGACTTGGATGCTACTTGACGCTTTGGCAAGAACACAAGCCACTCCTTCTTCAAGACCACCGCTGAGTGGTCGCTGCCCGCAGAAGGGAGGCTGCAGATGTTGGGTTCATATCCTGCACAAGATCAATCCGACACTGAGGAGTCTGCAGAGCGGCAGCTTGTGTTTTGTAGCGGATTTACTAATCTGACGGTGAGTGTCTGCATGAGGAAGAAAAGTGTGTGTTTATCACCGGGGAACCTTCAGTGGGATTCAATGAGGTTAAGGTACAAGTAGATGAGATTACATTATTTGGTGTTTCCTTCTTTTGATTCCCTCGCTTCCAATCCTTTCCTCTTCTCTTCCTTTTGTTGTTTCCTTATTCTTTCCTTTTTTTTCTTTGCTGGCTTACTCCCTTCTTCGCTCTGTGTTTCTTTCCCAGATTCAATTTTTGTCTCCTTGTTTGCTTCCTTTTGTCTTTCTCTTCGCTCTTCATTCATATCCTAGATCCTCTTTCATCCTATCCATCATTCTCTCTTTCCATCTCCATTTTATGTTTATTTCGTTTCCTCCTTTTCTCTTTGTTTCTTTCCTAGATCCATGTATTTTTTCCTTCTTCCTTTCATTTTCATCCTTTCATTTATTCATCTATTTACTTCTAATTCGATATTCCCTCCCTTGTTACCTCCTTTTTTACTTCTTGTGCCCTCCATATTTCTTCTTCTTTTTATTTACGTTGTCATTTCATTTAAATATAAAGTTTTCCTCCTGTCTTTCTTTTACTTGTATTGTTTTTTTTCTCTCTGTCTTTTGTTTCCTATTCAGCTAATGCCTTCATTCAGTTGATGCGATTAAAACAGAAAAAAATAGAAAGAAAACCACAGAAAATCAAAGACCTATGCATTTTGTTATCTGAGAGCGATGCAACGGTGAAAAACATGGAGGTTGGAGGGGTTTAGGTTTGAGGGAAGAAAAGGAGGGGCAGGCTCTATAGGACTTATAAATCAACAGTGGGCGGTCCGGACCTTTCCCCTACATCTTACCCACCGTCCAGCCTACAAGCTGCCTTTAGGTTCCCTTCACACAACGCAGAAAAAGAAAAGTGGCCATATAAGAGATCTCCTTTCTTTTCCTGGATTGTGGCATTTATACTGCTGCCAATATCTCACCAGGTTAAAGTTCAGCAAGTCAGAGTCACAACTTTTTATCACTTTTGACTGAACGATCCTGTTTAACAAATTGAGATCCACATTTAATAGTTGTTTGTGGGGGTTTGTGGCTCTACTCAAGCACATAGAACTTTGTATCTTTCTGTTATGAAACATATTTAGTATATTTAGCCATTGATGCCACTTCATGTAGGATCCATTTGGGAAAAATGTTTCCTTCAATACACTGCACATATTCACAGGAATGTGCATTAATTCCGTCTCTTATCTTTAGTTATACAGTTTAAAAAAGCATTGTTTATTTAAACTGTGACTGACTGATTACTTAACTTTATTAAGGAGATAGTACATTTAAAGTGAACTTGATGGAAGCCTATGAGGGATAAGCCACTCAATGAAATCATCTGTTACCAAAAAATCAAAAAAAGAATTTAAACAGGGAGATTTACTTCCCATTGCTGTAACCTTGTGATAAGATAAGCAGCAAAAACAGTAAAGTGATGGACACACACACACACACACACACACAGTATCTAATAATAGCAGCATCAGGTCACAGTTTAAACACACTGTCCTTTGGTTCATTGGGGAAACCGTTTCCCTTGTTTGCTTCATAGGATATTGAACTCAGTTTTTACCTTGTGTTTTTCCTCCACGTCACCCCGACATTAGTACTCTGTGCTGGTGTAGTTTTTAGTTTTGGTACTAGAGGCGTTCTGTTCTCTTTCTGCTTATGCAAACTGACCAGTGCATCTTCCGTTTGCTATTTAACACCAGTTTATTTCTACTGAAGAATCTCCAGGCACCCAATTTAAGTCCAATTCAACATTAAAATAATTCTGGTTAATACACAACACTGCTACAGCCTGCAAACTCATGCTTTGATGTTATTATACAATTCAGGACTGCACAATGAAACGTAGCTGCAGCTTCCTGCACAAGCATATAAAATACAATACAATTAGGTTTTTAACATCTCTGTCTCTCTCTCCCTGTAGGTGAGCGACTGCAAACATCTGGCAGCATGACCAGCGTCAACTCTCCAGCCTGTCTGCTCGCCCGTAACCACTTTTACAAAAGTAAGCCCAATTTCTTTATATACAATTTTGCTTTTGATGAGCAAAAAAATACCAATAATAATTGGTTATTTGATCTAATTATTTTTGGTTTCAACCATAATTGCAAACCAAGCAATTTGAAGACTTAGACCTGGACATTTCTTTTCTGGACAAGTTCCGGCATCTCAAACAAGCAGATTCTCTGCTTTATATGATTTCTAATTTAATACATTTTTCTGTAATTTTCTTTCTCAGACTCGTCCCCCAGCCACGAGAAGATAAATCCTGTTGTTGAAGTGTTCAGCTGTCAGAACCACTCCATCACACACAATCCGAGACGGTTCACCCTCTGGGTCACCATGGTAACGCCTCCAGGTAAAACACTACACACAGACCAGGTAACATGTGGTACGCTACAATGTGATTACAATGACCATGCAGTGCGTGCACCCAGTGACCGGTACAAAATGCAGTGACAGGAGCTGCCCAGCAGGAAACTCAACTACTGCCAAATACAACTGTAGAATCCTGCATGATACTTTTCAAAGCACATTAGAGTATTTCTAAAAAGAAACATGATTAAACTCTTTGTGTTTTTTTTGTTCCAGGATTCCCAAGTGGCATTGGCAACAAAGGGGTATGGGTCAATGTTGTTCTGACCACTTCTCCTGTTCACCTCTCCGCCTCCAAACCAACCAGCCCTGCTGACCGGAGCGTCAAGTAGAAGAAAACAAGCGCACCTCATTGTTCACAGAATGATAAGGAAGGTTATAAAGCAGTTTCTCATAACGTCCCCATTCTTGAGGCCTCTTCGCTGCTCGGGTTTGACAGCCTGAGTCAAACACACAAGCTCAGACACAGCGGAAGATTCCAAAGTAAAAAGGCACATGAATGTAACATTTACTATCAAAGCCTGTGAGTGCAGTCAAACACGTTGATTGCATACAGTTCCAATCTACATTTATGAAATTGTAGTCCTTAAGTGGAGTTAAAAGTTTGTACTGTCACAAAGTCGGATTTGAGTAAATACTACTTCCATCTCTTCATTGGAGCAACGTTGTTAAAGTGGTGATCGATGTAAATGTAAAGCGATCATTTCAGTGGACCAGTAAATTTGTGTTATGAAAGATGGTATGCAGGTCATTTTAATCCCAATCCCTACACAAATGAACTGAGGATAACAAAATATATACAATGACTACCAGCCCAAATTCACAGAAGTGTATTTCAATTTGGCCTTAATTTGTGTCCTTTTTTGTAATATGGAAAAAGGAAGCCGGCTACTTAGCAGCTGTTCTCAGTAATGAAGGTGACTGGGAATATGTCATCATGAACAGCTGCAGCGCTTCCATCATAACTGATCATAAGTATGCACACACGGCTAATCTGAATTTAGAACTGCAAGGGTTAGTCAACTAAATCAATAATTAATTAAAAGAAACTTACACCGCCAAATATTTTGAAAATATAACTCCGGTACTTATTAGAAATTCCAAACCTTGGAATGTGGATGTAGTCAGCTGATCTATTCAAATTCATTTGAAAGTAACTCTACCTCTGTTTGTGTCGTAATGTGCTAAAACAGATCATAAATCTTACGGTTCTGACGGATCAGTCACGGATCTAACATTCCCTATGGGTGGAGGTAACTAGTCGCTATTCTTAAAACTATCATGTCGCCCAGCAGTGAAACCATCAAGTCAAAGGAAGAACAGATGTTGTGGAACAGAAGAACAAGGTGCAGAGCCTGAAAACAAGGGAACAAATTCCAGGCGAGGAGATGAAATTGCCTCCTTCCTTCCAACTCTCCAACGACCGACTATGCAGCCGGTCACCCGGAAAAACTGCAGCGTGGGAGGACGAGAGGCCGCTCCGCTCTTCAGATGAGCCACAGAACAAACCCTCGACCTTTTCAGCACTGTGATACAGAGGCCCCACTTTGCAGTATTGTTTGTCTTTGCTCCGCTTCATGCTGCCAAACAGACGGCAGAGGGCTGAATAGAGGACAGCGGCGCTTACACAAATCCATCTCACAGTCAAATGGAAAGATCCATGCATGAGGATTTGTGCTGCAGCACAGTCAGCGGGGACAGTCGAGGTTTTCCGCTTCTGTATCGTCGAACCCTTTACTGTGTGCATGGAGCTGGCTTCTACTTAGTGACCACTAGCAGTTTTTGAACATATAACTTGCTGACCAAACGACTTTCTGTTTTATTACAGTGAACTCATTCAATGTTAAAAATGTGATGTGGTATTTATGGAATAGATGCGTACAGAAAAAAAGTTAAGCTTTAATTATGCCTGTGAATCAAATAATTGAATCACAAAACTTTTAAAAATCTGCATGTGAAACAATGTCATATAATTGTTCGGGCAACGATCAAATATATGCTGATATCACAAAACAATACAGTAATAACTACAATTGTGATGATATGAGACAATATCATATTCCCATTTAACACAAAAATACATTTACGTTGAACTCACAAAAAACACAAGTGTCATTTGACCATTTCATTTCTGGAGGAGAGAGTTGCGCTTGAACGGAAATGATAAAAAGGTTTTGCTATGGGGATTTCAAAATAAAAGCATTTTAAAAAGCTGATATAAATCAAGGTCGCTTCCTTTGCACTCATAGTGAATTGTTGCTCACCGAATCAACACTGATACAGATAAAATGATTGTTACATTATGCAATGACCCCAACCGTAGCTCCACCCGCCCTGAGGGACATCTAGGAAGATTATTCATGGTGGTCTCAGACATGCAGGACTGAACACTTCGACTTCCGGCGTTGCAGAATTTAATCTATGGTTATTTGGGTTGGCTTCTTTGCTAAACGTCAGAAGCAGCAATAGAAACTTGAATCCAGAAGATAAATATGTCATGAAGCAACACGTACACACTACAGCAGCAGCAAATTGACGTAGTTGAAAAAACGTGAAGCTGATCTCAATACGCACCGGAAGTAAGTGTACAGCAGGCATTTTGAGGCGTTTAAATAACCCTCCTTGGGCCATGTGCGTCTGGTCGGCTCGTTATATGAGGTTATGAAGAGCGGGTCACGTGATCCAGCGTCACAGGCTGGTTTTCGTATTCCGCACACCTTGTGACTCAAGTACTGGAGGATTCTTTTTATTTTATAATTATTTTACCCGTAATCATTACATCCCAAAAAAATTGTTACTCAAACTGCTTGGCTGAGAAAGTCACTATGTTGCTAATAGTTTAATTTACTCAAATAATGTTTACCTCATGAATAGATTCTAAATGATCACCGTAAAATTATACTGACACATTGTAAAGTGGCTATTCTGCTCAAGTAACTTTATTTTAATAGGTGTAGTATATTCTGCGTCAACCAAGGGAAGTTCTAAATGTTAAACTGTTTCTACACAGTTGTTTTGCTGAAACCATCTGGCGGGGTTTGACCAGTTTGATCATCCTTAGAACTGGCTGGCCTACAGATGTGGGTGTTTAGACAATGAGCAAACAGTTACACAACTCCACACTCCGGGTTCAGCGGCAGCAGTTGAGGACGTGAAGTGCTGCGCTCTGGGTGTTTACTCTGCTCCTGGAACAACCCTGTACAAAACAAGTGGACCGCTGCTGGCAAACATTTACAAGTTCACATCCTGATCCTTACAGGGCCATTTTAACCAACTACTATGGCAAAGTCTTTAATAAAGTATAACCTGAGTTAAAGTAATGTTCAACATTAAAAACCAGTCGTGTGCAAACTATACTCCTAGCATTTATTTTTAATTAGTTTTTGAAGGCACATTTCTGCTTTTAGTGTTTGTGAGGGGAAGAAAGACTGACCCGAAACGGAACATTCGGCTGCAAGAGTCTTTATTGCATTCGCAATCACAGGGTGACAAAAGTGTTTAACAAAGGCATGTTGATGTGAATGCACCACGGGGTGTCTATGCAATACAGTATACAAACACGGTACAAATATTCAAAAACAAGTGTATCAGTTGCATCACAAGCATGTTTTTTGTACTTTATTTGAAAATTGCATTTTTTTCTTGGTTGTCAATAAAAATAAAAAAAGTAAAAAAAACACACGTTACATAAACTAATCCATGTAAGGCAGCCCTAGAACTACAACATATAATTAAAAAAAAAAAACTAAGGTTGTAAACGGGACATTGCCCCGTCACCTAGCGTTGGTCGTTGGTTCCACCCTCCCCCCCTCTGAGGTACGGCTTGGATCAGGGCGAGACTGCAGGATCAGGAAGAGGTGGGGCTTCCTGAGTCACTGCTCTCATTCACCTGGCGTTGCATCACCATCTCCTGGGCAACGCAGGTGATCTGACCATTTGTCACTGTTCCTTGGACCCCCGCCCTGACAGAGACGGAGATCGTAAAAACCGGTTCTTAAAAGTATAGAAAGGGTGTGACTGTTAAACCAGTCATTAGTTTACACAGGGACAGGTCATAGCGCATGACGCAACCACAAATAACCCTACCCAGAAAATGGATTACAAGCAGTGTGTTGCGATTGATTAATAAAAAGTTTTCTGCGAACTTTCCCCACCTCAAAAATCCTTTTTATAGGGCCGCTTCTGATATGACTTCTAGGAAGTTAAGCTATTACTACTGGAATACAAGAATGACTAGGTCCTGCTCTGTTGTCTGCCGATAGTGTTTACGACCGTTAAGGACAAGCCAGTTGAACCAGTTTGCAGGACATGTTTACAGACTGACAAACTGCAAATGCAATCTTTTGATAGCAATCTTTGAGCCTGGTACCAGGTTAAAAAGTTCAACCTGAAAAGAGTCAGTCAGTTTACATGATGGTATAATTCAAATCTTTGCTTAGTCGGACTATGCTATCTTTCGGGGCAAGTGCTATTATTCCAATATACATGCAGTGAATAAATCGAATCATTGGCCGAAAGCATGTCATATCTAATAAGATAGGTGGCGCTGTTTTCATTACAACTAGTTGTGATACAGCCATTTCCGCTTGACCACTACCAACAACAACACTACGAGAAAGATGGCGAATGGAGAGCAAGGTGAAGCTACAAAGGTGTTTACATGCAACGGATAATTCAATTTCAGTCAGACTAAGCCAGTTATTCGAATCCATGTAACCACGCTGAATGAAGTTCAAGGGAACGTCGGCGCGTCTAGTAGGAGCAAGCAGTAGAACGGACCACCTTGTGGCTAAAGCACAACACACACTATTGACCGAGAAACTAACACCAACCCATGACAGGTCGTCTCAATGGCAGCTTTATTGAACCAAGCAGACCTGGATTCATTTGTGACACTAAAGAAGGGCATTTAAATGAGTACTTACTTCTGTTGTGCCTCCTCGGTCAGAGGGGTCATCCCTGGCTGCTTCCCAAAGAAGAAACTGGACCACCAATGTCCAGAGTCCTGCTTGGGGAGTCCTGAGGAGGTAGATAATGAAGACAGGTTCATAGCAGTAACACAGCACCCACTGTCCATTTCACTCAAATGCTCTGTAGTAATTTAACATATTGACACCATAGGACAGAGTGGACGACATTGCTCTGTTGAAGCAAGACAGCAGACCCGATGAGTGTGGAGAGTATGCACGTTTGAGTTGAGTGGGTGTTTCATCAGCTGCATTCCACGGGGGGACATGACTCAGGTTTCACCCATCGGGACTCATCCTCACTGTGACATCTCCAGTAACAGCTAAATTTACGCTCAGGTGGCGGAATGACCAGTACAAGCACTGTGGGCCATAATTAACTTCTAGGTCAGGCAGATTCTTAAAGTGCGTACAGCTTGGCATGTATTTGAACACAAGGTTTTTTTTTAAATGCTGAGATTTTTTGATCCTTAATGAAGTCTGGATTATATGAGCGCAAGTAAATCCCACAATCTCAAGGAAACTTAACGTTCTTAAATGTTCAGTTTTATGGATACAAACACACACCTGGATGATGAGGGATGACCTCTCCTGTGTACTCCGAACTGCCACAAGAGCTGCTACTGGATGTAGAACCAATGCGCCCTGCAGGAGGAGAAAATCAGCAATAAAAATAAAATATTTATTTTTTTAAAAAGGTGAGAAAGTGGTAATGCATAGTCAACCAAACTGAACAGGTAAAACGTAAAGCCGGTAGAATGATGACTCATCCAGCGTTAAGCAGGAAGTCAGCTCGACCCGTTGGACTGGTGTGATTAGGGAATGGGAGGAAGGGAGACTCACTTCGGTAGTAGTCGTTGGTCGCCACGAGGGAACCACCTGCTGGAATGGATGCCATTATACTGTAGTTGGTTACTGTACTTGATGGAAACCTGGAGGAGGAGAAAGTTTTATTAAAGAGTTATTTATTATTAAAACTTGCAGGTATGCTTTACTTATTTTTATCTACACGCTTTACAAGGCAAAACCCCACAAAGCGATCCAAACCGAAAAAGATTTCACAACAGGGGCTTGAAATACTATACTAAAAACCATAACAAGCATTTGTCTTTGCTTGATAATCTAAACGAGAAAATATGACAGTCTCATGCACGGCAGAGAAACAAACGTGGATGATTCGATCAGGTCTCACAGACCAATACTTAATGACTAAAACCCAAACGCTTCGTTTTGCTGTAATCGCACGTTAACGTCCTTAATGTGATGACGTCAGTCACGTTTTGCAGGGAGTCTTGTTTACACGAGATGGCCACTGCACCAAACCGACATTTTGACGATATTCTGTGACATGAAAATAAAATAAGGTTCATTTAAAAGATTATGACACTTAATTGAAAGCCTAAATTCAAAAAGTTATGTGCTAAAAATCTTAGCAGTTTTTAAAAGGCAATAAAAACCCAAATCGTGGCCTTTCTGGCCGCCGTAGCGGGGACATTTTGTCTCCAACAAAGACCAAAACAAAATCAACGGTTGACGTTGTGTCATCACGCCTGGTAACACGGCCGTTAGTGTTCTGTGAGGAAAACACACAAATACGACACAAATAACTACACACATAACGTTTATTCTTCTAACGTGTACGTTTTACCCCTCCACACCCATAGCAAAGACCCTAACGTTAACTGCTTCCGTTACCAAGCTAACGTTCGCTCGACCACAGCTCCCAGGAGGGATATGTGTCAACCCCAGAAGAGACTATTCCTAAAAAAGCAAGTTTGTTACCGAAACCAAAAAGAGACGTCGGTAGCAAACACTGGAAATGTCCCTCACCTCTTGTCCGCCCACACCGCCAACAAAATACTGCGGTACCACAGTTTCAAAAAGCGGGGGAAAACCTCACCTTTTTACGGGACCAAACGTGCTCGATCTTCCGCAGCACCCAATTCAACTCAGTCGCCGAGGCTGGGGGGGGTAAACGCTAGGCGACGGGGCCCATTTGAAAATAAGTTTTGGGTAAGTGTAACCCTCCAAGGTCCGAACGGATGTCGGCGATGCTTCTCGTCGCGTAACGGTAGCTCGCGACTTTATATAATGGTTCGGTGACGCGTCAGTGGGCGGGGCGTGTCAAATTACAGCGAAACAGCGAATAAAGAACCAAGAAATGGGACGAAAGGTCGCCGACGAGAGATGATGGGCGGGGGGGACTGGAAATATATTTTTAGTGTGTTTCCAAAATAAATGGAAGGGAAAGAAATTAAACTGCAGGAGGCTCAGACATTAAAGTTAGGAATTTTCCCCTTTTCTTTATGTATTTAATGTATTTAATTTCAGTTATTTAAAAGTGATATTTAGTTACAATATTTTCCTGATTTCACCAAATTTCCGTGAGACAAGATGTTCTCTGCACAATCACCGATTATAGTTAACGAATCACAAAGACATGAATACATACAAGGAGTCCCCTCTTGTGGTGAAATACATGAATTGCACCAGTCTGAACATTCACTACAGTGGGCCTGTGGCCTCTATTGTTTGTAGAAACGTATTACAGTTTCAAGTCATTTACCGTTATATACACATTGTTGCGATTGGCATATAAAGAAACGTGTGAATTTAACCACAGAACTAAAGGAATCCAACATAAAAGTACTTATTGGAATATCTCAACCATATTGCCCATATTTGTAGCAGACAAACTTATCTCTCAAAAATATGGGATACCTTATTTTAAAACATGTAACATGTTCTATATGATTTAAAGTAATTAAACTGCCTAAACTTTGACAATTCCTTCATTTTCTTTTTGTCTGTGTGAAGTTGGTTGGAAATATGTAGGTAAATACATTTCTTTCAACGTTAACGCTACGTAACTATTCAAATGTACAAAATACTGAACGTTGTCGGCAGGATTCGAACCTGCGCGGGGAGACCCCAATGGATTTCTAGTCCATCGCCTTAACCACTCGGCCACGACAACTGCGTTGCTGTTTGCAATGTTTGAATATCTACTCTACTATAAATATGAATATAACAGGATAGTACTCAATAGATGGTAAACATTCAGTCATCAAAATAATGACGAGACAACCATTTCTTTGTAGGCAGTGCTATTTCACTGAGCCTTAAAATTTGCCAGACTGATAGGAGAAAGTCGCCAGCAGAGTGGCGCAGCGGAAGCGTGCTGGGCCCATAACCCAGAGGTCGATGGATCGAAACCATCCTCTGCTAAGTTTTTTTAAAAGTAACAGTGTTACGTTACATTTTATTTAGCTGACGTTTTTATCCAAAGCGACTGGGCCCGCGACCCGGGGATTCTTTAGCTAAAATCCCCACACCAAATAACATTCATTCTCTATGGTAGTGCTAAACCACTACGGATGTAATATATATTTGGCCACCGGTGGCGCTGCGGTGCGGACCGAGCATTTACCCGGATTTTAAGCGTTTCTCCGGACATTCTCCGCAGTCTACCTGGGAAAGAGCACCGAAGGGACGGTGCCCTTTTGTCGCACCTCGCGCTGTGAGGAAATCACCCAAACTGCTTCAGCACTACCATAGAGAATGAATGAGAAATTAGGGATTTTAGCTAAAGAAACGCAGGTCTTTATAAATACCTCTCCGTTACGCCATACTTTGTCCTTCCTCGTTAGTATAGTGGACAGTATCTCCGCCTGTCACGCGGAAGACCGGGGTTCGATTCCCCGACGGGGAGTTATTTTTTTTTGGGCCGGAGGAAGTTACATGCAGGTTCTCTTAACATTGGCGTTTTCACTATTAAACTACAATTCAATCCACAAGATTTAACCGTAGTTTAAGGATTGGAAGCAGGAGTGGTTCTTTCTTTACCAACCTTGAGGGAGAAGGCCTTCTAAATACTGACAACAAAAGGCATCTCCCCGGCCCAGGCAAGGAGAAGAATCTGTTCACTAGTAAAACGGCTTCACCGCAACCAGTGGGACAATATATATTACATCCGTAGTGGTTTAGCACTATTATAGGGAATGAAACCGATCCGATTTAGAGATTTTAGCCAATACGTCTCAAGTTGCTTGTAAATCTAGAAAAACCTCAGTTTCCTCTTATGGCACCGTTCCTCGTTAAGGCGGTCCCCAATTAGTCTCCAATTCAGAGCAGAGGGGTATGTTTGACTCCTAAAACAATTCATTTAATGCCAATTGATTTAAGACCAAAACAAATTAAAATAAAAACTTACTGACCAAACACTTCATTAATTTAAAGGAATGCTTTATTAATATCCAAACATATACAAGAAAAAATAAGTCATTCACCATAATTGTCCAAATCAAATCCCTTTTCTACATCAGTTAGGCCCAGGATCTAAATAAAGCTGTAAAAACGCCACTGTCCTCCAGCCTCTGCAGCGACTAACACTTCCCATTGGCACCCAAATCAAAAGATTTTTTTTCTATCCACGTCTACAAAACCGATAGCAGCTTTTAGAACAGGCGACATGTGCACTGGTGGGGGCGGGGAGAGGGGGGGGGGGGGGGGGGTTTAAATCTAAAACCGTTTCTTCCTAGTATGTTGAGATCTTTGTGTATTTGATAATTCCTCAGCTTCATACAAGAAAAAAAAAAACCATTTTAGAAGTCAATTTGTTGAGATCCATATTTATCTCGACAGAGCAGAAAGGCAGAGCCCACTTGGGGCAGAAAGACTTTGTAACAGATATCTAGGGATTGGCAACTTGTTTTTAAACTGATTGCAAATCATTTGTACAAATACCAAAATGTCACACCTCTCCCAAAAAAACAAAACAAAAAGAAAAACAATTCACCTAACAGGAATACATTAACTAGCAAAGTGATCAACACAAAAAAAAAAAATACACGGCAGCAGTTATAAAGCCGGGAGGAACCACATTTTATTGTTGCAACATTGTAAAATATTATTGGCAATGTGAGACATCGAAACACCTTTATTAAATCAACAGCAACACAAGATTGACTGGGCCAACTTGTGTGTGTGGGCCTCATGCAGTAATAGTATTTAACGTGTGCTAACTGGAGTGCATTGAGGGGTTGTTAGCCAAAGTCTCTAATGGCAACGAGCACTTTATGACAGTTTGTGGCCACTCAAGACTCAACATTTATGCTCACTCTCCCAAATGGTTTAGGAGAGCCTGCAGACTGGTTCAATCAAAACCAGTCTGTGCAACTCCAAAACCTTTTCTACCAGCTGAATTATAACAAGTGAACCATTTAAAGTGAGTAAGGCTGATAGAGAAGCATTGACATTCAGAGTAGTGTACAAAGCGACGCCTCACATGGAGTTCTGAACGCTAAATAGGATAGTTACGATTATCTGTAGTGTTCATGAGGTTCTTTTCCATCATCCCACGTGGTCGAGAACGTTTCTTCAGTGTGGCTTTGAATAGAGGATCGATAACTGCTGCAGTTCACCATCAGAAAGGTAAAGCAGTGATAAATATTTTGATTTTAAATCACAGCTAAAACGGATATATATATTCCCCCCCCCCCCCCCCAAGTGTCTAAATTATTTCTTGCAGCACATTGCTTTCCTTCCATGTGGTTTCTCCAAAGTGGGCGGGGACACACTTGACTTATTTGAAGTACCTCATACAATCATCCTCCAAAAACGGATCCCAACGGTGCCTCCACCAACCGGAGAACTACAGTCAAACAGAGGGAAAAAAAAAAAAAAAAAAGGGGTTCCAAACATTCCGACACCACGGAGATTTGCGTCTGACTTGCAAATGACGGCGCAGAGTGAAACCATCGAGGTACACCGTCGTCAAATGAAACCATTTTGATTATGTTCTTTCGTGTACGATTAATCGTGAGGCCAGACGGGTACAAAACAAATGCAGCTCATTAGTCAGTTTCACAAACATTTCTACATTTATAAGACCACAGATGTACTCAGAGAAAAAAGGAAACTTAGAAGAAAAACTGTCTGTGAAACTGACCCAGACCCCCCCCTTGCTTTTTCCTAAACCTCCCTACCTGACACTGCCATTTGGCCGCAACAGTGACAATATATTTACTCATTTATTTTTATACATATTGATAAAAGTTATGTAAAAACATTTTGCAAAGCAGTGTAAAATAGTTTGTAATACAAAATGGTTTTAAGGTTGCTTTTTTTCCTTCCTGTTTTTACATCCTGGGAGTGTTTTGCCAGCCCCAGGTCTTCTTTGCATGGGGAGTATGATACAACTGAGATGAGAGATGCACGGAGCAGTAAAAGGTCTAAGGAGTGAGATGTGAGGACCCCCGACCCCGAGAAAAATCACTAAACTGTCACCTGTGTTCACATTGCGGGGGAACCCGCACAGCTGCGGGGAGGAACCCTGTGAAAGTTTGAGAGAGAATATATGGAGATACCGTGGAGACGCTAGCATGTGCAAACAGTGTGGATGTACGACGGAGGTCAAGTACACAATAGCAGTTAGAAACAAGAAGACAGAAATGGTAGCAGAACAAACCACCGCCTCGCTTATGCCCGTAAAATGCCCCCCACCGTCTACGCACCCTCTCTAACCGCTGATATGGGGCCCAGAAACACACCTACAGAGTGACCTTTTGGGGGATCACAAGACCAAGGATAAACGTGATCTTCCTCGTTTAGCTGAAGAGCGGGACATCTTAATAATGCCTTTTAAAAAACAACAACAAAAAACAACAACTATTTGGACTTGTTTGAACCAACAGAGTGATGTGCGTCTAACCGGGGAAGAAGTAGAGGCAGACGGTGATGATGTGACAAGAACACAGCCCGTAAATTATTCAGGTTTAGAGAGAGATCAACAAAACATCCTTTTCCTCCGCAGCAGGGCGGAAGAACGGAAGCTGCGGGACGAGCAGTGAGAGACGCTCGCCCCGCCTCAAAACCAGTGTGTTCTTAGTCTCCTGCAGACCTCGTGGCAAATAGCCAGTGGCGGCGCGTTGGTGAGCTGGAGGGTCAAAGGTCAGGGCTGACTCTGCGGTGTGAAGTGATTAACAGTACAGTCTCAGGTCGGGAAGAAGGTGGCAACGAGGAGGTAGATGTGGAGCAGGGATGCATTCAGAAAGACGGGTTGTCCTGAGTGGGGGTGGTGTCGGTGGGGGAGCCGATGGCCTCCTCGCTCCCCCTGGGGCCCACGACCTTGTGCTGGGGGGGGGGGGGAGGGGGGAGGAGGAGAGAGAGAGAGAGAAGGGCGCGGGGTTATTGATTGTCTGCGCAATATATAGTTTCTTTCCGGTCGGGGAAAAAATACCCTTCTGACTACATTTAATATGCATTAGCAAGTCCTAAAATCCATGACACTTCAAAGAAAAAAGGGGACGTTTGGCAGTAAACAGTATCCGAAATTACGTACGTTTATGAATGTCCGCTCACCTTCAGGTTTCCCATTTTATCCTCAAACGACTTGAAGGTCGCAGAGTTCCTGCAGAACAGAAATATAAAGTATGAAAAAAGGTAAAAACACTTTAGTTTACATTTCTTTACGTGCGTGTAATGTTCAAAACATTTCAACTGTTGAATACACACATCTCTTCATCTGGGGTTAACTTGCAATCAAAAGGTTTGTGAGAACCTGCTTTTAAAAAAAACCCCATTTAAAATGATTTAGTGGTTTTATGAGTCACTGCAGCCATGATAGTTTTAAGCAGATAAAGAAAGTAATGTGTGTTACACTGACAGTGATCAGGTTGGTGTGTTACTTTACCTCATGGCGGGCATACTTATAGAGTGGCGAATGGAATAGTTGCTACTTTGTAAGCATTAAGAGAGGAGACAGAAGTGCAAGTGTTATAAAGCGAGCGAGTTGTGACAAACACACAAAACACAACTGCATTTCAAACAACAACACCTAAGTTGGCCTCAACTCATAGCGCCATTTCTTATTTACGTGCACTTTAGACTGTAAAACACTTTTCAAATGGAACATTAGCTTCGTATAATAACTAAACAAAATGTGACTCAGATGATTAATTCTCTTGGTTGGTGCTACTTTGTTTAAAAATGATTTCACGTTTGCTCGCTGTCATGTCTAGAGAAGTGTCCTGGGAATTTTAGAAGAAAGACAGCAGCGCTGGTAACACTTTATTTTATGGTTCCCAGATTGAGAATCTCTCCCTTCAGTAATCTTGTCAGACACAAGATGAAAGCTGAGTCCGTCTACGGCAGAAAACGAAGCGCTTTTAGCGGACCAACATGGACGGTGGGGGGGGAAGTTCTCAGCATTGTTACATTGCAGCATTGTAAATGTTGTCCTCGTTAGACAAATATGGGCAAGGTTGAAAGACATTCAGGTCCACTTCAAGAACCATCAGCTCACTACATTTTTTCCAGGTCAGCATTAAATAGCTTTCCAATAAATAAATAGTAAGGGAACATTTTTACTTCAATAAAATCTAATAATTGGTCTTTAAATGAAGTAATCATAAAATAAAGTGTTACCAAAAAAAACGGCTACAGTTTTTGTTCAGGTACCAGCAGAAAACAACATGCTTCTTTAAGCGTTAATGCGCCACGACAATTAAGGAAAGAAAATAAGAGCATGTTGGGAAAAACAAGTCAAAGCATCAATAGAAAGAAAAAAAAAAAAAGAAAAAAAAAGTTTGAATTTCATTCTGTAACACATTTCATTCTGTACGATCAAAACCGGGCACGTTAGTCTTACCTAAAGGAATTAGAGAAAGGTAGAGCTCTGCAGGTCAAACCAAGGCAGCAATAAAACAAAACAAGGTGGGGAGAGACAGCGTGAGCCAAAAGCAGCAAACCAACAGCAGTAACCGGGGGAAACACAGCAGGAGGAGATAAAAGCGTTATCAGGAGGGAAAGTCTGTGTGTGTGTGTGTGTGTGTGTGTGTGTGTGACGAAGGACAGCGGACTAAAGGAACGTTGGGAGACCGCGTCTGGTTTCTCACCGCCATACTAAATGGCGTTCTGTTGTTACACCGAATCAATGACTACGGTTACACAAACCAAGTGTAACAGTTTTTGACCTTGTCCTAAAAGACAATATTCCTAGTAACCTGTTTACATGGCAAAGGAAAATGAATATTCCAACACAATTCCAAATACAACAATCTCAGGGGACAAATTTTGAAGATGCACAGGAAACACAGTGGATGACTGAATAAAAACATGCAGGGACAGACAAACAGTAAACATTGTAAAATATTGCTGGAATATGTTAGTGGGACATGAGAACCACACACACACCCATGCATGAAGAGTAAATATGAATGCGGTGTTGTTACATGGGAAGGACTCATCAACTGGAGCATCTGTTTTTCCATCAACAATGATGTTCTCATGCGTGTTTGACCCGGGCGATTCTGGCCTATTCTAGAGTTGGAAGTAATTACTCTTCACCCTGAAATCACACTTGTGTAAACACTACAGACATCGTCGAAAGCCAAAGACGCCGTTTTACTTTCAAACTCAGCATCTGGGATTTTCCTTTAAAGACCGACCAGTGGCCTTCTACGTCGTGAGTTTTTAGTGCCAAAAGAAAAGGCTCGTGTTTCAATGGAAAACCAATTAGCCCCTTTAGTTAGTCAAATAAACACATAAAACAAATATGATTTGACCGTCAGCTACTGGTTCTGGTTAGTGGACACATGAGGCATGATGGGTCGGTAAAATAAGACAAATGGAGAGCTACAAGAACAAAAGAGCTGCTTGTCACCGTCACAGAATGTGTGTGTCTGCAAGTCAAAGCTCTCACCGCCATCTACTGTAGGCGGCGCAGTGACACACAACCCCACTATGATATCAAGGTCGGAGATCTTTGTGGTTGAACACTTCCTTCTTTTATTCTTGTATTTTAACCAGACTGTCGGGAATTTGCGTTTGCCGTGTCATACCTCATGTCGCCCAGTCTCTTGCTGAGGACAGAGCCCACTGTGGTGAACGCTGCACTGGTCTTCTGTCCCGCCTGGGAAAGGGTCTCTTGAGTCTTTTTGTATCTGCAGGAGAGAGGAAGAGGATGATGGAAGGGAGGTAGGAATGGAAAGAAAAAAAAAAAAAAGAAAAAAAATGGAGAAAATAAAAGAACAGGTGGTTTGTGTAATAAAAAAAAAGTGGGATGGCAAAAAAAAAAAAAAACATTGAGGAAAAGAATTGAGTGCGAGCAAAAAGAAAAAGGAGTCAAATGAGCAGAGGGGGATGGGAAGGTAAAAACAAAAAAACACATGAAGGGGTAAATTAGACCAAACCCAATTTAAGTTGCTTCTGCCCTCAAAAGAAGAAGTGTCCCCCCGGTGATTAATAATCATACGGAAATACAGTCTAAGGGCTGGTTTGTCATCAAACAGGAACCTGGTACAATGTGCTGTTAAAGGACTTACTGATCAAATGAATCTAAAAGTATTGATACAGTAGTAACAATAATCTGAATGTGTTATGAATGAACCTCCAAAATGTTCAGTGCAGTCCAATGGAATTAAAGCGGAGATCAAGTCAAATGGAACATGCGATATCACACTTGGAAGACGAAGAACTTCGGGAATGTTTGTTTCAAATATTCAAACCGTTTTATCTCTATTCACATACTTTAAGTGTAGTGCTTGCAGGAAGCTGAAAAGGCTCCATTAATCCAAAGCACCCACAATCTTGAGTAACAACAATCGAGCAATATGAAAACAGAAGCGTCCGCCCTACCCGTGTGCACGATGGAAACAGATTTAAAACAACAACTTTGACCAAACACACCCAAGGATGAAAGGTACAGCAGTTAAGTCTGCTGTAATAAAGGAGGGACGACGAGGAGAAAAAACGAAAAACACAAAAAGTTTGAAAACTATCAAAGGTAGATTTCAAATCACGTTTTAAAACTGGTTTCCTTGAGAGAAAAGATCAGACTTGATAAAACAGCCTTGTTTTCTTTCGCGGGCCATCTCTCTCAGCCCTACTGCTTCCCAGCTCCAGCGCCATAACGAACACACAGGCGGTGTGACTAACGTGACGTGATCGGGCGCCTCGTGAGGTCATTTCAGCACTTTTTTTTGGTGACGATTACATACACGAGTAGAATGAACCTTCTCTTTCCACCAAAAGCCAGAATTAATAAGAGGAATTTCATAAAATTGTTGAGCGGTTCCTTTAGCAAAGCGGCTAGCTGGGAAGTTGACCTGTGGACAGGAATAACAAGTGTGGTCAAACTACTCCTGGTGGCACGGAAGCAAAGAAATATGGAACAGCAACACAAAAATAAATAAATCAGAACTGGCGAAAGCAACCAACAGGCTGACGCAAACATTCCCTCGGCGTGTGAATGGACACACAAGAAACACACACACGCGAGCGCCATGATCACCTGGTCCACCCAAAAATACACCAAGGCTCAGCAGCAGATGGTTCAGAGTCAGAGCGAATGCAGTTTGAGAGATAAACGTGAGGCTGGGTACAAACACTACAGGAACACTGGCATGCCATAAAAACCGGATAATCCGGTACTTAAACTGAAACTAAAATGTCTAAAATTGTCTTAAGAGTTTTGATAAAACAGAAACATGTTAATTTAACCACCACTTGAAAGAAAAAAAATAGATGGATAGTCAAAAGCAAAAAAGAGAATAACTCCCAAAAGCAAAGCAAACTTAAAGAAACCGTAGCAAAACAAACACGAAAAATGAAGGGGTCAACTCACGCTTCAGAGCGGGAAATGTCATCCAAAGTTGCTGAGGCAGACAGATATCTGAAGACACAACAGCAGGATAATGACACAGGGGAGAGGCACACACTCGCAATACACAACAACAGATCACAGTAGAGAGCGGCCCCACGATGGGAGGGGGGGGGGCAGACGCAACTTCAGCATCGACCGCCTGCTATCGTTTTACTGGTTGGATGTGCAGCAGGATTTTAAAGCCTTTAACATTTGAAACCAACGTGATGGGTGAACGTTTTCCTTTTAAGAGGAAGCGTACAGGGAAATAACAGGATTAGACACAACACACAATGTAAAATAATAATGTGACCAAACACTTTGGCTCTCATGCGGTTAATGAACAGAAAATGATTTCACATCGAAACCTCATTAGAACCAGTCAACAGGGAGGAGAACTGTACAGTCCACCAGAACATTGTTCTAAATTATTTTTAATTTACTGCTGGTTTATGAAGCCACGGTGCATTTAGATATACTTTCCTTGTTGAAAACTCTGAAATATGTAACAATGTATTATTGGGGAACCGCCTATACATTCACATAATTTAATTTTGGAAAATACTGTAGCAGCCCTGACTGCTGTTTATTATGGAGTGAACACCGCTTCAGTAAACCCAGAGTCCAGGTATTATAATTAACAGTATCCAATTAACCAAGATGGGATGGTATTTGGGATTCCGATAGAACGGAAACATCCGTAACACGTGAAGAAGAAAGTGGGGGATATTTCAGCATTGGGTGGTGATCCACACATCGATGAGGGGAATGCGGGTGCACATAGTTTTCAAAAGGTCCCCGTTTATAATTTGCCGCGATGTACACGGCAGGCAATTTGCCAAACGTATACGTCTCAAAAGCAAAAAGGCTATCAGCAAGAACGCAGCCTACTTGAGGAAAACAGTCCGATAGGAACTCTCAAACACCAAAAGGGTTGAAGCACCAAACACCAGACGGAACGCTCTATTCAGGACTGGTAACAAAGAAAGCTTCATCACACTCATGCGAGGAGTGCAGCCTGGACGCCATCTACAGAGAGAGGAAGTGTGTTTGTGCCGACTGCTCTTTAGAACAATCGAGCCGATAAGGAAGCAGAGCCAACAACACAAAAATAACGGGAGATCCAAGTCCACATTGATCTTTGAAACACAACCCACTCAACTCAGAACAGCTGATTACAGTTATACTGTGTGTGTGTCCTTATAATATATAATGGCATTAACATTTTAGAAATGTTGGTTATTTAATATATGAGAGAGAGAGGAGAGATACACAATTAGTCTCTTTTTGACATCTGAACAATATTTGAATTGGTTCAGTTATGTGTCTGCCTTTTCTTATCTTGCATTAATGGTGTTAAAGTTTGACTAAGTTTCACCTTAGTAGGAGGACGCATTTTTACATTTACGGCAGTTACAACAAACACGTTTGCGGTTTAACAAAAACAAGTCAAATATAAAAGCAAAGTGGCGTGATTAATAGGAGCCGGCTCTCCTTGTCGATGAGCACAGCGGGGGGTGACATCATACACGACAGCCTCGTCACATCCCCTTTGTCTGACAACACACCACCAGTGTGTAACGGCTGGATTTGCATTTGCAGCAGAAGACAATGCTTTTGAGAGCAACAAAATGTGTTTTTGTTGGAGGGAGGACATTGAAGGACCCTCAACGATGATTTGTCCAAAATGCTACAATAAACTTCAGCAAAGCCAACAGAAAATAAAAGGCAAGACATTGAAAATATAAAACATCAGCAGCTCTGAATGAGCAGAGCTTCTCAACGCACCGCATTTTGTTTCAATAAAAAGTCTTCATCTCTCATTTGACTGTAATAGCCAGGCAACGTACAATTTAAGTGGCCCATTGCTTACTTTATTTGGCTCAGTTCAACTCTATTTGCACCTCATAACTCCTCTCATCATGTTACTGTTAAAATAAATAAATAAAATAAAAACCAACATCCCCTTATTTTCACCTCCCGTCATCACATTCCTCTCCTCCCACTTGTTGCTGCAGCAGTTGCGAGCTGCCCGTCTGTTCACCGGGTTGCATTCACGTCGAGGATGAGAGACCAAAACAAACAAACAAACAAAAACACACACACACACACACACACACACACACACACACACACACACACACACACACACACACACTTCCTCTGCTACTCTAGCAAATATGTAATAATCCACTATTGTTCTGGTTCGGTGAGCAAACACCCCACAGAGAGAGGAGTGAGAAGAACAGGCAGATTCCGGCGTGTGGCTGCTGTTTGTGAGGAAAAGTCTAGAATCGTGTCAGCAGTCAGTCGGATGAGCCTGCCAATCCGGTTCATATAACAGGCGGCCAGGTGGAAAATTCCATTAGCTTCAGACGCCGCCGCAACGGAAGCAGAAAAACCACCGCGTGGCCTGGATCGGCCCAGCAGTACTGTAACATCGTCAAAATAAATGTCAACCTCAAAACCAACTCCCGGGGAAGCTTTATCTACTCTGGGAGTTTATTAAAAAAAAAAAAGATGAGATTCCCATAGAACAATTAGTCCCCCCCAGTTTGAAATTCAGTCCAATACTGGTTAGACATGAGAGAAAGCGGCCCGTTAGGCCAACGAGGGATTCTTAAGGAGCCACACTGATGGCATCGTTGAGGTCAGCCCTCCTTTATCAATACATTTTAGACAGAAAAAGTCAGTGTGTGAGTGTTTTGCCCCCTGAAATATTAAATGTTTAAATCAGACCATACAAAGTTGAATCTATTTTTATGAATATTTGAAGATTTCAACCCAGATCCTATAGCTGTACACCTAAACTGAAACAAAGAAGATTTTCCTTCATATAATATTATACGTTATTAATTAAGATAGTTGCCGTGGCTCTGTGATGTTTTAATAACATAATATTGAAGCTCAGGAAAAACTTTCACGGTGCCGTCTTGTGCTCAGGGGCCTTTTGTCTCATAATGCCTCAAATCCAGGCAACTACTAATGGGCATCAGCTGATCACCAGTTATTACATCACTATATAATTGCTTTGACATTGTGTGCCAGTTGATTGTATTTAGCTAGTGAGCCCCCCGGCTCAAATCCTTATGGAACTATTGCAAGAGTTTGGCTCAATCTAGTCCAATTTGCAAAACAAAAAAGGTGAATTGGTGATCACAAACGCGGCTTATTTTTGCTCGAGCAAAGCCTGGACTCTAGCTTTCAAACTAAAAGTTCTACAGCCTGGTGAATGGTTATAAACGCCCCGAAGGAAGCGTCTGAGAAAATGTTCAATATTGAAGGCCGCTGCTTTGGAGAGGAAGTAGAGAGGAGGACGTGTGTCAGCACTTCTAGACGGAAGAAGAGAGGAAAGCTGACCTCTGGGAGAGGAAGTACAGAGACAGATGACACTGATAAGAGGAGGTGGGGATAGAAAACAGGAGAGAAAGACTAAACTAACAGCTCCTAGTTCTACCGTCTGCCCTGACTTCTATTTAAGAAATGCTGCCACGTCTCTGCAAACAGCACTGCTTCAAAAAAAGATATCGGATTATTAGAAACAAACAGTGAGTCACGGGTCACAGTAAGACAAACGCACACTCAGTTCAATCAGTTATGCAACTCAGACTGAAGAGAGACACACAAAATCCCACTGCAGTGCTACACGTCTAGCCGTATGTGCAACAGGCGTCTGACAGCTGCAGGAGAACTGATCTGGAATCCAACAAAGCAGGTTTGTCACATCTGGAAAAGCTCCTCAACAGGGTCGCAGAAACAAGAAATATGAAGATGCAAAAGACAGTTTTACAACCACGAGAAATACTTTTAATGTTCACCTCAAAGCGCCTGCTAAACTGAATACGATTCACTTAACTTAATGCTTCCAACATTCATTTGGAAGCATTCCCTTTAAGCATCTCATTGTATACGAGCAAAAGAAGAAAAAGAAAAAAAGGAATCCTGATGAATGTCCTGCAAGCACACACCAAGTCAAACTGCAACTGTTGCGATGCGAGTGTTGTCAAACATGGTTAGTAGGTGAGAAGGGAGAGTCAAAGTCAGAGCGTGAGAGAGCAAACAGCGCACTGACTCACAGATCCAAGCTGGTAACTCTCTCATTCCACTCGCTCAGTTTCTCAGTGGTTCTCACATAGCTAGAAAACACAAACATGAGGGTGTTACACCGCTGGGGTGAACATGGAGGATTTAAAGCACGTTGGCTTGAAGAGGAAGGAGAATCTTTGAACACATTATAAATGAAGTATGAACTAAAATATGGTCTAAATAATGTAAAAGATGTAATTATCCTTTAAAAAAAGAACCTTCCATTTTTGGTGGCTGGTTTTTGAAGCCACCGTCACTTGTACAATTCATATTGTTCTGATTTTCACTCGAGTGAAAAAGACCCGATCCTGACAAAATACTGGAGGTTTGACCGAATATTAAATAAAACAAACAAACGAAGTCTGAATGAAACGTCACCAGGGGTACAATAAGGGGATATGAGACTTTGACCATCCCTGTATACAGATACATGGCGTCATCTTCATGATCAGCAGCACAGCAATGATCCCTTTACCCTCGAAACATCAGAATAATTTGAAAAAGTTTTGACTGTGTGCTCAGGGTTCTTCCGTGAGTGAACACCTTCTGCAGAGGTGTAATAACTAATCATGAGGGATCATCCCGATCCAAAGAGTCTAACTTGCAAAGTCGAAGCATTAGGTTTAATGTCAAACAGAGAAGCGGCTTTGTAAAAGAAAACAATAAGCCATGGTGAACACAGGATATTAATATATACATTTTCCATCCAAAAATGCAGCGCCTTTGTCTCAGCCAACGTCGATCATTCAGAATATAATTGGAAGACTTGAGAAGCCCGGATGAGTCACCACATGGTGATTAGTTGTGTGACTGGCCTCTTTCTGATAAAACCGCTATCAGAGAGAACGCGGGGAGGTCCGACTCATCGCACCGGCCCGGCGCTCAAAGCCACTTCTACTTCGTCATGCTTCCAATCACGCTAGAATACTTTTTAAAATGCGGGCATTGGATACGGATTCCTTATTGAAAAAGGAGCCTCATCTTTTATCATTTGCGTTTCAAAACATTAGTTGGAGATTCCGTCTGGTTCCTAAACTAAATGGCCATCTGCTAAAATCAGAGCAGTTGAGTTTTTTTTTACCATTAAACATCAAGGCAGTTTTGAACATTTAACCGCCTCAGCTTTGTAGAAGCCGTCATCCTGCTGTGGATAAAGAGTCATTTATACAGGCGGGGAATCATTTTCCGTCTCGTCGCTGTGCTTAAATAATCCGGCCGGATTAATACGTACGCGTTGGAGGTTTGTACGTCTTGCCAGCTCTTGGTGAAGTTCTGCCGGAGTTCGTTCAGCGGGTTGAGACCCAGTTTCCTTTTCAGGTCTGCGGCGTGTCGCTCTTTGGCCGAGAGAACCTGACGCAGAGTGTTGATCTCCTCCTCCACCTAAACACACAACGGAGACGCCTTGAGAAGTGATGTCTCGGGTCGTCCTCTGTATTGTGCATTTGGGTTTGGAATATCTTGGATAATGATTTTGATTGTCTCTCTGCAGTCTTCTAAGCGGTCGTGTTGAATAGATTTATACATCGGTTAATATTCCGGCTCGTTACAGGCATTATAGCAAACGTGGTTGGTTCCTTGTATTCGTGTTGAGCTGTTTTTTAGAAGGACATTTCTCTTTGTATTTGCTTTCTGCAGGTTCAACCGTCAAGTCTGGTTGAACCACTCGACTTGTATGGGTATTTTCACAGTATCACAGTATAACAGTATCACATGACTATTGTGGTCTCTGGTTACATGTCAACATTATGGGGACTATGGAACATCCGGGCCCTACCTTTGTAAGCTCTGTGCGGAGCTCCTCGGCCTCCTCCTCCGTCAGGCCAGGTGGAGGAGGGTTCGCTGCGTTCCCCACAGCCCCCTCCACCGGCACGTCAGAAAGGCTGTCCGAGTGGTCCACTACAAGGCCCTTGTTAGGAGAGTTCAGGTTGATATCTGGAACAAGAAAGCAAGAGAGAGAGAGATGGAGGAAAAGGTGAAGGATAGGAGACGTTAATGGGAAGGCAGCAGGAGGCTAAAAACACACACACACACACACACACAGACACACTTCGATCAGTTGAAGTGTTAAAAGCTTAGAGTGGTTTCCTAAGAGTATTCTACCCCCCCTCTCCAGCAGGAAGAGAAAGTGTCAATTAGTTGCACTGCACTCTGGAAAAAGACCCATTAAAAAGGTCAGAAAGGACACAATGCAGTGGACCAGAAAAGGAGGACAATAAACTTCCCAAAAAGAACAAACGACAACCATAAATCAGTCCTGGTGTAAACCGTAGGTTTGCAAAAGCAGAACAATATTACTTTCTGCACTAAAATTCGTCAGCATTACTTTTTCAATGAGTCCAGCCTTCGTCATTAACCTGAAGGCACCGGCAACAATTTGGCAACTCCTAAAGCTTAGCACTGTAAGAGAATACGTCACAAAAAGGGAAAAACAAACAAACAGGAGCTGCATTCTGAAACTGGGTGAAAGTACACAATCATAACTGATTACCAGAAGAAAAATAGCAATTTTACGGCTGGCGAGGGATGAGTGGGCCTGTTCCGCTGTCTTAGTAGTCCAACATTCAAACACCCATCCAGCTATTTTATATAGGTTAAAATAGTTTGACCGCTGGTCTTTAAGCGTGTCGGAGCAGAGGATGGAAAACACACAAAGGCTCCCACCGAGCGGTGTCTCAGAGAATAAAGAAATAAAGCCAGACAATCGAGATGTGGCTTCAAAATCTCTAGACCATGTGATCCCTCCTCGGCACCAAAACTCCTGATCGGAGTGACGATGCACAAACGAGTTGAATCCGTGACTTACAGGCCAACTGCACACTCGGCACAATCGGGCAGCTGTCCCCGGTTCAGCACTCCGGAAGAGTTAGCGGGCCATCGTGGTGGACAACCCACTGAAGCCCCCACCACGTCAATTAGTTGGCCTGCAGGGCTGACCGCTCCGCGTCAGTCTGGCACACTCGCTCGTGGTGTGCAACAGCGTATTGCAGAGTCCCGTGCGGCGCTGCCAGGTGTCTAGCCGAGACAGCGCACGCGTGTGTGACAATAAGTAGGAATTAGTAGTAACGTTATAGCCGTGAACATGGCAGCGCATTTAGCTTTAACACAAGACACGGCAGACAGACGCATAATAGCGCCACAAACGATCATCATCTGTGGTTAGTGCTGCGTAATGCAGAGCTTTAACAATAACATCCGCATGAGAGTTGGCGAGGGATATGAACGCTCCGCCCGCTACGTATATGTTGATTGAGCCAACAATGATTCAGCGTGGCCCACAGAAAACAGAGGATGGAGAGAGAAATGAACCAGGGCTCCTGTAGGAACAGGAGAAAAAAAAAAAAAAGATTTCTTTCTGGGATTTAAAGGTCAAGCTCGGTACTGTGTGTCAGACGCACCTTGATTTGTTACACACTCCAGAAGGCACCCTGACAACAGCCAAAGCTCAGTTCTGTTGCATGTGTCATTTGACTCATGGACGATCACAGCCACACCCTTAACTTGAATACCCTCTGCTGCTTTGCATACATTCCTGTGGATATTGATTTAGAAAAAGTGACCGGTGGTGCTTCTATGATTGATGATGAACTTTGATTTAGACTTTATCCAAATCTGACAACTATTGTTGGCATTTGGCCCATTCAAAAAATGTATAAATTATTATCATTTCTATAATTCATATTAACACAGATCCTTAAAAGCAAGTTAACCGCACAGCTCATATGGCTGTAAATGAGCTGTGAAAAAAAACAACCCATGACATAGCAGTTTCAACATGCCGATTGATTCCCAATCGACTACCAGCGGCTAACACAACAGGGATAACACGTTGCTGACCGCGTTGTCTTTACTAGCAGCTGTTAAGTTAAACTCAGCATTGTAGAAAAGGAAGAAAGCAGAGTCACGGTTTGCGGCTTTGAGGAGGGTCACGGACACGACGCGGATGGATCTCCACCCCCGTCGATGCTTATGTTTTTCAGCTATTGTTGTAAAGTAAAAAAAAAAAACTTGTCAAAACATACATTAATCTCAAGTAACACTACAAGCATCCACGCGTGTTTAACCATAATCTACTAAAAACTTAAGTGAAACGTACACAGTAACGTTGATGCATTTAATATCACACGTTCTGCTGCCCAAGGGTTACTTTAAGTTTTAACTTGTGATTTAGAATAAAATACATTTTACTTTAGTCCATTACTGGTTTAAATTAAGAAGGTAGCTATCGGAATACTGTTTTCCACCTCTGGCTGAGTCAGGAGCCGTCAGTGACAGCGACGGAGCAGCAGCTAGCATGCTAGCAGCGCCGAAGATGACCGCACAGTTAGTCAGCAAATCCGGCTATAGTCGACTATTAAAGGGGGATTCAGATGTACTGCACGGACACGTGTTCGGATAAAGGCGAGGCAGAGGCCATAGCTCGTGTTTAACTTTGGGAAGCCACTAAAACAAAAGTGCTAACTTTAGCTAAGCGTTTAGCTAGCATTAACGTTTGTCTTTTTGTTTACAAAAGATATAAACTCGAAACTCGGAATTTAAATTCCGGCGAGACTCACAGAAGGTATGGTGACGTGGTTCACTTGTGACACGTAGGCATGTCAGTCGATCAGATAAAATTATCAAGAAAAAGTTGTCAGTAATACGAAACGCTTTGCCTTCCTCTTCACCGAACTTACTCTTGTCCCTGTCAATTACACCAGCGGGCCCATACGGTCCTCACGACTGCAACCATGTCCGGTTTTATCATCTCCAAACACGTAGAACCTTTCAACTACACAAGCGAGCGGCATTATTATTGGGTAGTTATCTATGTGCTGGATACATTTATTACAACAGAGTTATCTGTGCCCACCAAACATTTTAAGAATTTCTGAAGCTAAGCTAAACGCTTGCTAGCAAAAAAATGTAAGTTACCTTGACTGGCGGGGTCCATTTCGGTGTCGATTTCACAGAGTTAGAACTTCTTTTTTTGTTCAAAGTTGACCTCGAGGGGTATGAAATGAGGATATCGAACTAGTTAAGTGTGCGTTCCCCTCGGCGTGTATTAATCTTCCTGGTTTTGTAGACTGCTCCCACTCAGACAAAGTCGTCAACAGAAACTCAAAACAGCCCAACAGCCAGCTCAGCTTAAACGGCTCTTTGGAAAGCTCACGACAACAGTCACAGAAGCACGTCCGGTATGGAATTTCAGAATAAGATAAAATAGAGCAAAAGATAGATAAATACGTAAGTCAAAATATATGTATTAACTTAACTAATATAGGTATTATACATGGCATATTTTAAACAAAAATGCGGTGCCCTCAGTCTACTGCTGAAAATGATAATATACTTACGCCAAATCACGGTAAAGAAGAAATGCTATATTTATTGCAGATAAAATTCCCAAATTCTTACTCAAGAGACTTCAATGAATTCATATTTTTTGTTTTATAATGGGATTTAAATGCCCATCGAATTGAACGTATAAACGTGATCTTCGTTTCCGTGCTTTTATTGTAGAGGCGTGTCCTTTAGACAGGAAGTTTCTCTCTACTGACAGTAAAGTTTTGGATTTCTGAAAATGTCTTTTCCGGTGTAGTCTAACAACTTCACACAAACACTTGAGTTTATATCCCACACAAAATTATATGACAAGACCTGCGTACTAATCATTTATTGTTTATTTACGCAAAGCCTCTTTAATACACAAAATACTTGAAGTCAGAAAAAGTGAGTGACTTGTTTCATCAATGCATGTATGAAACACATCCAATATCTCATCTGAACCACTCTGTCCTGCATCAGACACCAGTTTACATTCACCAAACACTCACAAAGTGTAGTCACACTCACAAATCCACAGAAAATGCTGCTGAAGCTGCATAAAAAAATCAAACAGAGCAGTTCATTTTGAAACAAAACCTCGCTGAGTAGAATGTTACATCCAAAAAACTGGTTAAGAAAGAATGTTTAACTCATTGTGAACAACTGCTACATCTACTTATCTGATATCACCTAAAAAATGGTGTTGACATCTTAAATATCCTCTAACTGAAAAGAGAAACAATATTTAACACAGACCTTTATGAGACGTTTTCTGAGATTTTAAATATTTAGGAACTTAGGAAGTGTCCAAATTATTTGATTTGACAGAAGACTAAAATGCAATAGGAAGTATCGCAACATTGTTGTTGATATCGCAGCTATTGTAAGATGCTAATAGAGTAAACATCCTAATAGGACTAGTTCAGGCTACATCTTCCTCTTCTACTTCTACTGGGCTAATAATAATACTTCCTCTTCATTGAAAAAACAGATAATATTTTCTCCGTTACTTCAGGTGACAGTGGAAAAATAGCTAAAATACTTGCGTTGAATAATACCATAAATTAACAATACTCCATTTCAAGTAAAACAAATGCATTCCAAATGTTACCGACGTAAAATAAGTAATTTTGGAAAAATATATTTCAAGTATGAAAAGCAAAAGTACTCAAAGTACTCAAAGTACTGTATTGGCAAAATACAAAATGGCACCTTTAACAATGTCATATTTCAATAAATTGTTATATTGTATGTTTCTATCCACTTATGAATAAAAGTTAGAGCATTTCATTTTTCAATTCTTGCACAGGGTGACACGTTTAGATATAACTCGTAACCAAAACAGTCAGATGAATAAAGTGGAATAAAATCAAATGAAAGTAAAGTAAACTCTAGTAAAGTACATCAAAATGGCTCCTCCATCAAATACTACTTCTTCTCTGCTGTAGTATGACTGCTAATGCAACAGGAAACAATAACTTGACAGTTGTGAAGACCTTTAGTAAGAATGGCAAAAAGCTATTTCCTCTCATAATAAAAGCCCGACGTTTTCCCTTGCTGATAAAACTAGTGTAACTTTGGAGTAAAAGTGTGACCATAAGCAACAAGTGTCATTGTGGCGCTGAGCTCCTGAACCTGACTGGAGGGCAAATTTCTTTCTCCTTAAATCATCCTCTCCGAAGCTTCTCTCCTATTGTCGGGGGAGTTTACCCAGCAGAAGCAGTACCTGGGTGTGCTGGGGGATCTCAGTCTCCATTTGGAGCAAAGGGGGGCATCAGATTACTTGATATGAAGACTCAGTATCAAATAGAAATAGTCATCATGAAAACAACACGTTTGTCGTTCACTATCACCAGTGGTGGAGGACGTGTTTAGATCTTGTAAGTAAATGCAGTAGTGTCACACTGGAAATTAAATACAAGTTAAAAATCCTATATTTAAAATGTAAAATGAGAATAAGTATATTAGAAGTCTAATCGGGAAGAGCATTCAAGAAAAAGGTACATTTAGGAAATGTTCCCAACCATGCAAACACAACGTATCATACAGCATGAAGCAGAGGGGTGTCGTGAGTGGTGTCAGTGTTGTTTCAGTATAAAAACATCAAGAATATTAAAAAAAAAATACTGTTGTAATGGTTTAAAGTTGCATAGCTAAAGTGTCAGGGTATACCTGAGCTGTGCAGCAGCGAGGATGGTTGGGTCTCCCGCTGGTGTTATGTTCAAATGAAGCAGCCGGTGTAAGCCCAAACCTTCTGCAGGAGGACCAGGAAGGCCAACAGGTAGAAGAGCATAATGACAACCTGGAGGAACATGGAGGGATGGGCAAGGGAGAGGAACATGGAGGGATCATGGAGGTGCTAAATGATGAGATAAATATGACAAAGTGAGGAGATGAGCTGATGCAGCAACTAAAAGACTGTAATGTGGAGAAGGAAGGAACGAGGACACAAAACTGTATTCAGAGGTTACATAACCATAAAGTACTTTTGCTGCTTCTGCTAGTACTGAAATACTGTCTGCTTTTAATACTAATAAATAAATATTGTTTAAACATCACCTTTGTTTTTAATTGCTTTTGCTTGAATAAACGTATTGTCATCGTTACTATCATTGTTACAATGAAACAAGCTTAACTTTTAATATACTCTTCCTCTTTACTCATTTCGCTTCAATTCCCCAAAAAACAACCAGACAGGGACCTAAGTGGCGAAGCATTTTCAGCAGGAAATCAATCCAAAGTCATATTTGATCAAATCAGTAATCAAGTTGTGATCCAATTGAAAACCGTTAACAGGCTCAGGGTTCCTTTAATCGACATTAGAAAGAAAAGGAGGAGCTGAAAGTACCATTTGTGTGTTCGTCTCCTCCAGCTCTTCACAGCCGGTGCCCCCCTTGACCGCACCAGGAGCTGCACATCCCTCCGCTTGCTCCTCCTCCTCATCCTCCTCCTCCTCCTCCGTCGTTTTGTTCTTCATCAGAGCGGGTTCTCCACCATTTAAGTCGGGCTCCACCGAGTCTCTCACCAGACCAGCAGCTGGTTGGACTGGGGCTGATGTTGGTGCAGCTGGTTTCACTGGTGGGGATATTATTGTTGGGTTGAGCTCTATAACTGGTTCTACAACACGTTGTGGGTTCTGCAGGGAGGCTTCCTGGTGGTGTTCTGGTTCAAAGATGTGGACAGAGGGCTCTTTGGGAACTTCAGGCTCCTTTTCAATTTCAGGAACATCTTGCACAACTGCTGAGAGAAAACGATACGTGCTTAGACTGAATGTACACTTTAATATGTTACGGTTAAAGCTTTATGTGATTAAAAGAGTGTTGGTCGAATTCTTTAGGTATAAACTCTGTGAATTAGTGCAACGTCAGCATGTCTCAAAGAGTACCAAGGTTGGTATTTAAACTATTTTTATACGATTAGAGACAATAATCGTAGTATTTTACTGCATGTTTTGTTTTTTCTCTTTTTAGCTAAAGACATCCATCTGTGGCTATTTTTGTTTAATATTTAGAAATATCCCAGTCATCATTTTCATTTTTAAAGTGGCAGTGTAGCAATGCAAAAGGCTTGCTCTTGGAATAGGGTTTGGTTTGGACTCATAGACCTTAAATAACAATATAAAAAAAACCATCAGAATGTTGTATACTCCACTGTCCGGCATATTAACAGTTTGGCCTTTACAAGCACATGTAAAAATATTATTGTTTTTACTTTTTAATGCTATTTTGTCTGACAATATTTAACAGCACTTTCACAAAGTGGACAGTAATGTCTCTTGTTGATACTACATGGTGCTGCTGAAATGTCTCTCATGCAAAACAAACGGTGTCTTACAAAGATAAAGTTTCAACGTAGTTTCCCAGGCCGTCCCTCTTCCTACCTTGGAGGAAGTCGATGCTCTTCAGAGCCCTCTCCTGTCTGCTGAAGTTAAATCGGTAGGGGCTCAAACTCTCATCACCTGGTTTCAGTGTCTCAGCTGGAGAGAAGCTGGTCGCTGAAATCACTCTACTCAACAGACAGAAGGGGGTCAATGAAAATCGAGGTATGGGGAGCAAAGAGTGGACGAAAGAAAAGGAAACAGAAAAGATTTTAACTGTTTAAAAATAATACCATCCAGTGGGCTACAAATCCTAAAATGTCTTGTCACAACACTCACTTTGTGATCAGCTCTCTTGAATTCTGAAGAAGGGAAATTAAAAAAATGATACGGCGTTATTTGAGAGAATCTGGACTCAAACAATGATTACGTCTACATCTATCAGGTATTGTTATGGACATGCTTTTTCAGGCATCGACTCAATGCAGCACCTGCACAAACGCAGCCGTGTCCCGCTCCTCCATGCTGCTCACGGCTCTCTCCACCAGTTTGCAGTTGGCTCCCACGGTGTCTCTATGGCAACGGGCCAACGCCTGGGCCCGGCCTGTCTTTTCTTCCTGCTCAGAGCTGATTCGCTGCGTCATCACCTTCATGATGATAATAATGAAAAAGACAATAATAAACCACTACAACTGTGAGCACTGTTTCTGCCGCTATGACTTTAACTGCTTACATATAACTTGGATATATACAGAACATACGGGATTTTGTATATTAACATTAAAATTTGCAAAACAACAATATTATAAAGTCTATAAAAAATATGTGAGGAGTATATATATTGACATGTAGTTAACTTAATTAGGACATTTAATCTCTGTTTATTCAGATCTGCTACTGCTCTCAGTGTGAATGCCTGTTGCCAATTACTATTTTTATATTTACCTCCGAAAAATATAGTTAATATAAAATAACGATAATAAATATATAAACGTGCAGAGAACTTTTAAACAGCTGACCTTTTGTCTCTCCTGCAGGATCGAAAACACACAACTGAACTTCTCACACACGAGTTGTTTCTGAGTCTTACTGTTCTCCTGCAGAGAGAAGCATGAAGGAGAGTGCATGAAAACAGCACGCTCATCTGGCCAATGTTTCTGCACTATTAGAACTGGAAACCAAGTGTGTGCTGTGCTCACTTCCTGTCTCTCTGTGAAAATGATTTTCGAAAATAGTCTTCCTAAAACAGTCAAATGTGTACATGGTAGCATGGTAGCTTTTATCAAACAAGAGGAATAGTGCATTTGTTAGGGACTTTTTTCAGTGGGAGAACAATCCATAGTTTTCTAGTGAGTATGTGAGCGCACACACACACACACACACACACACACACACACACACACACACAAACACACACACCTCTATTTTTTTGCAGGTCTCCTCCAGCTCATTGATCAATGCCTGGACTTTGTCGTTGACTGCCACCAAAGAACTGACTTCTCCACTCAGCTCATCCTGAAAAAGAAAAGGAAATTAATTTGTGAGTATTACATAATTGTTATTTGCAGCCTTTAGTAATAGTTCTGCACTTCACTTAATCAAAAGTTTGTTAGTACCAGAATTCGGAATTAGTTTGACAATCAAAGAACGGACACGGCTAGCATCTTTCTCCGCATGTAGATTTCCACAGATGAATAGCAGAAGGATAAATGAAGATTGAATAGACGTATTAATAAAGCTTTCCAAACATGAAAAAAACACAGGTCTGTACCTTCTTTTGCTGATAGATATCTGTCAGAGGAGCCACCTGACAGGACTGATGAGCTCCAAAAACCTTACACAGAGAACATGTAGGAACCTGACAGGTGAGACAGTAAATGTTCACCCTCTCGCCCTCATGGTCCGAACATGTCACATGAGCAGAAGGTGGAGGAGGAGGTAGTGGGCTGGTGGAGGGAGAGAGAGAGAGAGAGAGAAGAGGGGAAACACCACATGTCATATGTATTTATGTCATGGAAGCACACTGCACCACATTTCATGATTGCCTGTTACGGTCGTCTCTCCTCACCCTGCAGCGTTGCCGTTGTTGCCGACTTCCTGTTTGTAGACGTCGACGATGTTCTCTACCAGCAGGTTCCTCTGCAGGCTGTAGACACCGTGGCGATCCAGCACAACTTCCTGTCTGCAGGTCGGACAGCGGAAGCGACCACTGCTCACCTGCATGGTGGTGCGAGCCTGGAACAAGGAGGGCTGCACAGAAATAAACCCCGACAGAATGTTGTAATTATTCACACAGGAATGCTCAACCCTCCATGACGTCTCTAGATCAGCCAATAGCAAAGTCTGGGTCGCAGGTGGTTGAAAATATATTAATAAATGAAAAAAAGACATGTAACTGTAATCATATACAATAGTATAAAAGGCTGCGGGACATTCTCATTGTTTGGCATGTGGTGAATTAGGTCTCAATGGCTTCTTCTTTTATATGGTGATTTTGTACACTACATAAACCTACTTGTTTATTTATTATCTACACACCTATTTTACTAACCCTATCACTGACCGGTGAGGTGACATCATGCATGTCTCTTAATACATTTTTTGAGTTGATATCTCGGGTTGTCCATGTCAGTTCCGGGTGCCTGGTTGTGCACGTGGGCTCACGGCTCTGCAGAGCTCACGTACGGCGGTCACAGATGATAATGCCGTCCCCACCGACCACTTTTATCAAACTTTCAAGGTCAAACAACCGGGCCCACGGATTTCAGGAAAATGTTTCAGTTTACAGCACTTTACTAACAAAAGGATAAAAAAATACAGATTGATAGTAGTGGAAACCAATTAAAGAATTGAGATTCAGGGGGAAGAGCGATAGACGGGTGAAGAAGAGGACAGATGAGCAGAAAGGCAGAGGGAAGGTTCGAGGTGAAACACGTCCTGAAATAGTGACCTTTAATAAGCTTCAGCTGCTGCTGGGAGATCAGCTGGTAGAGAGACAAACACTGAGCACTCAGAAGGAGAGATGGTTTGCATGGGCAGCTTGAGTTTATATCACTTTTGTCAATATTCACACAATTTAACAGTCTGCACCAGTCTGTAATTATTAAGAGGACCCCGGGAAAAAACGTTTCTGTATCCACAGGCAAATTTTCAGATTTCAGACTATTAATTAATAACAAAATTAAAACTGGTGATATCTAAAAATGTCACCCAAGGTTCCTTCCCATTCAAATGATCAGATTTTCTCTGTAAACGTACGTTAGGTACGTAACAATAATCCCTACTAGTATAAAAAGTTGAGGACTGCGGGAAGGTGAGCTGTTAGAGGAAGCTGACGTTAGAAGGCCAAGAGGTGACGGGATGGGGACATTCACGTGATATCTTCTTAGAGTCGAAGGTCACAAACATGAGCATGTCAGTAAGGAAGTAGTGCACAGTAACTTTCCATTCAACATGCCTCACACATGCAAGTTAACGCACACGTGAAGTGTGCTTGGGTGTGCATGATAGTCCTACTGGGTGGTAAAATGTCACTAGAAGAAATAGTGTTATTTCCAATATGAAATATTCTAAAAATGATTATGAACCTCAGACGACCTGATTTTGGAGATAAAGGAAACTGATACCTTTGTACTTTTTTTTAAGTAAAATTGAAATGCATAATACTGAATATTTCTGTGAAATATAACTGTGTTATTTTCATCAGCAAAAAAAACAAAGTACTCACACACATGGGTGATCCGAACAATAGCAGTAAATATAACTCACAGCAGGTGACAACGTTCCTGAGCGAACGAGTTAAACATCCACACATCCCATTTTAGACACTGATAATCCACTGACCCCAAACACACACACACACACACACACACACACACGCACACACACACATCTGACACAGGCTTTGTTTGAGTTCTCTAATATGAACAATGGAGTCCTATAGTATGACAAATGAGTGTGTTCCAACACATGCAGTACATACAGAAAGGTGAGCACATACAGGGATTGTATGCTCAAAACGCACAGTACAAACATGTGTATATACACACACACACACATGTGCCGCGTCACCGACCTGGTACAGCTCATTGGCACACTTCCTGCAGAGGTTGTGCTGACAGGGCAGGATGACCACCGGTTTGCTGAAGAGCTCCAGACAGATGGGACAGATCAGCTGTTTCTGCAGCGTTGCCAGCGCCGCCTCGCCCTGCACCCCCCCGGCGGCCTGCAGGCAGCTCGGCTCAGCCCGCTCGTCCAACTCCACCTCCTCCTGTTGGCCCCACAGCTGATTGAATGCACGCAGTGCCGGCTATTGTTTGATTTTTATTTTCTCCCTGGAAGACATTTCTTTGATTGATTAATTTCTATGAAAATACACCGTACAACTCGAGCTTTGTTTGAGGTATGTAGGTTAATCATGGAGGAACCAAGTTCACATTACTGTTTTCACCGGTTTCCATATTTTCATATCTTTTTAGAAGCCTTAAGTAGGGAAAGATCACTGTCGTAACAAGTTAATACTATAGATGCACCTTTTGTAAAAGCTCTAAGAAAATATAATATTGTAAAATGTAATTACTGTATATGGCTTTGTACTTTCCACTATATATTCTTTTGATATATTCAACTAAAATGATTATGGTGGATTAGACCTCAATCCCAGCTGACATTTGACTTGTCGTGGTAGAAAAAGCACAGGTGAAATGCCATTTAATACGCATGTGCTTTTGACATGGCAAAAGGGTGTATAAGTATCTCAAACTGCTAGAGACTTAAATAAAGTTCTGCTGCATATATTTGTAATGTCCTACACAGTGGGGGTCACTTGGGTTGTCACTATTTGATTTAATCAGACACGTTCATTGAACACATTGAACAAAAACTGCACATTCAACCCAGAGATCAAATGTTCAGGCTTTCTGTAGAGTTCAGTATTATAAGAAAAACCATCATGAGTGCAACATATGTTAAAAAATGGCCAAAACCATTGTACCATCATTGTGGTAGATCACATGAGAGCAATGTGTGCTTCTTCATCGCGGTAAAAAGTGTTAAAAAGTGTAAAAACATGCGAATTCCCCATTATGGCCCTATACAGAGAAAAGCAAACAGTCAAGGCGGAATGAAATCCACCCGATGACTCACCTTCTTCTCCATCTGTGTTGGTGTTCCTCCTCCGCTGCCTGGCCCTTGCTCTTCTTTAGAGTCAATCACATACTACTTTTTTCCCCCCAATTCTCTGTTATAGTATTCAAATTCAAAGCACGAACGAGAAAATAAAACAAAATACTGAATTACTTCTTATTGCTTCTCTGTATTTGTACAGATTGTATCTGTTTACATGCACAGAGAGGGACCATGATAATGTCCCACTATCTCATTCACTTGGAAACTAATTTGTTGCAGCTCCAACAGAGAGAAGAGGGCACCGTTGGCCTTCTCAGGTTCTGGAAATACCCAACTCCCTCACTCAGACGGCCTTCGTTGCCTCGGCGAAACTTCTCATGTCGCGTTACAGTTCGAAAAAATGTCACACACAAAAAAAAACAATTTGGTAAAAAATGAGGTCCAAAAAAGTAATATCAAAGTCAACCAGTGGGAGAACTGCTGGGGTCTCATCCGGGGGGAGAAGGTTTGTGACCTCTCCTGACACCAAATCCACCGGGACAGGGTGTCTCCCCAGCTCTTCACCTCTTACTGCCCGTCCTCCTCTTCCTCACACGCCCTCTCCCCTGCTCAGCCAACACTTCCTCCCTTCTTCCGTATGTCCACCTGAGCAGAGACTGCTGGGATTGTTTGTTGGAAGCGTCCTCGCCATCCACAGCCGTGTGTGAGTCTGTGTCCGCGGACCGATTGCAGTTGGGTGGCGTCAGGTTTCAGTGCCTCTGAAGTAACCCTAACACACACACGCACACACGCACAGACACGCACCATATCAGGCAGTGGCTGGTATGTGGACGCTTTAAGACCATGCCGGCAGTGCTCGATCTACTATTACACACAAACTGTCCTCTTAAAGGTGCTTACCGTGGCCTTTTAATATAAACGAATAGTTACCGCATTCATCTTCAGACACTTATTGGAGGGTAAGAGGACCCCTGCGAACAAGTTAACCGCTACATGTACAGCAATGTTTCTATGCACAGCATAACTCAATTACTGGGTCTGACCACATTCATTTTAAGTGAGACACTACATTTTGTAGATAATTATATCGAGTCCATAAATGCTCAATATAATTATTTAATATAATACTATAAAAGGAGCTGTACATAGGTAACCCCAATTTTTATTTTACATCCAGTATTTTCTACACTTAATATACATTTTGTAGCTTTTACTGAATGGATATTCATTCACTGTTTGTACAGCAGCCATTTTCTCTAGTTTATTGTTATTTGGGATACTTAACCAAGAATGTGTTTTTTTTCAGATTGCTCAAATTAGTTTGATGTTCCTTTTTCTTTTGTTATATTGATAGTTCAGTACTCTGAACCATAAATGATCTCTGCCCACTTTTCTTCTCATACATGCTTCTTCTCTGTGACTTAACATGACATATTAGTTATAAATATCTAGCGTTCAAGTGGATGATGAATTTCATGATGATAAAAAAGTTTTCTAATCTGATTTAAAAGTGACATTCCACCTATTTGACATTTAAAAGTTTGTTTTCAGGGCTTGAAACATTATATAAAGCCTTTAGCAGCAGCGGCCGGACTCCGAGCTCGTTAAAGACAACGTTTGGGAGCTTACCAGACTGTTACCAGCTCCCCAGCTTTGCTTTTCATTTTGAAATAGAAGACGCTTTGACAAAAGAGGCTCTGAAGCAACAGAAACATTTATTGTACAACAGTGTATCATTTACTTTATTTACCCACACATTGGCCTGACAGACACAAACATTGTCCATGCTAAGAACAGAAGACCTCTAAGTCCCTACGCACTGTGTGTATATACAGCAGGTCTGTCCTTTTGCCACTTCATTGTCAAAATAGTTCACATCTAGAATTCTATACATCCCCGTGGCAAAAAAACTAGTTGTTAATAGATTATTAAAAACATAATAAAATAAATAAAATAATGCTTTGATATCAATATCATCTGGTCGCTGTATTTACTTATTTATTTGACATTGTTTTCGATCCGACGATGGAAGTTTCTAGACTCCAGGTTTATGTGTCTCAGGCTTCTGCCTCCACTCACTCAGACACTGCTGCATGTTTGGTCAATAGAAGAAAAATTGCAAAAAAGTAAAAGGAGGGATTTTAACAATGGGGCATTTCAGTGAACACACAACATGACGCACAAAACTAATCAAGTTAAATCTGATTTAAAAAGAGCACCTTCGAATTTCATAACAACTATAAAAATTATTTTCAATCCTTAATTGGAGTCCAAAAGCTGAGTTACAAACTTTAATACTACAACAAGGAATGAAAATCAGATTTAAGGAGCCTGTTTTGAACTGTTAAAATACGTCGACTATTCTTTTAGCTTCAAACTCTTTTCTTTTACTTATTATGAAGTTTGCTGAAAACAATTGAAATTTGCAATTCGACGTTTGGAAGATAATTTTTTCATTAGCTGATATTGCACCGTCTCCTGATATGTATAAATACATAATGAACAAAGTGTTTGATTAAGAAATTAAAGGAAATACATTGAATAGATTAGCCTGGCTGGTTCAATTACAACATAAATCAAAACTGTTGACACCAACAACCACAGTGTTCCTATATGTCATCATCTAGCAGAGTGGAGTGCAACTTGTGTGTGACAAATCAAGAAACGCTACAAAAGAGTTAAGTTAATAAGTGTTATTATGGAAAATAAGATCCTACATAAGCGTCCTGCTTATGGTTAACTGCTCTTCATTTGTTATGAGGATGAAATAATCTACTTTTGCCACATCAACAAATAAGACTTTTGATATCAATATCCTCCCTTCATTAACAACATAAATGAAAAAATAAAAATAAATGAAAAGCAATTCTACAGAGACGAATAGAAGAAAAAGTACAGTGACGTAAAACCTAGACAGACTTTAAAACAACATTTACAGCATTTTTACTTTCTCACAAAAAAATGAAAACCTAAAAATACACAAAAAGTGGGTTCAATCAGTTTACATATGCATGTTCCTCCAGATGACACCAACAGGTTACTAATGTACAACGTTGTACTCCGTAATATCTCATCTAAGAACACTGGCTCCCACTGCACATGCACAGCTTCCAAAAGTCAGTCCTTCGTGTGCGGAGGAGAGAGAGGACCAAGACGGCGACTTCTGTGAAGGGAGAAGAGGACGAGGAGGACGCGGAGGACCATGGCGAATCTACAACGAAGTGACGTCACTAAGTATTACTGCTTCTACCGAGAAACTGAAGCAATATGATAATCTTTCTCAAGATTGATCCAAGTTCAATTGTGACGGCACCCGATGCCAGTGAGTGACAGCTGCCCTCTTCCACACACACACACACACACACACACACACACACACACACACACACACACACACACACACACACACACACACACACACACACACACACACACACACACACACACACACACACACACACACACACACACACACACACGGGCTCTGTTGACGTCCACATGGGTGTCGAAGACAAATAAACGAACCCTGATCAAAGCCTTGAGCAGAAACACTTTGAAAGTTGCTCTTTACACTACGAGTGGTGATTATTTTTACCTCTTCGGATATTCAGAGTCGCAGCTCCCTCAAGTTGATGTTCTTCCCTCAAGTTGTAAATGAACAGGGACATAATCACTGAAACTGGCGACGCCCCAATGAGGTTCCCCAACGAGCTAAAAGGAGACGGCTTGGTTCTCATCCACAAGCAGGAAGTTCTTGACACCAAGGGTGAAAGACTTGGATGACGCGTCAAAAAATGTTTTCCTTGAATGCGTTGCATAAACTTCCACTTGGCAAGTATGTGAGATGGCAAACTTACTACAGCACATAAGAGTCAAATAAAGTCTAAAACAGAGCGATACCGAATTCTGTTTCTATTACAAGCTCTTCTCATTTTCTTACCGCTTACATATCCATAGTTTCTCCGCTCACCTCCTCTCCCTGTCCCTCAAACCTGAGATGGGAGTGAAGGACGTCTCGGTTTGTAAGTTTGCATCATAACCTTTGGGCCGGCCTAGCAGATATGGGCAGACGACGGAATGTACCCGCACATTGCACGTGTAGGTCCCCCACGCTTTGGCACCGCTCAGAGCCCGACACACATGCACTGTAGTACGGAAGAAAATAGACGTAATGCTTCTGGTGGTCTTACTCTTGGATAGAGTTAAAACGAGAAACGAAGCACGTCCTGTGTAGACACGCAGTCAACGACGCGACATGTACCCTCCCCCCCTCCCCGAAAAAGTATAATTGTGAAAAGTCACTGCATATTGTTAGTGTTTAATATCTGGCCGGATTCATCCTTAACTCAAACTGAATTAACTACATTTTAGTTAGCCACATGGTTGCTCAAAAACTCCTGACTTGAGTTTGCAGACAGACATCATTTATAAGCTCAATCCTTTTTTCTCTCTCGTAATTTTTTAATGTAAAGAAAAAGCAGTCCTAGCTTCCAGCTCGCAAGGTATTAAGTGAATGTGTCCCTATGTCTAGCCTACTAATGTAAGATTAACTATGAGCTCCTCTGTTGCTCTGGAAAATCATGAAGAAATACACAATCCTGTCTAAATTATTTTGTTTCCTCCCTTCTCCCTTCACTTCACATGAATAATAAAATGAATGTGAATCAAACGGTAAATGGCCGACTGTGAGAGATGCTATCTAGTATCTGCTGGTGTGTGTTTGTGTTATGGATTGGTGCTATAGCTGTGGTTACTTGTCGGTTGCTGCTGTGTGTGTGTGACTGTGTGTGTCTAGTATGCGTCGGTTCTGTAGCTTTGGTGGGCATCAGAGGTGAGCTGAGTGTTTTCTGTGGCTGAGGATGGCTGCACCATGACGGGGTCACCACCATCTGGGGAGGACACACACACAGACATATTAGAACACATGCTAACCAAAAGTATAAATGCAACAAACAAAAAAAGTTTCCGTTCCTTGCATAAACACATTTCACAAATAAGAACAAGTATAAGAATACACATTGAATTGGAATATCAATAGGTTGGACAAATGCACAGTGTGTCATCACCCATCATAATCCACTAGAAAAACAGACAAATACTCTTAATTTAAATCAATAATACAAGTAATGTAACAAGGATCCAAATGCCAGAATACGCAGATTTTTATTTGATGCACATTTTAGTAAAGACCTTGAGCTCCACACTGCACTTCCTGGTTATTTTATACTTAGATGTTTACTAAGTACAATCAGACGGGGTTAGACGTAAATATTGTATTTCGTCCAACCCAATATCATAATATTAAAGTGTTGCATATTTTATGGTCTAAATAAATATCACGTAGACATTCATAACACACGTGGTTGATAAGTGCTGTGTTTTTCTTCGGTATCGGCTCTCACCTCTTTCGTCAGCGGTCATCTGGGCCTCCAGGTCCTCGGGGGAGACGTAGAACTCCGGCTCCTGGTCCATTGGCGGTCGAGGTTTACATTTACCGCAGCAACAGTTACAGCAACAGCACAGGCAACAGCAGCAGTAACAGCCCGTGGATAGGCAGCAGAAGACGAACAAGGCCTGTGGGAGGAAAAAGGGAGACTTATAACAACTGAGCTGATGAAGGCCCACAAGGACTCGGCAGAGCAAAGGAGAGCCACAATTATCACTGAATCCTTATTATACACTGATGTTAAAATAATGTATTCTCAAAACATGTCCATCAGAAAACAGGTGAAAGCAAGTTATGTGCTGTGAGTTAAAATAACAAATCTATCATCTATCTATCATCATCAGGATCATTTTGATGCTGATCCTCCGGTCATTGTCAGAAGTTCTTTTAAGGCAATACGTAAATATACCAGTACTTGGAAGGGCCAATAAAGTTGATCATAAATATAAAGATCGTACCTTCGCCCACCAGCTGGACAGAACAAAGTAGGTGTTGACGTTCTCTTCTCCAAACTGCTCCGCCACGTAGAGCCCCAGAGAGCCGTATTTGTCGTAGATGTTCTTCTTGGTCCCGTCGCTGAGGATTGAGTGGGCGTTGTTTATTTCCTTAAACTTCTCAGCTGCATCCGGGTTGTCCGGGTTCTTGTCGGGGTGAAACTTCAATGCTAGTTTCCTGTAAAGTAAAATGATACAAATAAATAAAAGGTCATGTTAGCAATGTTTTCTCTACTATGCTGTTTTTAATTCACGTACAGCACAAGAGGTAAACAAGTGTCACAATAGCTCTCTAACACAGCAAAAATTGTGACTGTGTTCGAATCCCCTTTTCTCATTGAAAAATGCTTTCAAGTCAAAAATGTGTTGAGGGAAAATCCCACTCTCTAATACCAGGCTGGTTATGGGACATCATTGGGGGTTATGGTCATCGGATCGACCCCCGAAAGTAAATCTTAGGTAGCTCTTCTTAACATCGACTATGTAGCAATCTTCTTCTCTTCTAACCGCTATATGACTTGCACTCAACTCGGGAGCTTATCAAGATTCTGAAAGCATCATTAAAAGCCACCTGGATCTTTTTCATTTTTGCCTTTCTATACTTGCACCACGAGAGGGCTGTAAAGAGTCTATACTAGCAGGCTCTGAAGACAGCGGTCTTCCCTGCGCTTAGTAACAGGCCTTTGGTCCCCTCTAGTGGTGCCACGTTAAAAGCAATATCAAAGATGGACTATGTGGCTGTTGCATGACTACATTCCCGTCATAAAGTGTGGGCAGTAGGTGTGGGGAATATTAACGCATACCTGTAGGATTTCTTGATGTCCTCCGTCGTTGCAGACTTATCAACTCCCAGCACGGCGTACAGCGAATCTCCTGATGTGGAGAGAGATCTCTGCCTCTGCTGCTCCATGGCGTCGCTCGCTCGATCCTTCTCTCACGCGCACTCAGCCTCTCACCTGGTCGGGTAGGAAGAAAGACAAGAGGACAAAGAGGTTGGTAAACTAATCTACAACGAGTTGCATGGGTACAGTAGGCCTTCCTGCTGCAGTGAAAGTTAGACTTTAGACAGTTTCTCCTGGCTCAGGTAACCGAACCAGGTAAATAATAATAATAATAATTAGCCAGTGTAGAGTATGTAGGATGGGTGTTATGTGCTCATGTATCCGGACTCTCATCAGGATCCTGGCAGCGCTGTTTTGTAGAGCGGTTTCTGCATGTTCTTGTCAGTGATCTCACAGTAGTCCAGTCTTGTGCAGATAAAACGAGCTTCTCTGCATCTGAAAGGGCTAAAGTGGGGCGGAGTTTGGAGATGTTTTTGAGATAATAAAAAAGGAGACTTTGCGCAAGTGAGAGAAGGACGTCAGAGTGCGAATGTTGTTGATCTTGGATTTGAAAAAGTCAATGAAGCTGTCAATGCTCCCCTGTAGGCCTCATTTGAAGAGGAGGACTGTGGCTGCAGGAGATGATTTATGGTGGAAAAAAAGCTGTTTGCCGTTGCCGGGGTCTTTATGGATTAGGCTGGAATAAACAGTGAGTGAGCATCTTTAATCGAGTTGGTGTAGGCCCTTTGATGCTCACAGAAAGCCTGTTTATGGAAAGTTAGTGTCACAGCGTCGTTCCAGGACACGACCAGCTGTTTTTATTTCGTGCAGCTCATGTGTGAACCGGGGAGCGGCGTGTGAGAAATGTTGAAATGAGTTTTTCACTTGGACATTTATAGAGAAGACACGCTGGCTTTATGCAGGAGGAATATTTTTAGAGAACGTCATGTTTTATGAGCTCTGAAATTAGCAGGAAGTGATAATTGAAAGAAACAGAAACGTATCCTTTCATACCGATTAGGCTGCATATTCGCCCCCGTGTTATAGCGGTAGGGGAAACAGTGCTTTTGATGGTGTTATAAACTATCACACAGACACTCAAAGCTTCGTTAGACAACTTCAATAGAAACGTAAAAAGTACTTTGGAAAATAAGTCAATTTTGTTGTCAAAGCTCATGTAGATGTTCTGAAATATACGTGCATTTGTGCTAAAGCAATTGGTGGACGCCGGAAGGCGATGCATGTAAATAGTTGAAGGAGTGGAAGGAGATCAGCAGTCAGGAGGACACGATAAATAAGCACAGCTAATCCACACACTGTGGTCTACAGCGCTTATGTACAGCAGGCTCCGTGAAGCGCTAATTAGATTCAACCACACCACTACAAGCCGGAAGAGAGAGATATAAACTACACATATTTACTTGCAAACGTGTAGTTTATGTACGTCGATGTAAAGGCTTAAACGTTTTGAATCGATGAAAGGAATCCATTCCCCGAGCTGTGAACTGGGCAGCAGCGGAGCACTGAGCCGGTGCGACAGCAGGTGCATGGGGGCCAGCAGGCTTAGAGACCACATAAGCCTTTTCACCTACACACGTTCGCTTGGACTAGTATGCCAGACTTAAATTAAAAGGAAAGTAAGCTGCGTGGCCTCGTCAACACCAGACTGGAAGCGTTCCGGTGAGAAGTTATCACGTTATTTATCTTTCATCCGCTCCACGCGGCCATGAGGGGTTTGACCATACAGGCATTCTTCACAGCTGGTTTTGCATGTATAATATTTAGTAAATTGAATTAAACATGCACTGGAATGAGCCCTTAACAATGAACTTATGTATATTTTTGTGTGCTTTTACTGATCCTCCAGTCAGTGCACTTGATGGTTGCCTCTTGCTTACCAAACTATAGTCACACCATAGAGACCAGTTCACTGAAAGAGGGAACAGGGGCAAGGAAGGATGGGCATAGAATTTGATTGACATGTCTTCTCCTCATTGGTTAGTTCTTTGGCGGCACTCATTGATTCCTCTTCGTTGTTAAAAACCCTGCAATTTAATATATTATCAAATTAAAATTGAGAACTGTATTCAAAATGTAAACTATAAGTTGTATTCAGTTATGTTAACCAAAGCAAAGAAGGGCTGTAGCAGATTTTTAGACTTTTTAATTTATTTTTTTTATTGGGGTTTTCAAGCAAATGTTGTCATCATATGACTTCGGCCGTGGAAAATGATATTATTTGTTATTGTGGTTACATGAGTGTAATGTATAGTGTTTTTGATTGACAATTGAAAATTTAGCAAAATTGTTTATAAAACTCCCAAAATACTTAATGAAGCAGAACGTGTTGTGAATTGTTGGATAAGACAAGCTAGAAAAGATCCAAAGCAGTACCTACTGGACAGCAATATGAATATATGCTGGTACCACTGGTGGAAGGAGGGGGCTGCTTCCTCTCACACACCATCTAATTTTACAAGAATTTTTAGATTTCAAAAATGTGAAAATAAATAAAAAGGGCACATCAGGCTGCTAAATATATTATTACGGTAGTTCTCATTAGTGTGTCAGCCATTCATCTCAGTAAAGGCTTTTAAAAAGGCACCAGATGGCAGCTGTTGCAGCCCCACAATAGCTCCACAACACCACCCTGCTAACAAGATCACACACAACACCTTCCTCAGCCCCGCCCACTGCTGGTCCTCTGATTGACCAGTCACAACAAAGATTCACCACCAACGTGTTTCACCACAACGATACGTGCGTTTCATCTTCACTGCAAAGATTGTCAACGTAGTAAAACACTGCGCTAGTGTTTGTGGGGAATTGGCCATTCACAGGAACAAACAGACTGGAAAGATTAGCCACACGGTGTGAGCAGGGGAAGCATATGGCCTGTGTCTCAGAGAGAGGGGGGGCTGGGGTGTGCGATGTGTGTGGAGTGTTTTCCACAGCACAGTCGCACTTTTCATGTCATTCATTGGAGGATTTTCCGTGAGCGTGTAACACGTATAAATGCATACACTGCATGCACTTTCATTTAAAACAGGTTGCTTTCCTTTAATATTATGTAGGTTCTCACCATCCAACTGCAGTAAAATAAATAAATAAATTCGCCAACAAGCAGAAGTATATAACATCTTCTATCACAATGGTTTATGCTGTGGTATCATTAGACATCATTACCAATACCGTACAACAGTCTTTCACTGCCTGTGCTCAGAACCAGAGGGAAAAAACAGCACTGTGTGAGCATCAGCCCAGATGTTACAAGCTGTGTACCATCGGTTAGGCTTTCTATGCTGTCAACTCACTGTCACTTGCCGAGGGCTTGATTGAAAACACCAGGAACTTGAAAGCAGAAGTAAAAGCAGAGTAGCGCGAGGGAATGATGGGTCAAAAAGTGAAAATGCAACAAATTCTCGTTCTGAGGGGAGAATTGGCCAATGCGGTTTGAAGATTTTTAGGATAAGGCTGCGGCAAATACAAAGCAGCGCGCCTTCAGGCTGACCATTTGTTTTAAAGTTTATTTTCAATGCTAAATTGCGCAACAGTCCGCACAGAATCTACTATTTCTTACTAACCCAAAAATATCTGAATCTGCAAACATGAGAGAAACTAAACTGAACCACAAAAACAACAGTTACACCAGATATTTACTGATCCCTAACAGATTTTAAATAACACTATAATTCCCAAGTAGGCCTCAGTCATTTGTAGATTTTTAGGACAAAATGATTCATTAGTCAATATTTTATTTCAAATGCCAACTGTTTGGAGAATAGCTGGACGACAGAAAAAGTAGCATCGGTGTTGTTTATGTCACAAGTCCTACTTTAGTTGATTTCACAATTCTGTGCGAAGTATAGCGAGAGAAAAAAACAAACTGTTGTTGCAAATAATGCTGACAAAGATAAACAGGACTAGCTTTCGTTTATGACTGAGAACAAAGGCCCTCATACTAACACAACAATTGCAGCACAACGCTTTGAAAGCCAAAGTCAAGGAAGGGACGGAGTCACCATGAGATGTTTGTGGCACGTTATGAAGAAGAAACAATGTTATAGGGGATTATAATCCCCAGATATAGAGCCATTCTGCCTAAACACCTTTAAGATGATCAAACAACTACATGATGTGCTGCGGTTATGATTGTTTTCTATATGCTACAGTAAGTTAAATTCCTGTTTAATCGGGCAAAACAAGACATTTTAAAAAGTCAACTTGTGCTATAGAAAATGAAAACAAGCCATCCTCACTATATCCTGACATCTCACGCACACAATGACTTCATTATTTGAGAAAATAATCAGAACTAATCGATAAAGGAAATAATGGTGATTTGTGATGCTATTATATTATCAAAACAAAAAACAAGGCTTAATTCTCACAAAAAAACAAAACACAGACAGACGGGGAGGCAGTGATTGTAGTGTGTTCCTTATTCATTGAGATCAGGTGGTGCACACGCACACACACACACAAAAAAGCCATTCCTGCCTAAAAAAATCAATAGACGTAATAAAACCTCAATGCTGCCACTGACACAGTAAACACAGCTGCCACACACATGCAATAAGGGCACAAATGCATTGCACGGGAAAATAAAAAAATAAACTATATTTTTCCCCTTTGCTTTCATTCCCATGAGAGAGCAACATTTCCTATCACTGTCCCCGTAGCAGCTGGAAACATAACTAAGCCCCTTGTACGAGGGTAAGCACAGGAGGGTCCTCTTCTTGTAGCGACTGAAGAACGACGACGAAAACGGTGGAGACAGGAGAGAATGAGACTAAAAGCAGCCGCACAGGCTCCTCTGTATCTGCTGAAAGCAAAACACACACACTTGTATTCTTACGATGGTCATGAACCGCACAACTGCTGGGTGACTGAACCGCGTTGTGGCGTAAAAATATTCCACTTGATAACCGGGACTAGAAAAACCATTTGCATTTGATTTTCCTATCAATATTCTGGACTGTGTTAAAGGCACCTGCATGGTGATCAACTGACAAAGTCTCTTCAAAGCAAATCGCAGATTCAGTTGACATTTACAACAAATGTACATAAACACACCCTCCACGTGCTGCTTTGCCATCAGCCTCTATGTCTTGGCCTCCGGTGCAATGATGCCGAAAAGAGCGAGTGCAGCTCATTAGCTGATGTCCGATCGGCTGTAAACCATCAGCTGCGGGAGCTCAGTCAATGATCACGCTCATGCTAACAGCGCAGGAGAAACCATTAAAGCGAGGACGCGCTGAGGTGCACTGAGCAAACTCTGGCTGCATGTACACTTTGTAGAGCGGTCCAACACAGTTTAGTTGCCAGCTTCGGTTCATGTGAACTCCCTGTGAGGTGATTACAATAAATGATATACGTGGCGGTAATGACAGCAACGAGGAGGATAAACGAAGGTTGTGATGTCACAGAACTGCCACTGGTCCTAAGTGGGTAGAAGTTGGCACGCATTTGATTATAATAGAACATCTATTAAACGGATTGTAATATTTATTTGTATTCAGGAGGGATGAGGTTGATTATTCCCCTCGATAGTTGACCGAATCATTTCATTATAAAAAAAGACAATGTTTTTTCTTTTTTTCACTGAACGTTGACACAGCGTATTCTCCAAAAAATGACTAAACTATTTGGATGTTTTACTTTCAACATCATTGTCAGGATAAATGTCTAAAATTGTATCGGAAAACATCATCCAAAAACTACAGGGCAAAATGCGTGGTTGCCCTTGGGCAAGGCACAACGTGTCTGTTGGCTCAGTGCTTAATAAAAGCTCAGCTCGGCTGTAACTGTGAAGCCAACGCTTCCAAAAATACTGTTCCATAGAGTCCCAACAATGATGGTGTTATAACATAATCAACACGTTTGCTGGGAAACTTTCACATTATTATGCACCATTCAGCGGAAATCAGTACTTTAAACCGAAACACGCATAATCCACCGCAGCACATCTGATGTTGAATCACAGTCCAAGTCAAGAGAGGATGACAGACAGGCAGGGTGGGGGGGTCAGCGTGATGAAGATGGAACGACAGAGGTAGACGGGGGTGGAGGGGTGGACGGTGGTGTCGGGCACACAGAGATGGAGTGACAGGAGGAGAGAAAGGATCGGTTCAGGTGAGAAAGACATGGAGACGAAAGTGGGAAGCAACCACAAAATGGGAAGCGAATGTGATTGTTTGACAGCCTCGTGGGACTTTCGATCACAGGACTGTTACACCATCCTGTCGTCATCCTCCAAACACCCATGACCTGAGACATTTAGCACAATCTCAATGTAGAAAAGCTACGTGCTTTGTCATTTAGGAGAAAAGTGGGTTTATGGAGCTTTACAAGTTTGAACTTCAAAAGGTTAGTTGAAAGCCAGATTGGCCAAGTTAAGCTCAACGAATCTTTGGGATCAAGAAGAAGGAAACTGCTGAATAAATGTCTGGTCAAACTATAGTATGTTGGCAAAAAAACACCACAATTTGTGCAGAATGTTTCTTACTAATTGTAAATAGTGTCAATCAAGGTGTTGCTAGTTATTTTATTCATCCGTTATTTATGCAAGGAGACATGATTAATGTCTCCCTGAAAAGGATTATTTTCCTGTATGGAATGCAACACTCACTCCTGTAAGATTCAGCGATTTTTAAACTTATCCTGATGAATATTGGGGTAATATCATGAATCACAATTATTTGGTGAATAATTCTTTTCTTCATGTCACCACCACTGAGCTAAAAGCAGCGGTGTTCATGTTATGAGAAGTATTAAGCCACTTCTCTGATAAGCGATAATGAATCCACAATGAATCAAGTGGTTGTGCAGAGCTCAGTTCATGCAGCAGCTCCTCTAATACAGGTTTAAAATGTCAGACTGAAAATGAACCCTGTCAGCCTTCTACGCAGGGGGGGATACAAATATCACCAAAGTAGGAATCCCAGCTGGGGGATAATTTTAGGTTTTCAAGTGCAGTGACGCTGACAAGACACCGTCACACTGCACCACACAGACAATCCCAGTGACACAAGTAAAGAAATATCACAATGAGTTGGGTAAATCCATATCAAACACAGACCAGAAACAAGTTTATGTTATGTAAAAGGTCCAGTTGTCTAGAGGAAAAATATACACCATTGTTGGGGTGACGAAAACAAAAAGCTTCTTAAAATGCGAGGATGAATGCATGAAGATGTCACTGTGGGCCATGGGAAAGTGTGTTGTGACTCAGGAGATAGAAAAGGTCATCCACTAGTCAAATTATTAGAGCAAACTGTGCCATGGTGATATCAGACAAAATGTCAACTTGTTAAACCCCGATGCCCATCTTCAGTCTGATACCGCATCGATTTTGCTAATTGATCACTTAACAACCAACACATCTACAGGAGATCAAAGGCCACGACAACATATTTGGAGCGGGTGTTGGAAGAGTGGAGAGTGAGTTAAAAATGGTTGTCATGTTTGTCATTAGTCATCCTCCTTCCCAGGCACGGCGGACAACGCTTGTCAATAGCTTGACAATGGCGTGACATTGGCGTGACGTTGGCTCCCAGTGTGGACGGAGTGTGGCAGCAGTGATAATCTCCTCCTCGGCTCTTCTGCTGGTTTTTCCTTGTCTAGGTGTAACGTTATTTGTGTAGAACTGTTTTTACTGAGTCACTAAGGGAAGTGTCCGTACCGATGACATCAATAACCATTACGCAGTAAACTCAAACCGTACACTGATCAGCTGTCACTGAAATGATGGCGATGCAAGAAGTTAATGAATGAAACCATCAAGCATTTGAACACATTATCACTAGTCTCTGAACTCAGAGGGTAGAAACAGCCTGCATGAAATGCATACAGGGCAAACAGGTTGTTCAAGTAAAAACAGCATCACATTTTCCTGGTATCTACACTCAGTTCCATTGTGTACATATGTCATAGTCAAAGTAACACCACTCAAATGGATTGTTCCATTAAAAGCGTAGCTCGGAATTCAGAATGAAGATAAATACAATATCTTTTGATCCAACCGTAGAGTCCGCAGACGTAATGTGGTGAGAGAACATGTGAACAAAGTGATAAAATGCCTGATACAAAACAAAAGCACCATGACTGCAGGTCTTGGTTGATGTATAATTTCCAAGAATACTAAAAGGCAGTTAATGACAAAACCAAAGTGGGTGCAGCAGAGCCCAAACTGCAAGGATAGAATAACGTCTTCAGCATTACATTCATCTTCTGCCATTGACAAACATGCCGCGTGCACTCTCACGCGCCCACCTGCCACTACACACACACATCACGAGAGAAGACCAGCAAAGCAACGAGTGGGGTCCCGTGCGGGACAATACGACGGCAGCAATGTCAACTACTTAACTAGACATTCTTAAACGGCTAATGTCTATTTATATTGGCATACGCGATCAACTAACAAGTGGAAGTTGCACCTGTCTCCCTTTCTCCGATATTACCAGAGACGAGGCGAGATCACAAACACACGAGCCCTTCACTTGGCAACAGACTGCAAATCCGGATTTATCCCGTGGATTCTTTCTCGCAGTCGTCCTCAAGACTGATTAACGTTGACGCTAAATCTGTGGCGTTAGTACCCACGAGAGGCGATATAAATCGATTACGATCCAGCCAACGCCTGCCCGCCCGCCGTCACTGTGTGTTGCTTCGTGACTGGCAAGCGAGAAAGAAAATAACGGTCGGCTCGGGAATAAAAACCCGTGGTTAAAGCGGATAATCTCCAGGCGCCGCATCAAACGGAATCACGCAGCATCCATGTTGGTTAGGATCGCCTGCGCTGGGGGCGATATGCCTGGTTTGAATCACCCAGCTAGCACTTAACGCTAGCTCGCTAACTAATCCAAGGGCAGCAAAGCTGGATTGTGTTAGCCCGCTAGCTCACTGTGTGCGTTTCTTACCTTGTTTCAAGTGTGGCTTCTGGTTGTCTTTAGACTAAGCGTAACGTCAACTCTATTTATATTATACTCTCATTCCAGTTCTGCGTTGCTTTCCGCCGTTGAAACCATTCAAATCGGCCGGTGGAAACAGCCACAGAGCTAACGGCTACACCAGGAAGGAGGCGACTGTCAATCGTAACTGAGCGGAGCGCAGAAACCCTCCCACCGAACCCCCCGCCCCTCTCTTCCAAAGCGCGTTCGCGGGGAGGTGGGCGCGCTCACGACGTGACAGGAAGTCGGGATTGTTGTACGTCGAGAACGTCACAGCATCTTTGCTAGTAGCAACTTAACAAGGAAAAAGTTGATGAAATCTGCCAACACAACTTCAGGTATTTGAACGCGATCCTTTTGTAAACGTCAGCTCCAAGTGTGGTTGCTCGTGTGCAAAGTTGGCAGTTGTTACAAAAATGAATGACTTTTACTCGTTGGATACGTTTGGCCTGCTGCTCATGGGTTTAGCTAAGTCACGGGCTAACGTTAGCATTGATATCCGGCATGACAAAGCCAGAACTGGGCAAAGCTAACGTTTCCTGGCTAACTGCTACTTTTGTTATCTTTGCTAAGAAAAGTATATCTGATTAAAACGAACTGCTCAAAACTCCCGAAACAGTTACATTTAATCACAAAACTATAGTTACGGTCCACTATCAAGTACAAAGTACCGTAACGTTACACGAAATCTAACTTTAATTTCAATCTAACGTTATAACCCAAAGTCACAATTTCTTAGTGCAAACTGTTATGTTAACTGCTACAAGTAACGTTAACTAACTTTGAGTCTAAAGTCCCGGATTCCGTTTTCCGCAAGAATTACATATACAAAAGAGTAACTTATAAAAACTCGTTCATTTCTGTTCTTGTCCACAAATATAAGAAATGACTGCGTTAAGTAACGTTACAATAAATGCTCCAAATCGATGTCTCCTCGTTATAGTTGTTTCTCGTACCAGCAGTTAACCGTCATGCCACAGTGAAACGAACCTGATCCCCTTTTCTTCTCCTGCCTCCAGACTGATTTAACAACGTAATCTCAAGATGTCGTCAGGTGCTCTCTTTCCAAGCCTGGTGAGCGGATCCAGGGGAAGCACCAGCAAATATCTGGTGGAGTTTCGTGCTGGGAAAATGACCCTGAAGGGAAACGTGGTGACACCAGACAAACGCAAGGGCTCCGTATACGTCCAACAGTCTGACGACTCCCTAATTCACTTCTGCTGGAAGGATAGGACATCTGGAAACGTCGACGATGTGAGTAACCGCTTACTATTACTGTGTGACATTAAATAGTTGTCATAATCAGGGACGTTTCTATCACCCCCTCAGACTTTAAAACTATTGTTAAGTATCCAGTGCTTACATTCAAATAAATTTTTGTTTTCAAACAGACAAAAATGCCTCATGCCGTAGTTCCAAGTATTGGGGGTTTGAACATGGCCCTCTGTGGTACTGCTAGGGTCTCTCTTCTTCTGTCATCTAAATAAAACCATTTGTGATCCATTGAGCTTGTATTGTTTTTTTGAGTTCAGTATATATTATAAATATTTATAAAGATTGTTTATTATAGACTATTTTTTAACTGGTTTTGGGTACAATGTTCGTAATACACCCTTTGCTTTTCTATTCATTCTTTATTTGTACATACAAGCGCTTTTCAAACCAGCATGGCGACACATTGCATCTGTATTTAGCTGGACTTCCACAGAGCAAGGACGGTGACCGTATCTCCGCTTTTTTGCAATTGGTTGATGTTGATTTTTTTTTGCTGGCAGAGCAATCTCAGCGTTGTTTTCCGCCGCTCTCTCTTGAATGCTTTTTGTTGTGGTTTTCCTTTACCAGGACCTGATCATCTTTCCCGATGACTGTGAATTCAAGAAGGTGAGCCAGTGCACTACCGGACGTGTCTTTGTGCTGAAGTTCAAGGCTGGATCAAAGAGACTGTTCTTCTGGATGCAGGTGAGAAGAGGAGACCCCTCATCTTCTTTCTAAAGGGAGGAGAAATGGAGTCTGTCTATTTATGTGCAGGTAGATGGATGTTCAATAGAAGGAAACTGAGTGGAAAAATGAAGTGGGAGGCAATAAGAGTGAGGAGCAGAGAATTGTGATTATTATGCGGTGCATGTGGCTGTAATCAGTAAATTAGTCGGCCACACGTTTTCTGGATTTGTTTTTGTCCCGTTTTTATAATCTTTTGTCTAAAAAGATTTACTAATTTGTCATTTTTAAGCAAAGTGATGTTTGTATAATGAAGAAACCGACTGTACAGTTAATATATATTTAATCATCTTCTCGGTTTTGTGAAATTGTTCGTCCATCATCAGACAGGAACAATTTGAAGGTTCAGATCATTTGCGATTGAACGGAACCTGTTAATTTGGTCTGTGGAGAATTCAACTTTTGATTTCAATGAATTCCTGCTTGCATTATTTCCATTAGGAGCCAAAGACGGACAAAGATGATGAGTACTGTCGAAAGGTGAATGAGTACCTGAACAACCCTCCCATTCCTGGAGCGGCAGGAAGCGGAGGCGGCAGCGGGCACGAACTCTCTGCGCTCGCAGGAGAGGGAGGCCTGCAAAACCTGCTGGGAAATATGAGCCACAACCAGCTTATGCAGCTGATCGGACCAACCGGACTGGGAGGACTGGGTAGGTAGCACTGACTAAAATCTTAAATATTTGACACTAACCAAAGCAGAACCTCGTAATATGTTGCACAAGGAAAGTAGCCTAAACATGGTGACAAAGAAGTGTGTGTATATGTGTTAATTGTTTTTTTCAAATACAAATAAGACATCACTTTGGACTCTTTTTGATTTCTTCGTGTTTGTTTAAGGAGGTTTGGGAGCTCTAGCAGGTCCAGGTCTTGCCAACCTGCTGGGCAGTGGAGGACCTGCCACAAGCAGCTCTTCATCCAGGTACACAGATGTAAAAGATGATGTGTAAAAAATACGATGAATTACTTTTGAATATTTATATTACAATAAATAATTCTGTCGTAGCTCTCGTAGCCAATCGGCAGCCGCCACTCCATCATCTGGTGCAGCCCCCAGACTGAGTTCCTCTCAGGCCCCCACTACTCCTGTGACTCCTGCTGCCACAGCTGTTACCCCATCTACTGTTGCTCCTTCCACACCAGGTGAAGTACCGTCATTATGTGTTGGTTCCCGGCCAATTAACAATCAAGAGAAACAAGCTAAATGTCCCCCTTTTTTCTTTTGGATTTTTAACAACTTGCTTTCTTTGCAGCCTCTGCTCAGACCCCACTGGTCCCAGCTTCTGTTGGAAGCCCCGGCTCCCACCAGCCCATCCAGCTCAGTGACCTTCAGAGCATCCTCGCCACCATGAATGTGCCAGCAGCGTCGGCTGCTCAGGGCGCAGCGGGTGAGTGTATAGAACCCACCATCAGGTCATTGGGTGATTTGAGTTACCAAGGGAGCAAATATAAAGAGTAGAAGTTATTCATTTTTATATATTTTTTTACTCAAGATTGTTATCTGCCAATCAGCAGTAAAACTTTTATTTCACACAAAGATGTAACGTATTAATAATCAGCTGCCCGTCTGTTACACCACTGCGAGTCCAAGAGGATGAAATGTAGGGTCAGGATGACTGACTGTGCTCCTCTCCTGTCCTCTAGTGGACCTAGCAAGCATTTGCACCCCGGAGATGATGGCTCCCATCCTGACCAACGCTGCGGTCCAACAGAGGCTCCTGCCGTTCCTCCCCAGTGGAGAAAGTTTACTGCAGAGTGCCGATGAGATCCAGAGCACAATCAACTCACCTCAGTTCCAACAGGTAACGCATGAACACAGAAATTCCAGGAAATAATGGATTGGGGATCCAAAAAAATCCCACACGGTCATGCCCTGTAAGGCATTCAAATACTGTGACACTATGGATTTCCTTACCTTTATAGATATACATCTATATTTTGACTCGCTGTACCTGATTTGAGCTTGTTTAAGTACTGCAGCATGACAGTAGTGAATTAACCCCAGTGACTGTTTTCTCCCTCCTGCAGTCGATGAGTATGTTCAGCAGTGCCTTGGCCTCCGGCCAGCTCGGCCCTCTCATGAGTCAGTTTGGTCTTCCGGCAGAAGCCGTGGACGCCGCCAACAGAGGAGGTGAGACGCGTGCAATGGACAGATGGACTGGGAACACACGTGATTCTCATTTTTTTATATTTTTTCTCAACTTACACATTCTTGTATCTTCCTGTCAGATGTTGAGGCTTTTGCCAAAGCCATGCAGGACAGTAAAGGAGACGGCAAAGCGAAAAAAGACGACGAGGACATGAGTCTGGATTAGAGCTCACACTGCCAACGCGTAGTCAAATCTGAGATCCATTTTGCTTTAAGGCTTTTTCTAAACCCGTTTCCTCTGTAACTATTAAGCCCAAAGTAAGATTTGTTTTCCTTCTTTTGTTATCCTGACTGAGTGTGGAGGCTGTCGGGCTCTTTTGTGATTCACTCTTAATAAAAAAATGATTGGCATTCACAACTTGCCTCCAGGCGTTTCTTTTTGCACAGGGGAGGAAAAAAAAGCCAAGTTATTTGTATTTTAAAAGATACTTTATTTAAAAACACGGGGTCTGGGAGTGATAGCTTATTCTTTGTGAGATTTTTTAAAAGTGATTATATTACATACAAGTTTCACACACACGTTTGGTACATGTTTACAATGATGATGAAATGTTCCTGCACACGAGCTGTGGTGGTTGTTCATAAAGGATTAATCCCAGTAAATGACTAAAATAAATGGCCAACGTACATTACTCTTCACATTTTTTAATTTTTTTTTCTAGAATTTGGATATTGACATGTGCACCATTCATTGGTAGCAAAGTGGTTGACCTGAAAGCAGCAATACTACCTAAATGGTTACAGTTCCATTTTTGATTTTAAAATTATATTCTACCATATTGTTTTCACTAAGAGTCACGGAGACTCTTAATATTCCCAAAATGTGCAGTCTTAGTTCCAGGGGACATTGCTCATACAAACGGGTTCACAGTGTACCGACTAGTAGGTACTCTTAACATTCTGCCAGAGATGCACAAGTCTGCATTTCTAACTTCGGTGGCGTGGGGGGGTTCTGTCCGCTGGTGTTGAGGCGGAACTGTTGCTAGAGATTTTTTAAATTCCAGACTTTTTCATGGGGAGGCTAATTTAATGGTAGGGGAAACACTGGATTCAGGAAATTCATCTTTCAGCATTTGCTTCCAAAAGCCAGACATTGTGTTGACAAACCACACATTTTAGTATCTGTGCAGTCGTTATAGCACCCTCTAGCACAAAAACAACATACTGTAAAATAGAAAATATACATTTTTCTGAAAATAGAAAATAAATATTAATATATATTTTAAATTAGCTACAGTAACATGACACCCACCACCAGTAATTTGCAGTTGGGAATGTGAGGATAAGATCGTGTGTGTGTTGGGTTTACATGTGAGGGCAGCCCTGCGTCCCCACTGCTCCGTGCACAGCGAGCGGTTTGGACAACGTGGCGGGTCGGCGGTTAATTGTCGCTGCGCGGACGCAGCCGTGAAAGGCCGGCAAACCTGCAGGTAGACCCGGGACTGTGACGCTGTCTGAGAGGGAGGGGGGGCAGAGAGGGACAAACATGCTCAACAGAAATGTAGAATTTCATATGGAAAAATGCAATATTTAAAGAAGAAATATATTAATATATTGAGAAACCACTCCAACAAAAAACGTTGGAATTATGAGTGAACTGACATTGAAACGGCTGGGTTTGATCCAAATGAATAGAAATTATATCAGATGGTGATTCTTTGTGGAAAAACTACTTTTTTACTTTCACCATAAGACATGATAAAACAGGGTGAGGCCAAAGACGTGAGTGTGGACTCACCAGGTACCCCTCCAAGGTAAACGGTCTCTTTGGACCCCGCAGAGCGGCTCTGTTTGGGGCCGACGCTGTGCTGCGTATCTTCATCAACATGGAGCTGCAGGACGTTGTTCTTCTTCACCACTGGAGACGACAAAACATCATCATCATCTCAGCGGTACAATAGGGCAACAACGAGGTGACGTATAACTAGTTGATATGAACTCACCTGTGATTGTGTGCCAGCGGCCATTACATAAAGGTTCCTCAGGAGTGAAGGAGGTGGAGAATTCACCTTTACCGCTGTTAAACGAAACAGTGACCTACACACACACACACACACACGCACAATTCATTTCATTTAATTTCATTACACAATGCACTACAATAATTATTTCTTTAATTTCCATGACAATTTGAAACCAATAGTCTCCAGCTGTCTCTCACCTCTCCCTGCTTGAGGACCAAACTCAGCCGTTGGTCAGGTGATGTCCCGGCATGAAACAGCAGCCCAGAGTCCAAGACGGGCCGAACCTCCAACTGGATTTCCAGATCCCGACCCAGAACTAGGGCCTCATCTGCAGGGACAAAAAAAGGCGCCTTAAATCAGAACACATCGTGACCCAGACGAGATGCACCATGAATGAACACAGAAGAAGATTGCATGTAAATACCTATCGCCATGTGTCCTCCCTGGCCAGAGAAATACGCTCCGGGCTGCAGAGGACTCTGGAAGCAGGGCACCATCCCCTGACTGTGAGTGGGGGTCCCTGCGCGGGCTTCGTTCAGCGTCAGATCCCTGACACAGCCGGCGAAGCCACCAGAGCCTGGAGCCTGAAGTTTACCAACAAAACAACAACACAGGCAGAAAACAACTCATGAAGGAAAAGATATGTGATGACGGTGCCTTTCTGTCCAGGAGTCTGTGTGTGAGACAACAGTAAAACCACGGTCACGGTTCCTATATAATTCTGTTCTCAATTAACCTTCTTAGAATTAACAATTCTCTTCTCTTCTATTTTAGTTTTACTAATCCCATTATTTTTTAATACCTCCCATTACTATGTACTTCAATATTTTACTATCCTTTAAGACTTTTTTGGGATGCAGTTATTTGATTAGAAATGAATGTCTTATTCCTATAAATTAGGAATTTCTAATTGTTCCGTAGCTGACTGGCGGGTGTAGTTTGCGGTCTGGATGTTTTACCCTCAGTGAGGGGGGGACTCCGCCGACATATAAAGGCCCAGCGAGACGAGTCGCGTCTCCTCCGGGGATCCTCTTTGACTGGGCGCTGATACCGTCCACTACGAGGCTGATCTTCTCTCCTTGGCGCCTTATGAACACCTGATGTGGCAAAGCGGATCCGGAGCGGATGAGATAGTCAGGGGAGTCGGACACAGGATTGTGGGATGAGATAATGTCGCATTGATGTTCTAAATTTCACCCCCGAGGTCACGTGACCCTGGCTGTAACCTCACCGTGTGCCATTGGTTGTCGTTGTACTTCTTGCGGCTACGCAGGCTGACCTTCCTCTTTCCTCCGTCCAGCAAAAGCAACAGGTGGCCGTCGGACACGCTGAGGGACATCACGGCCGCGCCGCGCTTACCGCCGGCTGCGTACAGCACCAAACCGTCAGAGGAGTTGATCCTCACCGCCATGGAGATTTGAGGCCTTGGGGGGGGGGGGGGGGGGGGGGACAGAGAGAGAGGATTAAATATTCACTTACAAACATTGTTTTAACTGCCAGATAACAGCCCAGTCTTAACGTGACGAATGCACATTAATAATAATATATGTTCAGCTTCAATCTACCAACTATTCACTGACTTTGTCTTTTGTTTGCCAGTGTACAATTAGGTGGTTTATGTTTAAAAGAAAGCCGCCTGACGCTGCCAGAAAGTACGCTGGCGCTGAGCCTGAAACACCAGGTAGAGCAGCCGTGTTTGAGATCCTTCCCACAGTTTGACTCCTTGCTGTAGAAAAAGTGACAGCATCGCCAAACTGGAGGGATGACTTCTCCAAACGGGGTCGCCCCCCCCAAAATCTACAGTGCGTTCCCACTCACATCGAGGCGAGTGAGCCGGGCAGCGAGTTGTATCTCTGGTAGCTGTGTGTGGAGCCGCTGAAGTGCGTCGCTCCGACCTCCCGGTCCGACGGCTCCCCCCGACAGGACTCCCTGGTGTTACGGCTCCGAGACCCAGCGGGCTGCTTCTTCTTTCCCTGTAGAAGAGAGAGAGTTTACACATATATTTGTTGTTTGTACGCAAGAAAAGCAGAGATTGCTGTGTGTGTGTGTGTGTGTGTGTGTGTGTGTGTACCTTGGATTTGTTGCTGTTTTTGGGCCGGGCAGCGACAATCTGCTGAGGTTTTTTGGCAGCAGGACAGGTGAGAGGAACGTTGACGTTTTCTTTCACCTTCAGCAGGTTCAACACCGTCTGAGCATTCTTTTCACTGAAGACAAGAGTCACGTGCACAAATTATAGATCAGGCTCAATTACAATACACGTATGTGTAGTAACCATTTATCATGCAGGACACACAAACCATTATCATTTGAAGAAAAGTGATTTCAATTAAATAGAACTACAAACGTGTGTGTATATCGTGTACATTCATGGCTCTGAGTCTTGAGTGTCACCACATTTATCAAGTTGTAAAAAGGTTGTTTGTTAAAACAGTGTTTCTTTCCATGTTGTTTTATCATTCAAAGCTCAACAAGGGTCACAAGCGCTCAGCTAACCCAAGATTTAACCCCACCTTGCTTTATTATTATTATTTATTTATTGTCCACCATTTCTGAAACTCAGATGTGTGCTCATCATCTGGCACCTTGTTGCTATGCGTTTACAGAAATGTACATTAAAATAAGAAAAAAAACACACATACAGACACTATAGCGCACTTTTTGTTGTTCAAATGGTTCTTGTCACTACATTTTTTTTTTTCCATCCTGCCATTACTTCTCACCTCCTGATGAAAACATTGCTGATACATCCTGTGAGATTGGCGAGGCGCTGGTTGGGCATTCCACCCAGGAAGGTGCTGCCCTCTGTGGTCGTGACACTCCGCACCCTGCTGCCCGTCAGGCCGCCCTCATTGGCTTTCTCCAGCACGTCATCCACATACAGACGCATCCTGGAGCAGGAGGAGCAACACAATGTCAACAGGTCACTTTTTTTTGGCAACTAAATTTGTTTGTCAAAATGTCTTTTTAGCTCAATTTGGCCTGACGCTGGATTACAAAGCCAGCCTACCCGTTGATGTTGTTGTAGAGAGCAACATAGTGGCTGTTGTCATCGTTGTACGTCTTCTGCGTCCTAATCTCATTGGGGCCAGCTCTCACTACAACATGGCCCTCCTGCAATAGCACCTGACACACTCCGTCCTTTTTACACACACACACACACACACACACACACACACGCACACACACACACACACACACACACACACACACACACACACACACACACACACAACAGATGCAGGTCAGAATACAATATTTTACTTTTTGAACGCATTGACCGATTTAAGACAGCAGTAAATAAGAGAAGAGACAGAGGAAACAGGAGTAGGCCGGTTACTCGTCAGACCTGATCATGGTGGTAGAACATGAGTCCCTCCTTCTGCCCGGTCCTGAAGCCGAAGCTGGAGTAGAAGTTATTTCTAAGAGTGGGAATGTTGGCCAGGGACAAGTCCAGGTAGCTCTGACCAGAGAAATGAGCCTCCCGAGCAACCTTCACCAACACACACACACACACACACACACACACACACCGCAGGTCAAGACACGCCCGGCAGGCAGAATTAAAGAGAAAAATAGTTACACATTTGCACTTTATTACAGGTTCAAGGATTTCAATTTCTAAAAAAGTCATTGAATTTTGCATTATAAACTTTAAGCATAAACACATTTACGATACTTACACACAATCAAAAAAGTTGGTTCACCACTGGTTTCGTATTTACAAACGAAATGTACAATTGAATCAAATTTACTCCTTAAATGATGGGCTGCGTTTTCTTACCAACAGGTCACTGTCGCAGCCAAAACTGACACCGGAGTTCTTCATCCTCTTCAGGTCGATGTGAGAAGTCAGGGCCTTCACATTCCTGAAGCAGCCCTTCACAGCCCCCCGATTGGAAAACACAGACTTCAACCTGAAACGAGACGAAGACAGAATGAAACAACCTGTTGGAGGGAGAGCTCTTAAATAAATAAAGTAAAGCTGAATACTTTTTGGGGGTACAATCACTCTTCAACAAGCAGACAAATCCACCTGTTATGGGCTTGTATCATTGTTACAGGTAACATCCACATAGAACAGAAAGGTAGTAACATTAGTTATCTATATGGAGTCATATCTGCATCCATCTGATGACGCAAGCCAATTTTGTTTTTAAGCCCACTATAGTAAATCACAAATTTGCCTCAGGGGTATTTTATTTATTTTATTTTATTTATAAATACATCTAAAATGAAAAAAACCTTTTTGTAAGCTCTGCGCAGCAAGCAGGATTTGTTTTTCTGGAAATGGAAATGGAAATTGCCTTCTATCGTTTATGACTTAACAGTTGAAAATAAGCTGTGGTTTTTGTATTATTAAATTGTCAGGGTTTTTTGGACTGAATTACCCTGAAGGACCATGTGGGGTCCTCAGTGATCCAGTTTTATGTATGGCACCTGTCACGAGTCTGTGTGGTCTTGATTGTTCTCATTGCGTTCACCTGTGCCTCGTTCTCTAGCCTTTAAAAAGCCAACTGTGTTTCTTTGTGTTTGCCGAGTCTTGGAACTTACCACCTGGAGCTGAGCTGCGTGAGACACTTGATAACGTTTCTCTGTTAATACCGTTTGTTTTTTTAAGATCTTCTGTTGTCTGTTCTTTGGGACACCCTTAGTTTCCTGTTAAATGCTCTGACTTTGTTTTTAGTTGTCTTGGAATGTTTTGTCAACGGTATGGAGCCTTCTACTTTTTGCAAGTAAAGAAACCTTTTTTTTGACTCAACATACGACTCGTCCGTGTCTGTCTCTGCACCTGAGTCACCACCACTTGCAGCACAGTGGTAGGCAATCTGCCTGCTACACCAAGACCCAGGTTCGGATCTCGACGATCGTGATATAATTTAGGCCTCTCAAATTGCATACATTTATTCATTTCCATGAAAACAAAAAGGACAACTGAGCCTGTTGGAAATGCCATTAGTTTTTTTTTAATATTCGCTTATAAATTGAGGGCAACGTGAAGTATCATCAAGCAACGCCCCCCCAATAGAGGATATAAATATCTGCAACAAAACCCATGGCAATCAGCCCACTATTACTTTGTGTAAACTACTCACTTCTCAGGCATCATGTCCTCTGGTACTCCTCCGAGGTAGTAGCTGCTGCTGAACTCGGGAATGCTCTCTGTGAACTCGTGGTTGTAGAGGCCAATGCGGTTGTTTCTCACCACCATGCGGTTATTACTTCGCACGATGATGATCTCCAGCTATCCAATCAAAAACAACCCGGCACACGTCAGTACACTTGCAAATGAAATCCAACACAAAAAATGCCTTTTTTTTTCTCCCAGCTGTGAATTAACAAGAAATTGGTCCTTCTCAACATGGATATGATATATAAAGAAATGAGTCAGTGTGTTCTACACATGGGAAAGACGCCGGTAGAGATACGTGGCAGACTTACAGCTTTGGGGTCGGCGTCACTGATCATCAGGAATTCAGATGAAGGATCTTTGGGCTCGAGCTCCATCAGTTCACCGCTAAAGTCATAGAGAACCTTCAGCCTGCCCCCAAGTACCGCCAGACACAGGAAGTTATTCTGATGGAGGAGAGAGAGGCGTTGATTAGAACCCGACCAATACGAGAAATAATAAATAAAAAAAATACTTTTGCTCAATATTGGAGCAATAGAAACGTTTTTAAAGAGTATTTACCTCCTTATGCAGCAGGAGCAGTATTCCTTTGTGCGAGATCAGTTTGACTTCCTGTTCAAAGCGCTGAACGCTGGTAGATTCACCAGACATGGTGATCTCAGCAAAGCCGGTACCGTCAAAGTAAGCTGCGTCGTTCACCCAGGGCTGAGTTGCTACCGGCTTGGACCTTTTTTAATCCATAATGATTTCATACAGAAGATGACGTGCAAAAAATATAAAAGCCGGTTTAGTTAAATGGAAAGATATTCTTTTTAAGACCAAATGTTGGAGGTTATTCAGCCACTATGTTGTTACTTATTAAATGACGAGTTGTACACTGACCTGCCGTAAGGTTTCTCCGCTGTGGTGTTGAGTTGAAAGGTGTTTTCAAAGTTATACAGACTGAGCACTTCCTCGTTGAGCGTATCTAACTCAATACAGCCCTTAAAGAAAGGCAGCACAAGCGGGGTGGGGGGCTGAAAAACAAAAGTAGAATAAAGGTAAACTAGCTATATAGTAATCTAATTCATAATTAAGACAACAGTCATAAACCCATAACATATAGCATAGCATAGCGGTAGCTTTTATTGTGAAAATATCCGGTAAGTATGTCTGTGCAAACATTGTATTAACAATGAGGATGCTCTCATAGGCAATGAAAGCAATGCAATGCGGTGGAGCAACTGTCATACGAAGGCCTTCCACCATGTGCTCACTTTAAAACTACTTGGATATCCTCCCACGAAGAAGACGGTGTCGTCAGTCAGCAGGTTGAGCAACCCCTGATCTCCCACAGCTTCCACGTAGGCTTTGGTGACCCTTAGGTCCCCCTGAGAGGCTTCTGATGACATGGACATCTGACCATACTGCAGGATCCTGCATCCAATCAGACAGACAGATAACGTCAAGAGACAGCTGATATGCTTCGTGAAGAGGAGACGCATATGGACATATTTCATGCGGGTCTTACCTTTCCAGCACCACGCTGTTGAAGTTTCCATCAGACATGACGTCTTCAGGCATAAGCACTGCGGCAGTTTCTCCTCCGACATTGAAGTACCACTCCAGTCTTTTTCCCACCAGCACCAGGCCCAGGTACTCCTTACTTGACTACAATTACAAAATAAACAGTAATGAAATACAAAGGAAACATACTGGATGACAACTCCTAGAAACGCTCCCTCGATCTACCATGAAGCAGAGAATAACTCTGGTACCAATCAAATGACTGAAATGTAATGTTCACAGCTTTAAGACAAAGTTCCTACATCAAACAGGCTTATAACGAGGTCAAGGGATTATATTGAGCCACTGAGTCATGATCTCTGGCAGAGAACCAAATGCCTCATCTAGTTAGACGATACTGGGGAGGAGGCAGACGTTGCTACAGCTGATACCTCAAACCAAAACAAAGCATACAAAAGTAATAAAAAACTGTATCAAAATGCAACAACCCATAATGAGCTCTGGTGTTCGCTGTACTCACGTCCTTGTTGCCGAGGTAGAAGATAAACTGCTGGTCACTGTCGTCCTGCCGCCTGGATCGCGATGGCTCCGGCAGAGTGATGTAGAACTTCAAGGAGGTGTAGGCCGCCAGGTCGGCCAGGTTACGGGGAGTACGGACCTGAACACTGGACGACCCGTTGAACTTCATCGACACACTCACCTGGGTGGAGGAAGGAGAAGGAGAAAATTACAGGCTTTTGTGTTCCAATTCCAACTTCAGGGTGTGTGTGTGTGTGTGTGAGAGAGAATGAGCGTGTACCTTGCTGGCGGCGTTGCGCGCCTGCTGTATGAGCTGTCGGATGCGGCTGATGTTCTCAGAGATGTTTGGCATCAGTACGGATTGATTCTGCAGTTTATCCAGCTTCTTCATGAGCAAAGGAATAGACTCACCCAGTGCGTTCACTTTAGAGAGAGAAAACACTTAGTCTGGGTTGCACCAACAAGGATTCCCTTTTAAACCAAATTAAAACACAACTCAATTTTAAATCATGAATAATTCTAAAACTCAAGGAGGAATTAGATATTTTTCTGCCAACCATCATAGGCAATGGGGTATTTATTTTGAGTTATATTCATACGATACGTTCACACACGTCAAGAGGATCCTACCGGTCTTGTTGGCCTCCATCAGGACGTTGTTGATGTCATCATTGGTGGAGTTGGCGTCTCCATAAGTCTGCTCCCATTGGTCCAGCTGCTCCTTAATGGGACGCAGGGCATCGTTGACTCGTGTTGCCGTGGTGTTTGCCAGATCAGCTGCTTGCTTTGCCTCGTTGATCTCTTGACTCGCATCTGTTTATCACAGAAAAAGGGGTGTAAATGTATTTTTTTTAGAGTAGGGGGATGCGTAAAGGTAAATACATTTAGGATTTCTATGCATAATAACAAATATATGAATGGCGTCACAGTTAAGTTGTGTTGAGTTAAGTAGATCATGTTTACAGACGGGAGTGAGGACTGAACTCCACGGCGTGTTTTTTAAAAGGAGGTTTGGCCAAAAATGAGATCAGGCATGTAGCAGAAACACACACAAGTGCTTCCGCAGCACCACAATTCAGAACCTGCAAGTCTTCACACAATAGAGATTACAGGTGTAAGTGAAAACAAGTGTAAAACAACTCCCCGAAGCTATTGGCAACTGACACTTGTGCGTACTTGTAGTGAAGTTGAGGTTGTTCTGAACAGCTGCCAGGTCTTCCATCACATCCAGCTGTTTGGTTTTGGCTTCGTCTATTCGCCTCTGAGCGTCTTCCAGCTGTGGCTTCAGTTCTGTGCCGCAGGAAATGGAGAAAAAAAACATCAACTACTCAAATGTTCAAAGTAAAATCTACAAGACTCGTCTTTTACTTGATTTCATGACAAATAAATTTGCGGATGTGAAAAATGTGTGCTTACCATTGTTGAGTTCATCATTTAGATTCTCAACCTCATCCTTCAGCTCAACACTGTGGTTCCTCAGAGAATCAGCCATTTGGCCGAGGTTCTGGTCCTTTATGTTCTAAACGCACAAACCAGACACATACAAATCAATAAGTTGTTGCAGTAGTTTCAATGTGTGCACATACATCTTTAACAGTGGAGGAAGAATCCGCGTGTGTGTGTGTGTTTTACCTCCATTGTGTCGTTAGCAGCCTTGTAGGCCATGTTGGCTGCTTCCTCTGCCTCTTTGATGCTGTTGATGATCTTGTTGTAGGATTGTGTTACATCCACAATACCCTCCTTCTTGGTTTCGGCTATCACACTGCAGAAAAAAAAGATCATTACCAGCTTCTCTTACTAGTCATGGTTACGGTCCTGGAGCTTTTCTGTGGATCATTACTGGGCCGAGCTTTTTAATCTCTGATTGAGTTTTTATTAAATTAACCAATGAAATTCTAAAAGACAATGCTATATTACTATAACAAGACCAAGTCAGTAATCATTGGTCAAATCATCACAACTTACCGGAAACACTCCAAAAGTTTCATGACAAACAAATGCACGGATCTCAAATCCCAATCACTAGCTAAAGGGACTTTGTAGAAATGAGCCACACACAGGTGTATGAGCAGCTACTGTAACTACTCTCTTACCTGGAGAGGTTCATGGCCAAAGTGTTCAGCAGCTCAGCGTGTTTCTCTGCTTCCTCCACCAGAGGAATTTTGGAGTCGACCAAAGCAAAGTTTTGCACTTTCTTTGCCAAAGGCATCCTGGCGCCGTCCAGCTGGGCCGCCAGACGCTCATACTCCTGAGAAAGACGTTTGAAGTGTTGAAGTGATGCATACCATCCATCCCTAGATCACTAAGCCAGACGTTACTTTGTATTTCCTAAAAGTAGTTGTTAAGCTTCTCAGCATATTGACATTATCAAACATCAGGTGTGGCGCAGGCAGGTATTCTCTTCAAACCTCTTTGGAGTCGTGCAGCATGGACAACACATCGTTGACCTGCGCTACGTCGTCTTCAGCCATGGATAGCTGGTCGATCACCTCCTTCCGCTTTGAGAGCAGGTCTTCTATCTTCCTCTGTGGGACAGAAATGGAGAAAAGGAGAGAGAGAGAAAGTTAATATTGCTTTTCCTCACGGTCGTCACTTTACCGGCGTCGTTGATTTCCCAGCTCACCTGGTTGTCCTCCAGAGTTTTCTCGTTGATGTTGTTGATCTCCGCGGCCACGGCAGTGTTGTTCACGGCTTCGTTCAGGGCGTCTCGGAGGTCCATCATTTGCGAGTGGAAGCGGGCCAGGCGTTCTCTGATGGCACTGGCCAAGTCGCTGTTTTCTCCCTGACGACCTGCCAGCTCTTCGTTAACACGGTCCAGCACTAGCGGAGGAGACACAGGGGGACAAGTTCAAGAGCGGTTCACAGTTGGGATTGTTTTGGGGTCCAAAGTTTTACTGAAAGCTGATGAGAAAAATCAAATGTGCAGTTATCACTGGATTAGTCAATCCCTGTTTGAACACATTCTTCACCTTGTAGCCTTTAACTATTTAAAAAAGGACACTTGTTGCCCAACAACCTGCTTTTTGCCGCAGAGAATTTAGGCAGTATGTTAAACGCGGTATGCAGAACTATTTAGAAAAATGGTAGATGGAATTAAGAAGAACACATATGTCATTGAAAAAAAACAAAACCTTACATTCCTGCGCCGCCGTCTTCTCTTCGTCAGCCAGTCTCTTCTGTCCCACACAACTCCTGTACCTCATCTCCCTCAGCATGGCCTGGACCTCCCTCATCTTCCGCTCCCTTTCCCCGTCGTCCTGCTCGGCCTCAGTGTCATTCAGCGAAGTCCGGTTTGCCATCATCGTGACGTCTATGGACAGCACCAGAGCAACATCAATTAATCAGGTGGAAAAGGACTAGATAACAATATATCTTGAAAAAAACATTTTTTTCTTAAAATAAGGACTTCTCAGAATAATGATGGTAAAATATCACCACCATAATATGAGACACTTTCTCATATTATGACTTGAGATCATTTTCTCATTGGAATGACATTTTTTAATCCACACATTGTCAGAAATGTGCTTTCATACAGAATCAAACGTAGCAACACTGATTTGCTGAATGAACATCTTGTTTCATGTTGCATAAATACATTTTGATACATTTCTGAAGGACTCGGGTCCCTTTTCACACCTTTTAAATCCATGGTCATGTTGTGGATGAAGGACAGCAGGTCTTGGGCCCTCTGGTGTGTGTTATTGGTTCGGTCCTGCAGGTCACCGACCCGGTCAGTCAACACTGTCGCCTGAAAATACCACCACAATAGAACACCCTCAGTTCTGCATGAAAGCAAACATAGTATCTATCTACTAAATATGATATTTTTGAAGACTCAAATTTGTTATTTTTAAACCAAGACAACAACATTTAGATATTTTATATTCAGATCAATAATCTGACTGAGAACTACTAAGAAGTTTCCTAAAAGAGCTTCAAATAATTTGTTTTTTTAAATACAAATACTTTTGAGAATTCAGCCCAAGTTAGTGTGCATTAGTGTGTGTGAGTTCTTGTAATAAGTGACCACACCTTGCCGTGCAGGTCATCGATGTCATCATTGATATTCATGATTTCGGCGTCCAGCCGGTCAGCTCGACTCCGGCTGTCATCCAGCGTACTGTTGTAGTTCTCAATGGCGGTCTAGAATCACGGGAAGACGTCTTATAAGCGTTACGACACCCCGTACAGTACGGCGATAGATCCGTTGGGCCTCGTGAAGGTTTTGCGTGCGTGTAGACTCACAGTGACTTCCTCCACAGACTTGTTGAGACTGCGGAGCTGAGCCCAGGCCATCGAGCTGGCATTCAGGCTGCTCAGCTGAGCGGCTACCGAGTTGAAGTCTTCGCTCAATTTGTCGAGATCCTCCAACAGGACGATGACACAGCTGTCACAAGCTGCGAGGGGCAAAACACTCAACGGTTATAAGAAGTATTTCGATGTTCTCTGGTATTTTTACTCTTTCCGGTATATTGTAAGGGTATTAGGTAGTTGCACTTACGTTCGCAGTGCACGCCATCGTGGTGCTCCACAGTCACGCTGTATTTTTGCTTGCAGGTGTCACACTGTTTTCCCGTCATCCCGTCAGGACAGCGGCACTCTCCTGAGCGAGGGTCACAGCGACCTCCTCTACAGCTGCACTCTGGAGAGCGGGAAGTATCGATATGACGGCTGCTGATGCTTCAAATGATAATGCCACTTTTACAGCTCTAATAGCGTTTTTTTCATATTCCTTTCTGCCAGCGGATTTCTACCGGGCTTTACAAAGACAGAATAAGACTTTGCAATGCGTCCCGCACGCCCTCACTCTTGCATCCGTTGGGTCCGTAGTCCCAGTATCCAGGAGCGCACTGTTTGCAGTTTGGCCCGTTGACTCCGGGCTGACAGGCGCACCGACCGCTCTGAGGATTGCACGGCTGTACGAGGGCGGCAGAGGCGTCGCAGTCGCAATGACGGCAACCGGAGCACAACTCGAAGCCGAATGAGCCGACCTGAGAGGAAAAACGGATTGAGGCAGAGACGTGGGAGGGCTGCTGACCATAACATCCCGTTTCTTCCCAGACAAAGATTCATTGTTTAGATCATAGATCCAATATTGCAAAATTGAATCATCATATATAGGATATTTAGGAAGGAAATACCAGTGCAGCACTTACTTCACAGCGATCACAGCTCGGTCCGGTGACTCCAGCTTTACAGCGACACTGTCCAGTTTGAGGGTCACATGACTCGGTGCCACACGGGGAGCAGTTACACTCTGCATTAAGAAAACACACAACATGTGTTTATTTGCTGCTAGAACTTCTGAAAACCTTAATCCATCATATTGTTCAACAAATTAATAATCATTTTTAAGAATCAATGGTATGAATAAAAATGGGGATACCGTAATTCATCTCTGACTTAACCTAATGACCAAATTTTTCTTCATTTTCTATAGCTCAATAGCTCAATGTTAAGCAACAACATTGACTTTGATGCACCAAATAATGCAGAGCGCTATAATCCAGCTGCAATGTTCCTATTCGAAAAAAGGCAAATAGCATGCACGATGAAGCTGAACTCACTGGTGCAGTTTTTGGCAGTGACCGCGTCTCCGTAGTAACCAGGGGCGCAGATGTCACAGTGAGGGCCGCCCGTGTTATGCATGCAGCTGAGACACTCCCCAGTCAGCGGGTGACAGTCGGTGAAAAGCATGTTGGGGTCCGTATTGCCGTGGCAATGGCAAAGCTGGCACCGGCTGCCCAGCACCATGGGGTTGCCGTAGTAACCTGGGGCGCACCTGTGTTAACAAAGCCATTTTTAATGACACACGTATATCTGACAAAAGGTTTTTCTTCATGTTGCAGGAGTCACGTTGATGTGAACTTACTGACAAGACAATGAGCTTAGATTTAGATTTAATTACATAAAAATGATCAAAGTAGTTGAGTTATCAATTAAGAATCCAGGATAGAGCTGCAAAAATTGACCAAATCAATTGGTCAATTTTTGTTGGTTTAAAGAAAAGTAATCTGAAGGTTTTGAGTGATTAGCAGTTACCTTTCACAGTGAGGTCCAGCGTAACCCGGCATACACAAACACTGCATCCTGTCGGTTTTCTGCACGCAACCTTCTGCAAAGCTGAAAAAAGTAAAAAAGTAATATGTGATTAAATGGAAAGGTTACGAGAAGAGGACTCAAAAAAAAGTTGTTAAAATATTCTCACTTGTTTGATGCGACCCTTAGTGGGCAGGGACAACTGGAGCATGCCACTGCCTGTCCGTCCAGGCTGTTGTTGCCGAGAAAACCTCCCTGGCAGATCTCACAGTGGTCTCCGGCAGTGTTGTGCTGGCAGTTCTGGTGGACAGAGAGTAAAAAAGAATGAGGAGCATAGTTGACGTACCAATAAGAAATTCTAGAGGGGAGTCATGCCAACTGATTTATCATTAAAAAAACCTTACCGAACAGATTCCTGATCCGTCCACACACTGGTCAGAGTGTCCGTTACAATTACAGGGGACACATTTCCCCAGAAACAAGCCAATAGTGTCTCTGTAGTAACCCGGAGCACATTTCTATAGAGAAGAGAGGACAGCGAAGACCATTTTCATTAATTATAATAATTAATAATAATTAATTATTTTTATTAATCGTCTTTTTTTTAAACTAAATCACCTTCCAGTGAAGTTTAGGTAATTAAAAAAAGTCCACAGAATCACCTTAACATTTTTTTTGTCAAACACCCTCAAATTGTAAATCTACAATGATAGTATTTAACGAAAAGCAGTAAAACTAGGAGCAATATTCAAATAATTGCAAAGATGCACCATGCTGTCACATGATAATACTATATTATGAATTGTCATCTTCGCCTTGCTAAAGGGAAACATGCTTTTGGGCCTTCTTGGTCCCTCACCTGACAAGAGTCTCCCATGTAATTGGCAGGACACATGCAGATCTCCACGTTGTTGGCATGGCGACCGGCAGGCAGGTTCTCCGCGGCCTCCAGCACGGCGCCGCGTAGCGACACGGAGTGGGCAGACTGAGAGTGAATCGCTCGGATCTGCAGAGACTCCAGACCGACCAGGACCATCATCAGTTCCTCCCGAGACACAGAGTTACCAGTCTGAGCGTGACGGAAACTACCCTGTAAGTAGAGGAAAAAGGTTTGGGCTTCAGTCTGTATTTCCTTGCGGGCCATTGTGGAATAAAATGTCCCACAGGAAAGTACAGCAACACCTGTTCAGAATCAGAAACATTTATTTATATTATATGTTGGACATACGAGGAGAATAATTCAACTAACAATAGAATATAAAAGGATATAAAATAATATATAATATACAAAATAAAGAAGGTAAAGTGCACACATAAACAAATAGCCTGTTGGCCAGCAGATGACAAATACAATAAAGAAGAAAATTCTAAAGGAAAAAACAAATAAGCAAATAAGCACACTAAATATTTATTCATACCTCAACCATGTGAACGATCCCCAGGTGAGGCTCCTCAGGTGAGGAGTACTCCCTCTCCATGAACACCAAGGTCATCTGGTTACCCTGCAGGAGGAGAGGAATACTGTGAAAAGGGTGTGTACAGTAGTTCAACAGAGAGCGTGTGTGTTCTGTTGTTTATTAAGCATTTGCTAAATAAAACTATTCTCATTTTGCGTGTGTGTGTGTGTGTGTGTGTGTGCAACGCTTCCTCTACGTGTAACTAGGTTACTGGTATATTTGTGTGTTTTATACCTTGAGAATGATATCTGGCCGGGAGGCTTCTGCAGGAAGAGACAACACGTCGCCTCTCATGGTCTGAGTGTGGAGACGATACCGCAGATAACCTCCATAGGATGAGACCTGCGGAGGACAGAGGACCGGTACGTTAGGCTTTCAGGAGAAATCAAGAGGAAGAACAAACAAACATTGAAACGACAAAATATACACAGCAAAAGCAGACAGACTACTTCTTAATCCATTCAGCAATGGATTACACTGAGACTGTGCAGTGAAACAGAAACAAGACCAAGGGCCCATGTTTCCATGGCAACCATGCGGGCTTACTAAGAGCTGACATTTGAAGCTGGTTTATGAGACGTTAAAGGGCTCAGTTTGGGCTTTAAATCAAACCATCAGCCCGCCTGCAGAATGATGCTGGTTGAATCCCACATGAAAGCAGTCAATTCAAACGTCTAGACAATAATGCTTATCTGTATCCAAACAACTCGCCTAAGCCTTTGAATCATGATGCGGGATCATCTTGTGTGTGTTCTGTAGGGGTGTGTGTTGTGACCTCGACTAAGCCTATGTGTCTCGTGATTTGATTAGGACATTTAAATGAAGGTGAGACATAGGGGCCGTACCCTCAAAAGAATTAAAGGCACCTTTGTAGAGATAAGTAGGTCAGAGAAGGCCGTATATCAGTATAAAATTGACACAGCTTCATAGCCAGTTAAAATGTTCCTTGCAGAATCTATTCAGTCATCTTCAGAGGATATCTTTCTCCTCTTACCTTGTCTCCCAGGTAAGTCTTTGGTGCGTGCCAGTGAATGTCCTGGTAGACATCGGGCACATCGCTGAGGTCAGCCTCAACAAGGTCCTGACCAGGATACAACACCACCGGTACTTCCTGTCTGTCTGCCCCAAGCAACACCCAGCCCTCCATATCCATCACCTAGACGACAGGGGAACACGTTAATGTTTCACAAGTGTTCCAACCATTTTACAACCAAGCTAAATATTTGCTTGTTTAAGTTTTTCCGTTGTGGGAATTTTGTGCACCGTTCCACCCGTATAAGTTTGAACTTGAAATCCAGCCTTTTCCTCCAGATGTTTAGTGTTGAGATTGTGGTAAAAGAACGAGACACAAGCACCTCTTTGCGCCTCTTGTCGGAGCTGCGGCAGCGGTCGGTCGCTCCGAAGCAGAAGCAGCTGGTGCAGCCCTTAGGGTTGGTTGGATCCAAATGGAATGTACCAAGTCGGCACTGGTCGCATCGGGAACCCTGCACGTTTTCCTACAGGTGGAGGACGGCGAGTAGATTAGACAACACTGTTGAATGCAGGCAGACGCTTGTGCGGGTCATAGGATTAGCCCACCTTGCACAGACACTGTCCTGTGAAGGAGTCGCACACTTCCTCTTCAGTTCCTGCCTCGTTGCAATTGCATGGCCTGCAGTTGGGGTAACCATAGAAACCAGGGGAGCAGCGGTCGCACTGACGGCCAACGACGTTGTCCTTACATCTGGAAGAAAATAACATGCAATTATTTTAATAAATATTTGAGAATCAATGCGTCTGGGTTTATTGATCAAATAGAAAAAACTCTGATAATCATTTGCAAAATGACATTATAATCTTGCAAGAGATGAACGGTTTAGTGCTCCCCATAATCACAGAGCTGATAAACATTTAGACTGCAGGGTACATACAACTGTCGTATAGGTTAGCATTGTCCCCTTGTTTCCAGTGTTTATGCAAAACTAAGCCTGTCGCCGGATAGTCGCCTCATCCAACTCCTGAAGTAGTAAAAAATGCTGACTGACGCCTGACAAATTACGTTATAAAGGCTGGAGGAGGAATAACGGAGGCAGGCTGAGCGATAAGGACGAAGACAGACTGCAGCTGTGTTGTTGCCAGTCCTCAGAGAGAGCCAAGAAACAGTCTTGAACAGACAAGAGTTGGCAAGCACAGCTGTCCAAAGAGACAGCAATCAACCCAATGAGAGACTCAGAGCCAAGATCCTGTCAGGAGAGAAAAGCGCAGAGAAATAACTGCCTTCTTAGGTATTCCCAAAAGGAGGCCTGGCATTTGAGAGTTGAACTTGTTAAACTCCAAATATATCACACAGCACAGTAGTGGCAGGTCAGGGAGCAGATGATGATTCATGGCAAGCGGGACGGGGGTGGGGGGGTTGGTCTGCTTCTGATTTTGGCCCCAGAGTCACAAACAATGAGGATTTAAATGATGATTTCCTCCGTCTTGCCGTACCTGCACTGTCCACTGAAGGTGTCGCAATTTACATCGGGGGAGGAGATGCCCGGCCGGGAGCAGTTGCAGACTTCACACCCGACCAGCGGGTGGCAGCCAAACGTCTGGGGCTCACACTGGGTGCACTCCGGGAGCACGGTCCTCGGAGGGCAGATGCAGTCGCCGGTCACTGGTTCACATAACCTCGTACCACAGTTACAAGCTGGAGGGAAGACGAGATCCATCGTAAGAAAATTACCTTTTGCTCGCTTGAACCTCAAGGAGACAGAGAACAGGGCGTAAAAGAAGAGACGGACACGTAAGTTCCTCTTTGTAAATTACTTACTGCAGCAACAATACATTACAGATGTCTATGAACAATTCTACCTTCTTTGTTATCTTAAGTTGCTTTGGCTAAAATGATTTCTTTCCAAACAATGTGACGTCGCCTGGAAGCCATTTTGGAAATCCACATTCATTCAGTTGATACGATGACACCTTTATGATTCGGGGCGCGCAGAAGCAGCACGTCATCATCATTTGACAGGCAAGCAGTCAATGGCAGGCTTACGTCTGCAGTTGGGGAACCCCCAGAAGCCCGTGGCGCACATGGAGCAGTCGCGGCCGATCACGTTGGGCCGACAGCGGCACTGGCCGCCGAACTGCTCGCAGGTGTCGCTCTCAGCGCCGACCTCGTGGCAGGCGCAGGGCATCGCCCCGTTGTTGAAGAAGGCCGACAGAGACACCGCCGAGCCGAGGCAGAACTGAGAAGCGGTGGTGGGGCTGGATGGAGAGGAAGAGAGGAGAGGAAGAGTCCTTCGTTCATTCATAGCATCGTTAAACAATCACAATAAGAACTCATCTAAAATATCTGTAGCACTGGTTCTTTAAATCAAGAAAATGCAATATAAAAAACACTGTGATTGCTCAGCTCTGCAAACTGACTTGATGTAAAAGCTGGTTTGTCCACAGTTGCTTATGAAGTCGTAGGATTTATCCAGAGGCTCCTCATTCAGGGAGTTGGAGCTGTAGCTGCTCTCGGGCACGACCAACACATAATCCTGTTATGACACAGAACATGGAGAGGCAAGTTACGGAGAGAGGAACAGCGTTCTTTCTGCCATCTCGTATGAGTGAGTTTTAAGGAGGCACTTCAAGGTTCAGCTCAGGCACTGTTCCAAAGGGCCGAAGCAAAAACAGAAACAGACATGAGAGGATATGGAAATGCTCAGTCTCGTATTATGCTCTTTAATTCATGGCTTTAAATACTACTTGTATGTAAAGATGTAGGGCATTTTCAATAAATAAAGAGCAGACTGTAAAACTGTTTAAAATGACACCAACATATGAAGCCTGAAGATATTTGTGGGACACTGGTTGGACACAACTTAGAAAACAGAAGAAGACCAATACAAGTGAAACAAAAGGGAGAGAAATCAAAGCAAGGCAGTAACACTAACCAGCCACAGCGTCTTGCCAGCAGGAATCTGCACGGTGAGGAAGACCTCATGGTCCGTCACATCCAGAATGATCTGGTTCTCAGAAACCAGGACGTTACGGCAGCCGTAAGCGTGAGGACAGAAGGAGGCGTTGGCTTGGCCTGAAGAAATAAAATCATGAAAACTGTGAATCTCCATTTGATTTTGTACAGTGTGACAGTGATGTACATGCTGGTACCTTGCCAGATCCGTCCAGCATTGATGTACACCTGCACAGGGTAGTTGGGATGGAGAGGCTGGTGATAGTGGAGGATGAAGACGTAACGTCCCAGGGTATGGACACGGGTGGAGTACACCGCTGCATTCTGGGTAAGGTGGTAACAGAGGAAGAGATTTTTCTTCAAACGTTCTTATCTTCAATGTCTGAATTAGCCACTCCAACAGTAATGTTTTAGGGGCAGAATCACAGATAAGAAGTCATCTTATCAACTGTGATTCCTACCGAACTGTGTTGGTTATGTGTCATTCCTTAAAAGTGAGATTGGTCCTTCAATCCTGTAACAGAAGCTCGGCAGGAATTTATTTCTCTTTGTGCTTTCTGTTCCAGGTAAAAACACCTCAAGATATGCTTCAATTTGAGTATCAGTCCAGATAAAAGTTGTCAAGTCATGAGGACCACAAGCATGTTTTCATTATACCCATAATCCTTTGCATGATGGGGTCATTTCCTACCGTTGTTTTGAATTTCATCCGCTCTCCAAATCAAAGGCATGATGGTAATTTTAGACGAGGATAGAGAGTTTTACTAAAAGTCCAGCTGATCCTAATTTAAAAAAGCGTAATATACTCTAGTATGCAATATACTATACTGAATGGTTACATCTTTAGAAGATATAGTCAACTCTCTTCTTGCAATAGACTCACTTTTAAATTGTAACTTTTTAAAAATGAACAATTCTTTTTGTAGTAAAATAACAGTTCCATAAAACTTCCCACCAACCCCCCGTACCAAACCTCAGCTCCAGACACAAAGCCTATGAACAAGATCTTTCCAAGTGATTCAAACTATAGTGATAATACATTGATAAGCATATTAAAACCTACCTGCACTGAATCCAGCCGGATGTGGTCGCCATTATCTGCTCCGTAGGGAGGTCTTTCTCCTCCTGTCCAGGCCGGCTTGTAGCTCTGGTAGGAGGGCAGAGGAGGAGCTGCTGCCGGGGAGGCCTGGACGGGCTCCTGCATTGAAGAGCTCTGGCCTTCTTTCAGGACCAGCGAGTCCGACGGCATCTGGAAGCGTGAGGGGATGCAAGAGGAACTACGGAGACAGAGGGAAGTGGCAGTTGTTGAGTATGAGCGTGTTTGCAAAGGAGTTATAGTAAAGTTATTATGTGTGACTTTACCTGTCAGGTGAGAACTGTCCATGAGTGCTGATGCAGTGGATTTTCGGTTTGACGTACTCCATGGTAAACTCGCCTTTAGGCACCAGGTACACTTTGTGCTGAATAACGTGAAGAAACACATGTTTTTAACGGAAATAGGCCCAAGATGGTCAATGGAGAGAAAGTGAATCAATGTTTGAGGAAGTCATTCATTAAAAATATAAAAGATAATGTTTTTAGAATAGGCAAAAAAATCTTATTGAATGACTAGTGAAAGGAAAACGTCTGTAAAATTAAAATGTACTTTAAATCTAAATGTTCTTTTGACCCAAGTATGTTATCCCATTGTGGTCAAAATTATGCAAAACACAATATAAAAAGGTGGCGAACAGCAATTACAAAAATGAATATTCTTTTTTGTCATTTCTGTTTTCTATCCATTTTGTCTCATCTCATTTCTATTGGCTTGTATGCTTATGATGGAGAAATTGAGGATTGTGAGGATTGGATTGTGATGAATAGCCTCAAATTAGTTTTACAACAAACCTTTCGAACCAGCCTCTCAGGACTTAAAATAAAATAAATAAAACCAACATTTCAATGTTTGATTCAAATAAGCTCAGTTTCCAAACAACAGCTTCTTGAAAATCTCATCCGAGCCGAAACCTTCCATGTTTATAACCCTATCTCCGGCGTGCTCATCCCATGACTGCTCGTCTCCGGGTCTCTCATGTGACGTGCTTGTGTTGCGCTCACCAGGAAGAAGCTGGCACGGTCGGCGCTCAGCTGGATCTCGGCGTCGGCGGGGAGGGAAAAGACGGCCGCTCTGTTTTGCCCGTCGATCGCCACGGCTCGACACAGGAAGCTGCTCAAACACCGACAGTCACACACAAACAGACACAGAGTGATTAAGAGGTGTTGACAGACTTCACAAAGAGCGGTAACAGTGAACCGTGAACCAGCTGAGTCCACACGTTAGGGTGAAAACACACACCTTTTATCTGCAGCCAGAATGAACAGGCTGTGTTCTGATCGCTTTGTGATTCCCTGCGATGTGGTCTGCGCAGGGCACTCATGCCGTGTTAAATAAGATTACAAACCTTTGGTGGCAACATTAGTTAAATTCAAAGAGACGCATGAAAGGAAGAACTGCCGGCTGCAAGTTGATGGTAAGATTACCCATCTGTCATTGCGCCGCTCTGGTTTGTGGAGTTTAACAATAATTGTATAAATGTCCAATCCAGCTATTTATTCAGGTAGGGACAAATATATTGATTTTCCAAATTAATACAATATTTGATTTCATGAGTGTTTCCTCAGCAGCCGCAACAGGCGTTGGAAGGTTTTAGGTTACGACGGTAACCAACAATCCCGGAATAGGGAGTGAGGAATAGTGTTTCTAAGAGAAACCGGTGTTGCTAGGTTCCTTTCTGACGAGCTTGCAGGACCTAACAACAGTAACTAAGGGGACGGGGCTTAGGAAGGGTCCACCATCATACTGGTCGCAGGTAGCAGTTTTGTGGTACTTCTACCACCAATTCCTCAATTCATCTTTAAAAATGGGGTGAAAAGCTACAGATAGAAATATTTTAGTTCTGCCCTCTCCAGATTTCTGCACTTATTCAAGGGACGTGGAAATAATAAAATAAATAAAAAAAGAGAAAATTGAATCTGAGGAAAGATCTCCTTCGTACCTGTATTTGCAGTGCTGCAGGGTCACGCGGTGCTCGTGTGCTCGTGCTCCCGCCATGTTTACAGTGACGGACAGAGTTTGTGGCATCTCTTCCTCACTGGAGTATTCCACCACCAGAACGTAATTGCCCGCAGACGACAGACGTCCTCGCAGCTCAACGCTGATCTGAGGGGTAAAAAAAACAAAATAGTTCATAAAGCTCCGACTCTTTGTGTGTTCTATAAACCAAGATAAATACTTTCCCCTCACTTACATCGTATCCGCTGCAGACCGCCATGTCTGGGTGACGTGCGGTGACCTTCTCAGTTGGGCAGGGGCGCGGCAGGTGGTTGTCGTTGCGACAGCTGGCGTCGTTGCCCGAGATGGAGGGGAAGGAGTCCAGAGACAGATATCTGTACTGCAGACAGCTACATGGATAGAGAGACGCATCAGACAGTGACTGAAAGTATGATTGATTTCCGTTTGTTTCATCCTCACGACGACACAAATGTGTAATGTCCTCACATGGGCCCAACTTTGAGGAAAGGATTCTATGAAGGAAATTGAACAGAATTATAAGACCTATAATTAGTCTGACAATATAATTAGAATTAGTTTTGGGGTAAATGGAATAGTTCAACATTGTGGGGAATCTTAATGCCAACGTTTTGGTCTGTATGGTTAATATGAAGATAGGCATCAGGCTGTAGGATCATACGCATCATATAGGCGGGAGAGTAGTACCGGTCTACTTCTCCAACTCTCTCACCGAAAGAAACATATATTCCTTTAATGTCAAAAGGCTTCCCTCAGGGTTTAAAACCTGTTTTTACATGACCAGAAAAATGTACCACTTTCATTCCATATTGAAGCACCTACATGTGGAGCTGTCTTTTTATTTAGTGAAAAATGAATGTGCATATTTACTTGTGGCTGGCTTCAGGCACAGAGCTGTAGAAGCAGGGCTCAGTCACTCTGATCTGCAGGATAGGAGCCTCGTAGTAGGCGCTGGGCAGAAGTACGAGGTAGTCCTGAAGGCAAAATACAGTGTTACTGACCCAATAAATAATGAACACAACACAATAAATGCAATCCCTTTGTCAACTTGTGCCACTAATCAGCTGGATAATTGGTGGATTAAATCTGACAGAACATCCCAAAGGTTTTCTCTCTTGGCTTTCTGTGCCATGGTTACTTTGCATAAACAGCTAGAGGTTTAAATGTTTGTAGAAATGTTTAAATACAGGTGAGTTGTGTGTGTGTGTGTGTGTGTGTGTGCGTGTGTGTGTCTCACCAGCAGGATTCCTTCTGCCTCTATAACAACAGTCCAGGTTCCCGGGTTCAGGACAAACGGCTCCACAAAAGTGTTCTGCGGAACATTGACGAAAGTCGGCTCCATACTGGGAGCAAAAACAATTTGTTTGGACTGCTCTGAACCTGGAAACACACACACACACACACACACACACACACACACACACACACACACACACACACACACACAGCAGTTTTATATTACAAATAAAATCAAGAGAGAAATAGGTTGAATACTGAAAATGTATTTGAGGGAAAAACATGTAAAAATTGGACAATATAAATTAACAACAACAAAATACAATTAACTGTAGAAAGAAAATATAATACTAAAATGAAATTGCTTTGATACCAGCACTTTACAATGAAAAACACTCACACTGACGCACTCTTGTGATTGGTGTAGACGTACCTCTGCGGTTGACCTGATAGGCTGTTATTTTACCGTTGGACGTAGCGCCCTCAGAGTTTACATATCTGAGGATGAAGCGAGTCAAATAGACGTCTGCCTCGCTCACATAAACCTGAAGCTTCACTGCAGTCTACAGGGTTGCAAAGGGTAGAAGTGGGAAAAGAGGAGAAGCGTGGAGGGTACAATATATGAATACTTAGGTCTTACATCCCTGAACTCTGCACTGATCTGTGGCCCTGGAGGTTAGAAAAGGTGGGAGGAGAAGCCGCCACCAACATCGTCTCAAAGCCACCAACCACAACACACATCCATCCATCCATCGTCTGACAGAGAGACACCCGAACGGAAAGGGGGAGACATAGACATGTCTGTTTGGAAGTCCAAGTGAGAAAAATCTCTAAAATTCATAATATAAAAAGAAAAGAAAAGAGAAGACAGAAGAAGAAGCAGCTCGGGAAGCATTCCTGTTGTTGTTTTTTCCACTCACAGTTACCACAGTAGTAGTTCATGGCTTCGTCTATAACCGACACCCGGCCCCGAACATCCGAACCCCTCCTATTGGCGTAGCGCAGCACCACATGGAAGAGGTCTGGAGAACTGACCGACACCGACACCAACACTTTGGACTGTCGAAAGGCCGGTGAGCAAGGCAGCAGGCAGAGGGAGCGGGAAGGGCACGATGACGGGAAGGAAGAGGGGAAGGGAAACATAGGAGGGAGGAGGAAGGGGGTAAAGGACACAGGTAGTGGAAGAAAAGGAGAAGGTGGAAAGTGACAAGAGAAGGAAGATTAAAGGGGGATGAGAGGAAAAACGTGAGGGAGGGAGGGATGAATAAATACAACACCAATAGAATAAGAGAAGCTCAGCCAAAGGTGAGACTTTAATACCATCACCACTATAAACACACACTCTAATGAGCCCAAACCACCTGGAATATCTCTCTGGATTTCCACTTCTCAGCACAAATATACAAAAAAGCTCAGAAAATATCAGCCAAAATGTATTTTAAAATATGAACTTCTTAGATCTATAATGACATAAATAGTCACTCAATCACTTCATCAACCGCTTTGGAGTAATACGTGCTGAGAGGTGCTTCCACCAACGAGAAATACCACTTTAAATGTCCACATCACTTTCAGCCATGGAGCTGGCTTTCAGATTCATTCAGGGGGAGCATGACAGGGCCACAGTCACAAAAATATGTAATAAATATTAACAATCACACTACTTGTAAGAAAATAACATAGAAATATATCAGTGAGATGATATGAAATGCAATGACCTGATTTAATACCTCAAGATTTCTGCAAATGTAATATTAGCACTAAGTTAAAGGGGCACGGTAAATATATGAGCAGGATTGGAATACAATTAATACCCAACCAAATCCTCACTGCATGACAAGTGCCGATGTTAAAGGTCAAATGCAACGTTCCTACCTGGACGGGGGACATCTGAGCATAACCCCTCCAGCTGAAGTCCGGGAACTCAACAGGGTTGTAGCCAAACCGCACTGGTCGGTCATCCAGCATGGTTCCCTCCTCAATCTCAAACTTCAGGTGATGGAGGTCTGGGAAGTAATGATCTGGACGAGGTCTGCAGAAACAGGTGGCATTTAGTGTGAAAAAGTAACGGCTTCCCTTGTGCATGTTCATTGTCTGGTCAATTGAAGGATATCAATAACGCTGTGTTATATATGACTCACAGATTACACTTTTGTCCCTCCACGTTGGGTCTGCAGAGACAGCGGCCGTTCCTCTCCCCACAAGACTGACCCGCTGAACCTCCAATGTCACACTGGCAACCTAAATACGTCACACAAAAATGTAAATACCAGATGGCCGCATCCCAACGCATTTGTCTGAAGGGAAACAGAACATCTAAGATGTTGTATTAGACAAAGCTGATGAGCACTCACCTTGGCAGCCAAAGTAGTTGTGCTCCTGCAGGTTGTAATAGCCTTCCTTACAGCTGGAGCAGGTTCCACTGCAGGCGTTGGGTTTACAGTAACACTGACCAGTCGCCTGTCAGAGGAAAAGTGGATTATTACCATTAGAATGATAACAGGAAGCCTGCCTTTTTTAAGTAAAAGGTTATCGATCATTCTGTTGTCTGTTTAACCCTCAGTAGGAAGATTGTTTCGGATAAATAATATTATTTTCAAATAATGGCTGACAAATTGCAGTTAAATTTGCTTACCTGTGCGCACTCTGCAACCCCACTGATGGTGCCTGCAATGTTACACTCACAGTCTGCAGGAGAAAGAAGACACTTAGACTCGAGATCATTAATTAGCTCCATTAACAGCATTCAAACCAGTGAAACGTGGTGTGAGATGTGGGCGTTTGTAGTGTCTTACTGGTGCATCCATCAGCAGTGTCGGGGGAGAGGTTCCAGTACAGAGCTTTACATTTGTCACAGGCCGGGCCCTCCACATAACGACGGCACTCACACTGGCCCTGAGAAGGTGCGTGTGAGGAAAATAAACTACAATGAGACCACAATAATAAAATAGAAAACAATACGATCGAAACTTACCCTTTTAATAATATATATATATATACAGTAATCCCTCGTTTATCGCGGGGGTTACGTTCCGAAAATGACCCGCGATAAGTGAAATCCGCGAAATAGAAAACTTTTTTTTTTTTTACAATTAGCAACTTTTACATGTATACAAATACAGTGACTCGCGTGTAGGCCGTTTCACTGCTCTTCAGACTGGGCCGCTGCATCCTGACTGCACTCTGCAGTGTTCTCTTCTTCTGAAGCCCGCGGTGCAGGTGTGTTTGTTCGGGAGAAGAACATAGTGATAGGCAGCTGTTGTCGCTCTTTTTTCTTCTTTGCAAAAAGATCCTTGTACACCGACATGCCACCATCGATTACGTTGGAGAACTGTAATGAACGGCTCGGGAGTGAGTTTTTAGCGAATCAGAATGCAGAGCACAATGCACCAAAAAAAAAAAAAAATGCAATATGAAAATCCGCGAAATAGCGAATCCGCGATAAGTGAACCGCGAAGTGGCGAGGGATCACTGTATATATATGTGAGTTAGATAACAAATCTTTAGAAATGTGTTCATTATTTTGAGATATTAGCTCAAGAAATATTATTATTATTATTATATAATGGTCAATGCTATGGTAGCCCTGGTAAAACTAATCCCTTGTGAAAATGATTATTTTATTTCCATGACTTCAGCTTCTATAATTAGCTAAGCTCTTTCAGTTGACGCCATTGTTTTTTGTCACGGTTACCCTTAAAAATAATTTGTAATACAAAACAGAAAAATCTTAAAAACTCACCACTGGTGGCGGCACCGTATACTGAACAGAGCCCGAAGGGTGGCAGGTACCAGCTTTAAATGAGAAAGAACCACAATATTCATACAGCTGAGTTTTAAAATGTAGTTATTTGAAGTATACTGCAACAAATCCAGTCATAATATCAGATAATATGCTCGTTCATTTGTTTGGTTCTTCACCACGATACGGTTTGTGTTAAGTGCTTCTATGTCCTTTGCATATAACAGACAACATGAATTATCTGTATAGCGTTAAGACGACAGTTGTAAGCAATATTGACATAGTTTATCCTGTCAGATAACAACACAGCAATGAACGTCTGTCACAAGAAGGACGTTGGTTTGTAAGATTTGAGAATACGTTAAGACTTTGAACCTGAAACTGAGAACATATCTCGCTGCCAAAGTCCTTTAGACAACACTCGATAGTTTAAACTCTCTTCGTCAAAAGCTGAAGTCCAAGCCAAGTCTTTGTGTAGCCTAAAGTCATCAAATCTTTCATGACACTCAAGTCCAAAACTCACGCAAATGGTGTCACTGTGAAGCCAAAGCAAACACTCACAGGTGTCCTCCTCATCCAGCCGATATTGTGTGTGAATGCAGCATTGCTCGTGCTTCCATCACAGCACTTGTTGCACGTGTGTGTGTGCGTGTGTGTGTGATTAGCTGTCGGTCACATTAACTACAGCTGTCACACCTCACCTCTATTACGTTAAGCAGCCAATAGAATTTGCCCGTGTTTGACCCGCGTGTGTGCAAGTGTTTTTCACCTCTGCAGTTGGGGAAGCCGTAGGCGCCGTGTGCACAGCTGTCACACCTCAGGCCGGCCACGGTAGGCAGACACACACACTGTCCTGTCACCTGGTCACAGCTGATGTAGCGGGAGCCCTCTGCAGAACACTGGCAGGCTGAAAGCAACACATCATCAACTCCAGTTATTCATCAGTTTCATCCATTGCTTTGTTAAGCATCACGTAGCAGCCGCAAAAGAAGTCAAGTGAGATTTCCGGACAACACAAAGGCGATTGCTTTGTTCAACTTTGGGATAGCAGCCAGGAGCGTTGTGTGTCGATATATATAAAGTTTGTTGACTTACGCGTGCAGCTTGGGTAAGAATAGTAACCCGGAGCGCACTGGTCACATGACACGCCGCTGTAGTTGGGCTGGCAGTGGCAGTGACCCGACGCGGTGCAGCCGGAGTCCAACGAGGTGCGAGGATCACACGTGCACACTGAGAAAACAAGAGGTGAGACGTAATAACGAGCAAATCGCTCCCCTGTTTCAGAGAAGATTTAAGCAGCTTTATTCTCAAAACATAACACTTCATGAGATGGTGCGTCAAGTTAAGCCTTTCCACGTGTCTTTAATAAATCATCACATTCTCTCTTTCCCTTACTATATACAGCAGTAACGGTGCTTTTTATCACTTTCCTTTTACATTTACATTTCTGGGTGCGTGTGTTTACCTTGACAGTTGGGGTATGAGTGGAATCCAGATTTGCACTGCTCACATCGAGGACCCTGAAACTCTGGTTTACACAGACAACGGCCAGACGCATCGCAACCTTCAGGCAAGGAGCCGACCGTGCTGCAGCCACACACTGCACAGACAGACGTGGAGAGTCTTTGTGATTTGGACAGACACGGGATTTAGTTGCAACACCAGACATAAACGTTTAAAAAGGCCCGATCATGAAGGATTTTCTTATAGAAATCACACAAAGATAATTCTCAGAAAACTCACTGCAGAAAACCCCCCAGATATTATCCTGTATGACCCCAGGCAAAATGCCCAGCGTCATGGTTTTGTCTGACCGATCTCCTGGTTTTGTCTGCATCTATTCTCTCTTTTTCATAACATTATACGGTCCAGACGCCGTCGCAGCTGCAGATGACTCACATTGGCAGAGCGGGTAGTTGAAGTAGCCCGGTGCACACTGGTCGCACTGGTAACCCCGGAAACCACTCCGGCACACACTGTGACCTGTCACCAAATCACATGACCCATCCAGACAGCCGGGACCTGAGCACTGACAGGCTGCAGACACACACACACATACACACACAAACAAACAAACATAAGGACATTTAGTTAGATAAACAAACGGCAGAAACCAAGACTGATAAATACCACCCATTTTTTAAAATTGTATTAGGGATGAAGGTGTGTGTTTTACCATCTTCAATCACTCAAGGAATGCTGTAAAACCATTTACTCTGAGTAACCCAGTTTAGACACAAGCTGTTTATTCAGGTGTTTGTGTGTGTTTGTTGCTTCTCCTGGGTGGTAAACTAACACGGGATAAATAAACAAGCCTAGAAATAAAACCTTTGAAATTCCTACCTCCTGTTTGTGCATTTGTATTTTTGTGTCTGTTGTCTGTGACACAACCCATCAAACACAACTGTCAAAGTTTTGCAATCAAAAACCTATAAAGCCTCAATTAAAGCAGAGTCATTTTATTTGAGAGCTTAAAGGGATGGGGTCGTCATGTGAAGTTTTATCCTTTATTAGTTCACAAATGATGTGTGTTGACACGACCGAGCTCAGATATGGGAACTCAAGTCCCAACAGCAAAGGTTGCATTAAACCACGGCCTAAGAGTTTATTTTCATTTTCTTATTCATATTTTGCAGATGAAATATATATTATATTATATATTTGTCAATTCATGTAAGCATCTCTCACCCTGACAGTTGGATCCATAGAAACCGGGAGCACAGGTGTCGCAATGGCCACCAGTGAAACCTGGTTTGCAGATACAGGTCCGGGTTCGGGGATCCGGCCGACAGAAGTTATCTACGGTACCGGCTGCACTGCACTCACAGTCTGCAGAGAGAAGACAGGAGGTTTTTATAGAGAAGGGTTTTTTTTGTCAGTATTGTTTCTTCAAACGCATCCCGTTTGAGCCACAGCAGGTGCCACACCAACATGTATCAATGAGTTTGGACTGAAAAGTGTTTTGTTTTTTCCAGCTTATCACATTCCACTGAAATTCCATTTACGCCACACTGATTTTCTCAAAACTCCCCCAAACATCTGACTTTCACAAAAAAAAAAAAAAACTGAACAGATGAAAACCATCATGGAAAACAAGTGTTTTGTATTATAAGCTAACCTTCATTGTACATGTCTGCCATACTCTGCTAAAGTATTTGAAAGTATGCAAGTATGATAACAGACTTGCATACTCTGTAATGGTTTAGATAAAAGAGACAAAACCTTTTTACTCAAATTGGATCCCAGAAGCAACAAAAGAGCAACACATACATGTATATTAAAATAAATAATGTAATTAAAATAGGACAAATGCATTTTTTCTTACGGATGATCTCTCCTGCAGGTTTGGCTTCGCCGTTGTTGTTGGAGGTGGGGATGGCTGGTGGACACAGAGAAAAAGCGAGATATTAGAAAGCAGAGGTTTTAGGGCAAGGTGCATGTGGATGTGATGTCCAGTTACAGTAGTTTTTGTCTGGTACTCACAGTAACAGTCTGGGAAGTTGGTGAAGCCGCTGGCACAGGAGTCACAGTTCTCTCCGGTGTAGTTTGGTTTGCAGAAGCAGCGACCGGTCAGATCCTCACAGGTACCATCTGAGAACTCTGACTGACAGTCACAGCCTGCAGAGAGGAAGAGGGAGGAAGAGGAGGTGCAAAAAATGACAATACAAAAAAAAGAAATTATATAAATGATGGAAATGTTATATTTGCATTTTAATGTTTTGTGTTCATTTGATCCTGTCACTCACGTGAGCAGGCCAATGGGGAGTCGATGCTGTGGTCAGGTGACCTGTAGTAGGTGGGGATGCAGCGCTCACAGTTGGCTCCAGTGGTGTGATGCTGAAAAGGACGAGTTTCCGTTACTAATGATTGTGATGCGCACAATTGCTTGATGATAATACTTTATATAAGTACATTTTAAAGTATTGATTTTGTATATGGAAAACACATTATTACGGAAAACTGCACATTAAGGCAATTGTAAATACAAAAAAGGAAAAATTACAGCACCGTGGGCGGAAAATTGATGCTATTTGAGAGTGGCAGATTTACAAGAAAAAAGTCACAAATAAATAATAAAAACCTCAAATCAGTGAGTTGTCTTTTCCTGAACAGAGTTTATTGGTAATTCTGATTGCAAAATATAGATTCCTTAGGTCATTACACACTGCAAGTGGCAGCGGTGACTGTGATCCCTTATTAAACAGGAAAGCACAAAACCACCACTATTATTTTACTCTACTACAAAATTAGGACCATTTGATCTCTAAGGACATTAGAGGTGTTTCTATGAAAATCACCCCTGCAATTATTACTTGTTATTTATCGACAGACAACATTACCTGGCAGTTGAGGCAGACTCCTCCTCCTCTGTTGTGTCCGTGGATGTCGATGCTGCCTCTCCGCTGATCCACCTCGGGGTCGTAGTAACAGTCAAACGAGTGACGGTGACAGTTACACGCTGAAAAAACGTTTTAAACTCTTGTCACAACACAATTATTGGACAAAACATTCTATATGACGTAATCAACTTTAAGCTCATAGTCCTTTACACAAGCAGGCGGATTAATATGAAATAACATGGACAGAAGCCCACGAACAAACATGGAGCATGAGGAAGTTTCCATCACCTGGAGGGTGAAAAGTGCATGAAGAACATGAAGCAGGATAAAATAAAATGACAGGACAAGAAGAAACAGGAGAGGGAAAGAGAGTAAGGAGCAAGTCAAGACGTTTCTGTTCTCAGCAGAAGAGAGAAATGTGTGAAGCTATTTATATAACACCACACAAGCTTAATTATTTCCTGACATTTGATGTAAGTCAGTCGTTAGGTTCTTTGAAGTTTGAAGAAGAAATGAGAAGTTTGGGGATATTTTATGAATCATGAAAGGGATTTTTCATGCAGCAATCAAAGAACGTTTCAGGAGTCCAGAAAATAGAACATTACCCAAAGCTGAAATGGTTGATTGTCTCTAATTTAAATATAAACATTTAAAAATAATTAAATTAATGTTGAAGCCTCATCAAGCCACCATGAAACTAACAAACCATGTTCTTTGACATCAGCACAAAAAGCCAATGCAGATGTTTTGATGCACTTTCTATTGGGCTGGCGAGCGAATTCATAAAGTCGTGTCATCAACATGGACAAGAAAAGAACTTTGTGCTTGTGTTAATGAGTCCTTTCATTACATGAATCAAGTCTAACGGCCCAAACTTGACATCATCGTTCAGACATTCTTCAACTTAATCTAAGGTAAAGAAAGGGAACCGTAGGCTTAAGACAGACATGCAGAAAAACCTCAACAAAGTTTGCTCTTCATACAGAGTCAGTGAAACCCGGATATAGAGCTTTTTGTTCTTATCTGACCCTCAGCGCCTGAGAGGTGCCGGCTGGATAAACCAGCGCTCCTTATCCTTCACCTCTGATTGTAGTGAGTGCTTTTTCTCAGACTTGAGGCACATATTACTTTTTTTGCTTCCTTGAAACCAACCCCCCAAAAAAAGAATAATCTAAAAAGGCTGTCGAGGGAGGATTTAATGCATTAAACTAGCAGTGACTCATACAAAGTACCACACTCTGCTCTCAAACAGATATATTACTATATTATTCATGTAGGCAAACCATCATCAGAATTCCTGCGGCTTAGTGTTCATCTCGCTGGTTGATTAAAGGTAAATGCATTATATATTGATACTTCCAGTTAGCATGTGGCTGTAATCTGATCCGCTCTCACTCTACCTGTGCTGCATGCCTGCATCTCCCTGTGGCTGTAGTTTCCTATCATGTTGCCCTTTGGTGACCCTTTTGCCATTGTGGCACTCACGTTGTTCCTGTTAAATATAACTGCAGCTTTGATAACACACGGCTCTCACATGTAAATATAACCGGAGCTTTGATAAATCAAGGGTGCAGACGGCGGCATTCACAGAGAGGTTTTGCGGCGCGATTGACGCTTTTTTGTGGATTGTCTTTGTGAAGTGCTTTAATCAACACATGTTTGGGAGGTAAAATGAGATAAAATATACTGAGCTTGGGAGTCACAAACATATGGTGCCTTATTTCATCAACACAACTAAAAGAAAACCCTTTTCTTTCCTTATTGAGAATCACACTACCTACAATCCTAACGGGGAACAGAAAAGCATCTGATTGATGCAGTTTGCTGTTACCAAAGAGCTTCAACTTTGAATAATTGGATAAAAACTGATCTGTGTGTTTACAGATGCAGGAATCCCCCATTCTCTGTTGGGTGGAAACTGTTGAGCTCTCTTAGGGCTCATCAATAAATCCTTCCCATTTTTGTCATTTAATTCAGAATCTTAAATGACAAAGGAGCAAATGCCACTTTTATATATTGGCACTGTGAGAACTTTTTACACCAACATCGATGATGACTGAATCCACGGGCATCTCTGAATGGAAACAGATCTCCTGGCACACAGGTAGCAGGAAATAACACAACCATATTTTCATTGTATTCATGTTCATATTCAACCAGGGGTCCTGGAGGAATTTTCTACAGTTAATTTGGATGTGTGCAGATTATCAGCAGCACGGCAGAACATGTGTCTGTTGAGCTCCTTTAAATTAGGACAAACTCCTTCCATTGAACCAACACATAAAAAGAAACACATTTCACTGCAGAGATCACTGGTTTAACTGTGTGTGTGTGTGTGTGTGTTCTTCCACAGATGCTTGAGTACGTGTGCATCAGTGAACACAGACTCCTACTCACGTTCACACTCATTGGCACTGTAGGTGGTGGCTGGCTTCCACGGCAACTGGTTGTAGCCGGGGCAACACTGGTCACAAGACAGGCCACAGGTGTTGTGCCGACAGTCACACTGTAACCTGTAAACAACAACAACAACAACAACAGTATGACTAAAGTAAACAACAGATTCGGTTGGAGTGCCGACGCAAAATACTTGGAAACCAATGCACAGTTATATTGCACAGTTCAAAAAACATCTTAAATTATACACATTAGCCAAATATGAGATCTGTGAAAATATTAAGTGAAGGAAATTTAAATTGTATTTATTTGTGCGTGTGAGTATGCGTGCGTGTGTGTGGGTGAGAGTGTGTGTGAGTGTGTGTATGTATGTATGATATTAATCTTCAAAGTAATATATACTAATTGAGAATATGGATAAGAAAGGGGTGGGTATCTATAAGCTTTTGCTTCCCCCTACTCCTTTTCTTGAACAAAAGGTGTATTTTCTCATTTTGTGGTCTACGTCTATGTTGATTTTTAAATTTTTTATTATTTGGTGTCTACATGTTCAAGAAATAAAATTCTTCAAATCAAATCAAATCAAATCAATGTTCTAAAATCAGCCGGCTGAAAAGTTCACATTCCTCTTCCTCCAACACTGCTGCCGTCACTTCCAAGCACGCGGAAGAGCAAGTGTGTCAGACAGTGAATAGAAACGAGAAAGGTGGAAATAGAAACCCCTACAATGAAAGAGTTCATCTTCCTACTTCATTGACCGGCGGCTGACTGCTTCACCACAGATTTTAATCGGATTAGTCTGTAAACCTGCGGCCTGCCGAGTGTGGCCAAAACACAGCGGGGAGGGAGGAAAGAAACCGTTAACACTGTTGCCTCATCTCTCTGTCTTCTTACGTCAAGGAGAGACAAAGACAGAGGACTGGGGACACAGAAAATCACCAACAACGACAAAAGTTTGATTTCAAATCCTAAAATAACAATGCTCTTAAACCGACATGGGAACCGTTGACTTTGCACGTTGCTTCAAACCGCGGATTCATTCAATCTCTGTAAATCAAAATTTAGTTACATCAACATTATTGTGTTAACGACATGTTCACAGTCCCTGGGCTCCCATTCTTTAACTGTTCTGTGTCACTTTGTATGTGTTTCATGTAACTTTGTAGTAGTTTTGATCTTCTTTTAGTTACTCTTTTTCGGTCATTGTTTTTCCCAAAATGTAAGCTGATATCACGATTTATTTACTGAATGGTCAAAATCTTAATAGCACACTGAATAATACAATTCATTCCCATTTGAAATGTATTTTAGGTGTTTAGAATGCCTATTTGGAGGGCTGCTCTGCTCTGGCCCACGCTGATAACGTGTCTGCGTATTGTGTTTCAACGGGCTCATTGTGTTTCCAGCTTTCACCTCAACTCCACCATCCATTCAGCCTCTCTCACTCACACACACAATATACTTCACACGCTCACTCATGCATCCCCAATCTCTGAGGCTCTCCATCCGTCTTTCCTTTGCTCCCTGGTGATCCGCCCTGCTCAAGCGTTTTAGGAAGTGGCTTTCAATGGACGGCTTCCATCAAACTTCACTACTTCCTGGTTTTGATCGTCAGCTAAGGACCAGCAGCTTCCTGACCCAAGCAGAGTGAACTCAAAGGGCCATAAAGCACAATTTCCCCTATTCAATTCACAGTTAAATATTTAGAATTAGGTTTCTATTTCACTTTTTAGTAATGAATTGTTCCCTGAACGCCATATTCTTTTACCTGAAGAACAAAACTTTGGAGGAACTCTGCATTATTGACACAACAAAGACAGTGGATGAAAACAGTTCAGTGGCTGTCTATGGTGCGGCCTTTGACTGTGTGCTGTGTACTTAGAAAGCACTATAGTGGATTTGACTTTATGTTTAGCTTTATAGACCCTGACAGATTATATAATTCTTGTTTGTTTGCTCTACGTTTTTAAATTGTTCTACATAACCAACATTTTTTATTTTAGTTCAGTGGGAAACTTTTGCTTAGTTGCTTACTTTTAATTAGTTTTGTCTGCTGACAATTCTCAAAGTGTATCATACCAAGAAAGTCTATACTATTTTAGGGGGTTATTCTGTAAAATAACCGGAAAAAAAGTAGTTGAATGTTATATTGTGAAACCTTGCTTTCATTTATCATTTCTCATCAGTGTTTTACTCAATGTATAACTGTGTAGGACACAATCTCCATCATCATGTAGTCTCTGTTTCTTGGCCTTTAAACTTTTACAGTTACATAATCATATCAGCAGAGCAGCTATAGGTCACATTTTTAAACACAGAGCTCCAGTCAGCACACCGTCCGTCGTCTGTAGCACACCTGCTGGATGTACAACGTTAAACAAAGTCCAGCATTGATACCAGTTTTCAGATTGGAATTCCTTCGCTCTGACACAAAGCAGAGAAAGCATTTCCAAAAGCTTGATGAGGTCAGGAGGGATTTTTTAAAATTCCTTATGCCGTTTTCCCTTCAATAAAAAAACCCGTCTCTATGAAACAAGTCTAAATACCCCTCTAACAGAAACTGTAGGACTCAAGAAATGAAAAATATTTGGAATATAAACAGTTTGACAAGGTTCATGTCTCAGTCCGTCAGGGACAACGTGTGAAATACCAGTCACAAGTTCAACAACATCTCAGTCTGTAATTTGGTAAAAGAGTAACAGATGTCCCTATAAGTGGAATTGTGACTGGATTCTGGTTGATTTCGAATATGAAGGACGGGAAACTGCTCCATCGCTAATAAACAACTCTCTGCTTTACACTCACATCTCTGCTTTACTCATTTATACGATTTTCTCTATGATTCCATTTAATTATTGCAAGTGCTGTATGCAGAAAATGTGAGGCTGCTGTCCAGTCACACCCAAAGAACCAAAACACACACACATACACACACACACACAGGGGTGGACACAATTATACTTAACACACTCTACGCACATGGCACCAGCTGTGCTAATGACTAACCCAGATGTGGCCTCCCCTCTGACAGCTCTCATCCTGAACTGGAGGTGAAGCAGCAAAGTGAAACCAAATGGTGCGCACAGGCCATGTAAAATGATTATTATTACACACTTAACTTGTGTTCATAGATCCCTCTGGATATTTGTGTCCAAATTAGGGAAATTATTTTAACCTCCAACATATTTTTTACTTATGTTTTCATCTTTGGCTGCAACTGTCGCCATCCAAGGTCTTCACGACGCATGACATATTAGTCTGTACAGTATTTTCAGGTCCTGTAAAGCTCAGGTCCTTATGCTCAACCAAGGGATTTGTTAACAAAAAGTCACAAAGCAAAGGTGGACGTGTTTTGGACGGCTCAATGCGGTTTAAAGGGAGTGAAGCCAAGACACGCTCAGGTTAACTGTACTCGACATCAGCCTGCAGGCGCTGCCTGTTAAACAGGATTACATTATGTTGGCAGTGTAAAGACACTCCGTTGTGTAAATATGTACCTCAGCTGATAGAGATTAAAGCTCTTACCGTATGAAACTATACAACTAGAGACATTAAAATGCAGTGCAATATAAACTTGATTGAATTACACATAAGGGTGTTGTGAAAACTTTTGCTACGTCTTGTAATTCTTTTGAATATGCGAGTGGTTGAGCGGCATTAACGTAAGACAGCCAATAGTTGTCCAAAGCGTAGCCCTGTTTTAGATTGTAATTTTAGATTTTAGTTTAAATGTCTAAAAAGCTGAGGAAGAAAGGAAAACAGAGTACTAATATTCTGTACAAAATGAATGTTTTTCATTAAGTACTCTTCCGCAGAGAAATATGTTTCACCTCGGGTTGAGGAGGTCTTCTGCAATAAATTGTGTGAAGATGTGTGTGCACGCAAGCAGATACCACAGTACCTGTCGGGGTCCCACCAAGATATAACAAACACCTCCTCAAGCTACACCCGTGTGCCACAAACACCGACGGACACGCAGAGGACGTGAGGCTCGGCTTTAGCTCGAGCGCACACCCGACAAAGTGACTGCAGCTGCTCTGCTCAGTGTCTGGAAGAAACAGACTCAAACACAGATGCGACTGTTGGAGATCTACTGTTTAAAAGTAGATCAGCTCGGAAGTCTGACAGTAAATAATTGTTGGTTACTATTCAATTTTTAAATGTCTATATTTCACTTGAGAGTCAGTTGTTAAATGCGTAAAAATGCAAGCACAACTTCTAGGCTGGCTATCTATCTATATATCTATATATTGGCAATATCATAACGCAGGTCAGACACTGCTGTGATGTTCTAGATCCATTCTGGAGGAAACTCTCTCTAACTGGACTTCACTGAAGATTAACTCTGATTAACAGTAGAAGGAAGGAAACATGTCACATGTGTGTCAGTATCTACTGTCAAACCAGCAGCAGAATATTCTCCTTCACTGTACATTAAAATATTTGACAAATGCCAGGACTCCCTCCCCTCGGCCCCCATCTCCTCCCGATGAAATCCCTCCCAAATTCCCAAATCAGTCACGCGTAGAAAAAAGACAAGAGCTACAGCATCGGCTTTACAAGACAGGGGGCAAATATCTATCGGCAGATCAAGGCGGTGGTTCATTCTTTTGTGTGTGGGCGTGCGTGTGCGATTGTGTTACACGATGTAATCGTGCAACACACACACATACAATAAAGTTAAACATATGCAGTCCACTTCCACTCATCATGAGACACCAACACTTATGTAGAACTTTACAAACGTTCTCACACACACACACACACACACACACACACGCACAGTTCATCCACATGAATTAAAACTGGCTCTGTATTGTACTTCTGCTCCAACAAAAACAACTAGACAATTACCTGTATGATATCACACTATTTGTTCCTTTCCTTCATTACGTTGAAGATAATGAATAATAAAGACAGATGTTGAGAAAAATAAAACCCTTATGAATCAGATCCGACCAGTAGGTTGAGGATATCAATTTGGCCATTTCCATTTTGCAACGTTGAGTGTGTATAAAGGTGTCGGAGTGTGGAGTGTCTGCACAATGTTTCTTTGTGTTGCAGCATGTAGACGCGCCAGACTCCCGCTCCATAAATCATTTTTATAACCCGCGGTTTACCAAGACACACAATCACACACACACACACACACACACACACACACACACACACACACACACACACACACACACTAACAAACACACAGAACAAAATCCAGTCGAAACAATGTTGTCTGTGAGTCATGACAGTGCCGTCTGATTTCGATATTGTGCGTGCGTGCATCTGTGTGTGTGTGTGTGAAATCCATTGACCCTTTGAAGGCCGGGTCCCACCTGTAGGGGTTGTTGGGCTCATCGGCGTCGCAGGCTTCAGCATGTCCGTTACACACGCAGCGTCCTCCGATGCTGATGTCTTTGATACTGTAGTAATACTGTAACATGGAATGAATACACAAGAAGAGTTACTACCATCAATATGTTGTAATACGTCATGTTTTAGTTGAACGAATATATTGATATTTGGGGAAATAGGATGCAACATCCACACCACTCTTGTGCCTGCACCGTAAATATGACGCTGAACACGAAGGTTTAAAACGGAACATCTGCAGCTCACTAATTTAAACGTTAGCAGCAGATTTTTCTTTTTTACAGATCGCTTAAAGAGATCCAGGGTAACCGTATCCCTTCCAATTCCTACGGGAATGACTGGTAACACCTTCATAGTGGCTTTTAATTCCCACAGATCAGATAAGAGATAAAATAAGATAATCCTTCATTAGTCCCACAGGGGGGATATTCACGAGATTACAGCCACAACGGTTTAAATTGAGACAAGACACAAGGTCTGAGATCAAACAGCTATTTTAAATAAGAAGTAATAAAAACAACAAGGATCTACATTTATTTAATTCAATATTATATATACTGAAAGATATTATATATACAAAACTATACTACTTAAGTGTTTATATTAACTTTATATAACATTTTCTTGGTGTACTTGGACCAGATTTGACAAATCTTTTATAATTTTGCAGTGATTGTAATACTGTAATACTGCATCTTAATGCATCATTATGACGTCTCTAAGGCTGTAAGACTCCGGGGCAAACACCTGCAGCCAAGTGTGCAGTTACATGGACGTTTCATTCTCTTCTTCAGAATATGACATCACCGGATCTTTCCTAATTGGTTGCATTGCGTTACCCTGCGGGTGACGGTGGGGTCACGGAGCGCCTTTCCCATCAAGTGTCCCAGCAGCGTGTTGGTTCTCAGGAAACGAAGCCTGATATTGGTGGCCTTGGTGAAGTCCCTCAGCACCGGCGAGTAGGAGAAGTTCAAAGCCCCGGGCCGACCGTTCACCAAGGACACAACAACCTGGGAGAGGAGGACAGAGGCTGGTTATCATGGGACCAACAGGTGGTAAAACATAAAAGATTAGAGTCTTGGAAAGTCCTGCAATCATCAAGCGGCCCCTTATTTTGGTTGTTTTCTTAATTTAATATCCTGCCACCGGCAAAATTGTTGTCATTGTTGAGTTTATTTTGAAATGTTTCACTCACACAAGTTGTATGAAAGCAACACATTTACAGTTGAACATTGGAATGAGGAAACAATTGCTGTGCAGCTTTGAACAAAAGACATAATGTACTTTTTACACCAATGCACACTCACCTCTCCATTCTCCAACGGGACGATACGGGAGTACTCGGTGGTGCAGACGATGTCATTGTCATTGCTGATCCTCTCAATGGTACTCTGTCCAAAACGCTCAATACAGTCTCTCTTGGAGGCTACACACACACACACACACACACACACACACACACACACACACACACACACACACACACACACACACACACACACACACACACACACACACACACACACACACACACACACAGAGGAGTGTAAATGATACTTAGAAGAGGATCTCAGTTTGGTGGATGTCTATAATTTAGTTCTCCATAAATGTAGCTCAGCAGACTTTTCAGCTTCTCAAAAGCTGGATTGTCTTCATCTTCTACAGACACTGTAAACATAACGAAAGACGCAAGCAATCTCATAATCACAATAAAAACAATAAGAGCATGTCTATAACGTATCTATCAACATAAATGCATGACAGCAAGATGTTTTCTCTGATTATTCCGTGATGTTCAGACACACAGTTTGTCAGTTATTTGACTGCATTGAAAAGTGTTTGAAAGCGACCCCAGGGGAATAAGCGTGGATTTATTATTCATGCCAACGAGGTGATTTGGAGTCTAATTAGAATGTAATCAATTATTTCTTCATGAGCTCTTTGTGATAGAAACATAAAACTGTCCGATCAACAAGCTACTTCTCGGACTGAATACCTTCATGTTCATTAATAAAAAGTCAGTGTGAACAGGAATCAAAACTAACCTCGGTCTAGAACAAATCAAGCCAACTACGGGCGTGAAAGCACTCAAAGAATCTAAATGATATTTAAATTATGCCATCGAATTACGTTCGAGACAATACGATTTTGGTTGGTTAATTTGGTTGAGAAAACCTTCCTCTGTTTCTATAATAATAATAATAATAATCAAACTGTGTGTCTGACTGCTTGAGATTTAGGCTTGTTTTGTTCACATTGTTTCTTCATGAAGATACAACTACATTCCTGAAATAGTTTTACTTTATCTCAAATGTGACCTTGACACAGACGAAGACTAAAAGAACACAAAAACAAGACAAATGAAAGGAGGCAAGGGTGATTTTAAAATGTCACAACGTCACATCCAACTGTCTCTGAGCTCCAGCAGTTCAGACTAAAACTGTCTCAACTCCCACAACCCTCAATTTTGAAACCTCGAGATGGAGTTCATAAGAAAACAAGGCAATCAGGGTTTTGTTGGTTAAATGCAGTTATTTTTGGTCCCTGGTGTCCCGCCAGCTTTTAAGTTTAACGACTCCACCTTTAAGATTTCAGGGTGGAGAAGGTTATCAAGCAGAAATGTAATTTCTCTGGCATCTTGGACACCTGGAGCAGCTTTCAATAATCCAAATTAATGAGTAGACGCACACAAACACACACACACACACACACACACACACACACACACACACACACACACACACACAATCCAGACCCAAACCCCTTCGGACTCTTTCTTTTCTACTCAGGTGAACATCAAGCTGTGACCTGTTGGCAAACATGCCTGGAATTCCCCTACAGCCCCCCGGGTTCGACAGCCAACCAGCTAGCAGCTGTATGAAATATCCCCCGACGTGGCCGACAAACCAACCAACCAACCGACCAACCAACCAACCAACCAATCGGCCGGCCGGCCGGCCACCCTAAGACCTGCTGTTAAACTGTGAGATTAGAGGGAGAATTAAGTCTAACCACGGGGGAGGTTAGGAAAGCAAGCAAGTGAGGCTGATGGAATCTGACACGTTGCTTCTAATCACCAAACAGCTGGACTCACGCACACGCATGTATGCATTGTGCAGATGAAGATACGTGTACAATACTCACAGGCGAAGTACTGCCACGGTTGGTAAGTCTGACCAAAGTCGACGGATCTCTCCAGAACCCAAAGGTCAGGACGAGGAGAGTTTGCAAACTTAATCAACACGTAGGCAACATGGAAGACCTGCGGAGACAGAGAAAAGACAATATTGCACGTTATTACATTATGAAAGCACCTGGCAGCTCCGTTTTACAATAAGGTTTATGGGTCTTTGAGGAAAACATCTGTTACTGATTGGAGTCAAATGAGTTTGTGGTCAACCTGCACAATCACTACGGATAAGCTTTAAGAGGAACCATGAATAAATAGCCAATCTCCTAGATGGTCCTGTCAACTTCCGTGGACCATAAAAGTTAATTAGCATTAAATTCAGACTGTTTCCTAGCCCGTTAAAAATGTCATCCAGTGGCCTCAGGAAAAGGAAGGAAGAAAAGTGAAAAGGATGAGAAAGTAAAGCAAGAGGAGGAAATTAAACAAAAAGGAAAGATGGACGTGAAAGGAAAGGTTATGAGGAATAAAAGGGGAAAAAAGAAAACAGTGAGACATGGAACAAAAGTTTAAAAGGGCATCCAAAAATGAAATAAAGAAAAGAAAACACAGAAATAAGACAGGTAATCAAGCAAAAAGGAGAAAGGATGGCATGGGATATTAGTTGGAAAAGCAAGCTGCCAACTTCTAATGAAACCAGTCGGCGGTCAACAGCTGACCTGTGAAACTTCTCCCCTCGTTACAGAGGAATCACGTCAAAACCAAGCGCAGAACGTTTGATCTGTTACGTCAGGTTATGTGTTATATTCTGATTCCTGTCGGTAATGAGCACCAGGTGCTCTGCAGTCGGACTCTAAGGCAGCTGTCTGCAGCCTCTTCTCTTTCCCTTGTCATCCCTCACTCATTTCCTGGAAAGGCCCTGAAGCTTGTTGGACGCCGATGACAAACTGCTCCCATGGGCAAAGACAGAGGTTCAGCTGTATTGTTTTGTCTGTCAGACCTCGAAACAGAACACACTGAAATAATAAGATGACGCACAAAATAATATCCCGACTAATCAAATTCAATTTTTACAATCGTCTGCGTGTGTTTGGGTGTTAGTTGAGAGCTCCATTTAAGGGACAGCATACGACAATTTGAAGTTCATTTAAATGAACAACGAAATGTTGATTATTGACATAGTGGTCTGTTTTGTGTTTTCTGGATAAAAACAAGCATTTTATGTTGATTATAGATCACATTTTAAACTATATAGTGGCTCAAAAAGAAATTTACTTTTAAATGTTTTGTCTCTTTTTCATCAAATAGATTATGCAAGTTGTGATACGAGATGAATTAATCTAAACTTGTATTAGCTTCGCCCCTAAATCAACAAGAGACAGTTGTACCTATCTTATGCATTTTATGGTCAACTGAATGTGTTGTGCCCCCTTAAAAGACCTTGTTGCATATACTGTGTACATATTAAACCCTGATGACATAGAGAAATACATGTGCATCTTAAAACTATCATGCTGTCCACTCAGGGTACGATCGAGGACCACAAATTGGGCGAATTTGATGGAAAATGTAATTTGAGGCTAGTAAAAAGCATGTCAATGGTTCAATGTGAGGTCGGTCTTTGTCTCACCAAATGAGCACTAACACGCACACTGTGACCGTCCATCACTGGAGTTCAACATGTGTTCAACATACTTCATAACAAAGAGATTGACGTACTTCCAAAGAATAAATGCGCGTTATTAAAAAATATCTGTCAACATGTGTGTATGTCTGAAGGAGATCTAAAAGGACAGGAAACAGAAAGAAAGCACGTCCCTCAGGGTGGAAGAAATTGGAGGACAAATCCAGAAGCATTCTTCTGATTCCAGGGTTGAAGCTTAGGGAGCAACCTAAAGTTCAGAGAAGATCTTTTGAACAAAAACTTCATTTCTAACTGAAAACATACAACGGATCAAAGATCAAGTGATCTGCTCTGAACTCCAGACTATATTGTGTTTTTTCATTGTAGTGAAAATGACAAAAAGTTGAAGGGAAAAAAGCACACGTTATTTGCTTTGTACAGTCTTTTATTCTGAAGGCAACAGTGCGCTACACATGAACTTCCCTAAATGTATGTCTGGACATTTAGAATTTACATCCCTAAAAGCGCCATTTTAATAAATGATTTCCAGCGAGAAGCCTTAGTGTGGTACTCAAGTCTGATAGTGTAGGTTTGCATGTGCATTGTAGTGTATTTTTTTTTTTTATTTGATTATGCATTTTAAATCCTGTTAGTAGCCCCAATTTATTAAATGTACCAGTGATCTGTTTTTTCCTTTGCCCCTCAATAAACAGAGACTATCACACATTTTTTAAATATATTTTTTGCAGTCTTCGTCAAATAACTGCTTTAATCAAACTACATCGCGCTCCAGATACAGTTTAACAATGTTTAAATTTCCTATTTTATAAATTTCAATTGTTATACGATTATTCATTTCACAGAGGGTCATTTATCTGTGATAAAAGAGGATTTGTCCAATTAATCATGATATATGTATTAAGCCCGTTAGACAGACAGACAGCAGTGCAGTGATTAGACTGTCTGTCTGTCTGTCTGTCTGTCTGTCTCCCTCCCTCCATCACTCGGTGGGAGTCAGACTGTTGCGTGATCTAAACACACACACACACACACACACACACAGACACACACACACACACACATTCACAACAAAAGCTTTTGCTGACCCCTTTTCCCCCCATTACACGTGCACACCCCTCTGCAGGATTTATAGATTAGTGGCGGCCTCCCAGGTCAGCCTCCCAAATTTGCCTGTCAATCCCATCAATTACACTGCTGTTACCGTAGCAATGGGCAGCTAGCAACAGAGCAAACTATGGGGGAAGTGAAACCGATGAAAGGAATAACAGAGATATCAAGGCTCATCTGTAGAGAATTATTTTTGGGGGGGTGCCACCACACTACTAAAAACTGCATTAATTAGGCAAATGAACGGCTTTTCATTTGCTTTGACTTTAAAAAACTACAATCGAGTGTTTGTTCTGAATAGTTTACTAAAGCTGTGACGGACATGTGACTGAGTAAATGGTGCAAATGAACATTTCTGTTTGCTGGGGAACAAATAAGCACAAAGATGATTAGAGTATGTATCTCTGTCTATTAATTTAAGAATTACGATTTGGAGGGTGTGTTGCTAATAGAAATATAGGAAGTTTACCGTTTTTAAATGTTTTACGGTATGTTAGCTACATTTCCTTTTCTTCTATTTAGTAACTAAATATTAATGAAAAGGGAACAAAAAGCATTTTCTTTTCCCATTAAGTGAAACACCTCTTTGACTGAAGTTTTAGCTCACTGACTTATTGTGAGACTTATTCCGGGGAACCTGAAATAAGTGGCTCTTTCTACAATGACACACCTTCCCTACAAAAATAGATGTTTTGAAATTTGTCAAAATGTAAATATCAACTCTCCCTCAAGATGATGTCTGAACGCATACGCATATATATGTGTTCAAGGAATGTGCGTGTGTGTTCTTCTCTGACTGGTTTAATAATTGTACGCGTTCCTCCGTGACAGCGCATTCCTGGTTCAATGTAACCATGGAGATAAGACGGTAGACAGACAATAAAAGGACAGAAAGGGAAGGATGGGGGCATGAAGGATGGGGGGCGTGAAGGATGGAGGGGTGAAGGAGTCACAACCTGTAGCAATGCTGCAAAGTGGGAGAGACAAGATACATGAGACAAAGCTCTAACGGTGTGTGTGTGTGTGTGTGTGTGTGTGTGTGTGTGTGTGTGAGTGTGAGAGAGAGAGAGAGAGAGAGAGAGAGAGATTGATAAAATACAGGACCTCACCATTTTTATTTTTCAATTGTCACCTCCTGCATAATATTGTCCAGATGATACAACATATACCAAAGGTAATATTTCTGATGGTCAACATGGTGCGGCAACGGTCTGATTGATCGCCATTCAAAATCGAATGACCTCGTCCTTGTGAAACATGAATCCTTCTGTTCATTGTGTTTGCACTGACTCTTCCTGCTATCTGTCAGTTGATGTGTAATCTCTTTCGGTCCGTCTCTGCAAACAGATTCAGTGGTGCCAGTCTGAGGAAAAGCTGTTGTGATCACACACTCAGACACACGCGCACACACACATCCACAGCAAACACACACACACACACACACACACACACACACACGGCATGTATAGTAGAGGAAAGCAGTGAAAAGATCACGTTTTAAAGTTTATCAGTGTGTCCATCTGTCTGGACAGACACCTACTGCTCTATGTGCGTGCGTGCGTGTGTGCGTGCGTGTGTGCGTGCGCGTTTGCATGGGAGAGCTTTCCTGAGAGCGAAGGTCATTCCTCACATTCCAAGTCAATCTCAGTGTCTTTCTTGTACCCTAATTCTCCCTGAACATGTATTCATCCATTCATTCCCCTTCCTCTCTGCAGGCGTTTGAGAATGCCCATCTACTCCTCCTTCAGGATCCCACGGAAGAATTCCTGAAAACGTTCACGGTTCCTCTTCGGTTTCAGCGTGAACATTTTCTGACGGCTTCCGGTTTCGCTGTTTAAAACAATCCGCCTCTTGGGAATTATAAGGACTGAAAGTGAAACCGTCTCTATCAAAGCAGACCTGTTTGCCTTTTCCACTGTGGAGCGATTTATCCTCCAACACAAGTGAGAAACTGGTGGTCAGGAAGGAGCTCAAAGTGTCGTTGAAAGTGGGGACATCTCACATTTAGAGCTCTAATATCTGAATTTAAGGCCAGAGTTAAAACCTGCTGTAAGTAAGTATCTGCTGCCTGTGAGAGAAATAAGAGGTATTACTTCTTAGCAGTCACTAAGGGTGACGCTCAGCTTCTTCAGCTAGAAAAGGGTGTTCAAGTACGTTAACGAACCATCACGACCCCCCCGGGTCGCCTGGGACGGGTCTCCTTTCCGTCCCAGAATCAAAACCAAACGCGGAGAAGCAGCGTTGAGTTTTTCAGCCCCACGTGTCAGGAACAAACTCGCAGAGGATGTGGATGCTTTATCTGTTTATTTCATAAACTGCACTGCGGCTTTCATTGTTTTAATTTCCTTTTTACTTCACTGTTGTTAAATGTGCTTTTCTGAGGTTTCAGTGTTTTTATGTGAAGGGCTTTGAATTGCCTTGTTGTTGAAAAGTGCTCTACAAACAGATTTGCCTCTCCTTACCTTCAAGTACGCGTTATCAACACGCCTCCAAATGAACGGAAGAGAAAACATAACGAACACTTTTAGAGGACTGTGTCTAATAACTGCCTGCATGTACCCAATTAACGCCCCTATATCCCAAACGGCAGTTCTCCAGGTGGCATTTTGCTGCCCTGAGGCTAAAGGTATGTATAGGCAACTTTACACCTTTAACTCATATACATTCATGCAGCCGGCCCATACATGCTCAGCCAGTGATCTCAGCGTTCCTAAACCACTTCAGAAATTTGAAGATTATACACTCTGTCTTTATCTTTCCATCCTCACGTTGGTTTGCACGGCGTTGAAAATGCCGAGTGTCTGACATGTCAGAGCAAGAACGGAAAAGCTAGGTTATCCCTCGGTGATGAGTTGCGTTCTAGCGATGTCACAGGGTTGGAGATGGCAACTTCCATCTTAAAAAAAGATATTGGAATGACGTTAAAATTCAAGATATTGCATTATTAGTAGTAATTCCAACTTATACCCTTTTAGGTGTTTTATAATATTAAATACCACAGAAATGTGTGAATCACATACTAACTGGACATCTTTTCTTTCTTGAATATCTCATATCATCTTAATATTTTTATGAACCCTGAATATATGTCTCACCTCTTAACGCCACTCACCCCCTAACCCCCTACTCACAGGGTATTAATAAACATAATAACTTCCCTGAAAGTCCCTGCGCTGTTTATATCAAAACGGGACGACTGGAGCATCTCGGGTATTAAGACGTATCTTTGTCAAGAGCGCAACACTAAAGAGGACAAGTAGGCGACCACGAGACAGTGAAACGAGTGGTCAAGATAGTGAGAAAAGAAAAGCAGGCATGAAGATGACGGGAGGAGACGGACAGGAAGAGAGATACGAGATAAGAAAGATTGACTTCATCTTCATCGTGGAAATACTGAGTGAAGCTCCTTCTCAGAGAACGTATCAGGGGAGACAAGGAAGGAGGAAAAGAGGGGGTGTGGGAAGAAGCTCACTTTCTTTCATACTGCACACGTCACTTACTGTCATTTTTCACTCGTCACTTGTTCGCTAGTGCACTTTATTTTTAAATATTTTTTAACGTTTTAAATATTTTTTATTTTTAACTTTAACTTTCTTCTCTTATTTTATACTAACCCATAGCCTTATTCTACTAACCCATTGCATTAGCATTTCATTTTATTTTATTTCATTACTTGTGCACTGCTGTCTTGTTGTCTATTGTTACACCGTCTACTGTCACGCACCAACCGCCAAGTCAAATTCCTTGTATGTTTGACATATTTTGGCAATAAATGTTTCCTGATTCCTGAAGGGTAAAAGTGAGGAAGAACAACGACACCTCTACTGCTGCCGTTGAGCTAAAGGTCATTTACACTGACTTTGCATTTTGTTGCGTAGCTTTCCAAGCGTACGGCCTTGTTTATTCATTTTAAATTTTATGCATTTTGGGGATATTTGAATGTTTTTTTTTTCATCTTGGAACAATCACGGTAAAGATGCCATTGCCAGGATAAACAGAGAGAGAAGCTAAAGGGAAGTAGCAGAATGAAAGGATGAGGTGAAACAAGCAGAAGAGGCCCCGGAGGGACAGTTTATCCTCAGGCTTCTTCTTCAAATTGATGCCTTGTTCCATCGCTCTGACACTTCAACATCCCCCCAGGATGTGGAAACTCCTGCACAGTGTGCGTCTCTTAATGTAATGTTGTCTGTTTTAAACCTTGACGCCGAGAAGTGAGAGCATGGTTTGAACAATCAGCTGGACTCAAATTGAGGAGCTGCTTTTGGAGATACTATGACAAGATGTAGCATGTAATGGTGGACGTAATCCACAAAAACATTCACTATAATCTCATAACAACCAAGTCAATAAACGTTTTTAAAATCTTAGGTTGGGATGTTTCCTAACTACCTCATGGACAAAGTCTGCTCACATGTCGCAGCCTGACAGAGGAAATTAGTATAAATGTCACCTGGGAAAACGTTGCTGAAAATGTTCCAAATGTGTCAAAACTCAAAAGGAGGAAAGCAGATGAACTATAAAATATGAAACGGTCTGATGATTACAGACTCAGAAAGGGAGGTCAGACAGAGGAGGATGGGAGGTTTTCTTCTCTTATAACCTTGACTTTCTCCACCTTCCTGATCCACTACTCCTTTCTGCAAAATGATTGGAACAGATAGCCGGAGCGAATTCCATAATTAGTGAAGAATGGGAGGAGGAGGAGGAGGAGGAGTGATAAGGGAGAGAGAAGGGGGAGTACAGGTTGTCTTAATAAAAAGAGAGGAGGAGGAAGAGAGAGGAGTTTTGTGGAAATTCTACAGACAAATACTGATTATGGGTTACATTCAGTCTAGCTACAAGTAATCTTTAATAGACAGAGTTTGATATCATGTGACCCGCAACTTTTTGTCACGTCAAACCGTTAAAAATCATGTCTTTGTTCCTTTTCATTTTTACGATTTTTGGGACAAAGAGGTTCTTTCTAATGATCAAAAATACATAAATCCAGGTTAGCACCAAAAAGTAGTGTATTCTCAATCCCTTTAGTTAACAGCTGGTAGAAATGGCATCAGTGTGGCGTTCTGTGCGAAATCTTTCAGTGAGATCACGTTTAAAAAAATCCAACATGTTGGATCCAATATGTTTCTTTCGAAAACATATTTGCGGTTGGAATTAGTTGTATGAAATTAATTTAAACCCCGTGTTCTACACAAGGAGTTTAAATTAATTAGCTCAGAAGTCAAGCTGAGAGACTAATTTTACCGCCCCGCTCCCCCCCAGTCTGCAAAGAGGTCAAAGGTCAACGTCTGGGGCTAGTGGGGGGCTCAGGAGCTGTGTGTGAAAGTACAAAGTGAATGATTAAGTATGACATTACCAGCAGACTGGTCTCACCGAGGCAAACTCAAGCAACAGGTCTGCATCACGTGACTCAATCGTTCAGTAGTATTTTAAGCCAAAGATATTAGATATTATCAAAACACCTTCTCTGTCGCATGGTGTCCATCAAGCAGACCGACGGAAATGTGGCCCACCACCACGGCCAATATCCCCAGCACGTGTCACAGTGTGGGGCTGAATGTGCTGAGGCCGCCCAGCTGTGGGCATTAATGGCACCAGTCACAGTTGCTGCCGCGGCTATCGGCTTGTTTCCATCCAGTAGCCAATAAACACCTCGCTGTTCTCAGACAGTCGGTACAAATGTCTTTCTGTATCTGTGTGCTTTGATGACGTGGTGTTCACAAGGTCTCAATAAGCCGACCGTGTCCCGTTAATGCATCCAAACCCCAGATTGGCAGAGAAATGTGACGAGACACTGTTGTAGAGACGGCCCCTCGTTCCCGACGACACGATCCCATCTCGTTCAGGTCGTATCTCAGAGGGATGGGGATTTAAATGTGGACTTTGCCCAGTGGAGCACATCACGGGGAGTCACAGTTTCTGAACTCTGACTAAGCTTTAATGAGACAACGTCAGCAGCTGTAGCTGAGCTGGATAAACACACACAAGCGCAAACATATAGAAAATTACAGCTGATCATTGTTGGCTTTTTAAAAAGGATTTAAGACTCAAGGGACTTGGGAATTGAGGCTTTCCTCGCCCAAAGCATTTTTTTCTGGTCAGATTTTACCTACTACTAGTAGATTAGATGATGAAATGCCTTAAACTTAGTTGGGAGACATTGTGTAAAAAAGTTTTATGACAGTTATAGGGACGGTATCTGCTCAAATCGCTCCTAAGAGGCCTTAAAGTCAACAAAATTGAATACAAAATCAGTCTGAAGTGTGTTTCCAGTGTATTTGTTTGCACACACGGCCTTACCCTCCTGTGGCTGTGTGCGTTTGAATGTGTGGGTGTGTCAAACATTTGACCCCAACAAACTCCCTCCGTTCCACTCCCATTCAACATTTTATGACTTAACTATGGGAAAACACTCCTTTCTGTTTGCTGCCCTCCTGTTCTCTCCATAGTCCTCATCCCTCCATTGGCTGCTCTCCACTCCTGTGTTTGAACAAGGAGGAAGACATTCCTGCAGCTACACAACTGTGAGGCCACACTCACAGTGACAGCAACAGTGTAACACAAGTTGTCACTTTTTTTCACAATTCTTGTTTGTACAATTCACTAGCAGAATCTTTCTCTTATATTAAGTATTTAGAACTTTTCCATCCAAAATTGTTCTGGGAATTTTTCCTCTACTACAAAAGGTTTTTCTCATCTTAATTTACACTTGTGTAGGATTCAGTTTCGATACAAAGGTCCTTCAGACAAGAAAATAGTTAAAGGAATGTAAGTCATCATTTCGTATCAGCTTAAAATGAAAAAAAAACCCAACACACACCACTGAATCAGCAAAACCCGGTCGTAAAAAACGAAACAAAGGTAAAATATTAAGAGATCTTGAGCAGAAGCTTTCACGGTTGAATAATCCCTGAAAATATGTGATTTAGATATGAACACCTGGATAAAAGAATGAATGGCTGTCTTTTGTGTTTCACATTAGAACAGCTATAGATTTGTGCTCTCTTTACTTATCATGAGCAGCAGTGACCTTGCACTTGTGTTCATCATCAGAAATATAAAGTAAGATTAAATGTAACTCCGTGACCTCTGACCTCTACTTCCTCTGCACCTCCCGCTCTGCAGAGCCGTTCGCCAGCAGAGAAACTCAAACAACGTGCTGGATTTGACCAGGTAGAGAACTATGTTTACTCAAACCGCTCTTTGTCCCGGCTGTTTCTTCATCTCTTCTGCACGCTACGTTGCTTTATTAGCCTGTGCATCCACCTTTACTTCGATCGAAGTGGATAATCTGTGTCACATTTTAGGAAATTCCCTAAAGTCGTTTCTGAGTTATTGCGTGTATGAATGTGAAGACAATGTGTGTGTGGCCATGGCTGCTGCCAGACCAGTCGCACGCAATAACACTTGTTAATGCAATATCTCAATGTAAATGAAATACAATACAATTAGACTGACATTTTTTCCGCAATTTTGTCATTTTAACTGAAAAAAATGAAAATAAAATGTGTTTAAAGTTCGCTAGCAATAAATTGCTAATAACTAGTAGGCTATTTAAACCCTACCTGAAAACATTGGAACTATCCGTTGAAGTTTGGATCAAAGCCGTAAAAACAGATCCCAAACAGAATGATCTTCATTGACCAGGTACGCTCACTCCAGTTTTTCCATTTCCCTCCACACGCTGTACTGTTCATAGTACTGTAGATGTAATGATACCTGCTGGTTTGTACATTTTTCTGATCCATAATAAAAAAATAACCGCGTTGCGTTGTCAAATTCAGGTCTTCTTCCACAGTAAATGAGCTCATTGTGTGATGTCGGTCAGACATTAGCATCAGGCTATTCTTAGTCTGGCTTGGTGGAGCAGAAAGAAAGCGGCTCATAGTGTCCTTCAGGGAGGACGAGCCTGGCACAGAAAGTGTTTTTCTGTCTGAGTAGGAAGCTGCGTCCACTCCTCTCACATTTTAGCTGGACATAAATAACAGGATCTATTCTTTTCCCTAAGAGAATAGTTGAATTAATTGATTATGTACTTTTATGGGTTAAGTATAGAGCTCAGTGTAGAATGTGTTCGCACAAAGGCTGGAAGCAGGAGGAACTAAAAGCAGTGCTCGAGTCCCAAACTGCCTCATTTAAACAGTTTTTAATAAACATTGAGACTATTTTGGCTGAATCAAATTAACTTACACATTTGTTAACTTCACTCAGCGTGGTTACATGGATTCGAATAACTGGCTTAGTCGGACTGAAATCGAATTATCCGTTTCATGTAAACACCTTTGTCCATGTGCGGTCCGACTACGATCCGACTAACACCCCTGGATGATCCGATCCAGTTGATAGTTTGACTATTGCGGCATGTAACGGTGAATCGGATAAGGAACTGGACTTTGCGTCTTTGCGCATGCTTGAGATCCCGACGGCGTCTTCTCTCCGTTATCAAATCAGCCAATAGCGCCATTCGCATTCGCTGTGCTCCTATTAACATCATGCAAACATAGTAGAGGGATGTAGCTTCACCTTGCTCTCCGTTCGCCATCTTTCTCGTAATGTTGATGTTGATGTCGTTGGTTGTTGTTGGTAGTGGTGAAGCGGTCAAGCGGAAATGGCTGTATCACAACTAGTTGTAATGAAAACAGCGCCACCTATCGTATCGGATATGACATGCTTTCGGCCAATGATTCGATTCATTCACTGCCATGTATATTGGGATAATAGCACTTGCCCCGAAAGATAGCATAGTCCGACTAAGTAAAGATTCCAATTATACCATTATGTAAACACACTGACACATAAGCTGCCTCCTTAGTTTACTTTAGCTAAAGATTCGTTAGCTAACCAATTTACAAAGTTTGTTTTCAGCTTTTTTTCTTTTTGGGACGGCGTGTGAAAATCGGCTCATTACACCATTGCGTCCTTTCAAAATAGACGTCTGTCTTCACAGGCAGGAGGGTTTACAAAAGGGTTGGTTGAAGTTTGTTGCGTCTCATAAAGCCACTGAAGGGGGCCTTTGTCAATCAATTCTCTGATCCCGAAGTGGACGGGATCTTTGGTCAGTATTTGACAAGTTGGGAGAACGCGTTGACTAAGAATGCGTCAACAGCTCAAACTGACCAGCAAAAGCCTAAACATCCCTTGAATACAAAACACTGAACTTCTCACATGTCAATCTATGTATTAACCAGTAGCATGCACGTTGCTTACAATGGAAGGATTATATGGCCTTGAAAAGAAAGCATAGGAAAAGGAGAAATTACTTCAATGTAGGAGGGGTTTTTATTGCAAAATGTGGAACTGAATTCACGGAGGATTAAAGCTTCTTCAAACGAAGGAAGTGCGTGCACCTCAAGTGACTAATCTCCTATAATTAATTTCCCATTGAATCCCATTTCCTCTGTGAGGAGCATTCTGAATGCCAAGATTGGGAGGGCTGAGGACCACATCAGCACAGCATCAAAAGGAGCTCGTGAGAGTGAGCAAACACCGTCAGACAATAGGACTGAGCTGGAGCCCGAGTGGACATTCTGGTTGGCTCGGCCTGGAAGACAGCGCCAACAACTTACTTACTTACCAAATACTTTAGAACCCCCCCCCCAGGACCAATTGTAAAAAAAAGACCAACAAAAACAAAACTCAAATTATGTATATGAAACAGACAACATGTGTATATGAGGTGTAACAATTGGATGTCAGCTTAAGGATGACAAATCTATTTTTTATCCTCAAATCTATTTTTAAATGATCCTTTACCCTCTACAAGCAGGACAGGAGGAAAACTCCAGATGTCCGTCCCAGTGATAACGCAGAGCTGCTGGGACAGAAACAGGCTGACTGACAGGAGGAAATGGATGGGCAGCACAAGAAAGACACAAGTGGATGGAAACATTGAGTGGGCAGATACAAGGGTAAGAGGTTGAAATAGGAACCTGCAGAAGAAGATTTGGTGAGGGCCAAGTCGACAAGCTGAAAAGTGCAACCAATAGGAAAGAAAGAAACTGGTACATTTAACACAGAACAGGGTGTGTGTGTGTGTGTCCCCAAATTGAGGCCGGTCAGCCCGTTCAAAGCCCCGGCGAGGTAAGAACTGATAATGACCTTTGACCTGTGACAAAAAGGATGGAACAGACATCATGCGTGACACAAACACAGCACCAAAGTCACCACGACGCAGAGTCACGGGTCAGGATATACTGAATCAAATAGAGCAGAACTACGGCTGTGGGAGAATTCAGACATCGCACTGAGCACAAAGCGCCACGACAAATACACAATTATTAACACGCGCATATTCACTCACTCGCACCAAAACCAAACCACTGAAGCGAGGCCACGGACGTCTTCTAATCACTTCCTCTGCGTGATAATGGCTAACAGAACATTTGACATTTCAATCACAGATAAAGTGTGAGTAACTTCGTCTCTAGTTCCCATGTTCTCCCCGTGCGTTCCGTCCGGCTTCCTCCCACGGCGCAGAGACATGCTCTGGGGGTTGGGTTAATTGGTGATGATGTCATCACTCATTGATTCATTGTCAAAGTCAAAGGCAGAAGTGAGAATAGGACGTCTTGCTTGCGCGTGTCCCAGCCAAAAGAATGAGGAAAATCTACAAGAACCAAACCAGAGTGTTTTCAAAAATATCCGACTAAAGCTAAAACTGTATGTGTGTGTGTGTCAGACTTCCGACAGCAACACACTCTGACATCAGCTACAACAACATGCAAAAAGCCCCTAAAAACGACCTTCTGAAAAACCAGCCAACTATTTTTGACTACGTCCACTCCCCCTGACTCCATCCATCCATCCCTTTATTCTGCTTCAAATGTGGCATCAACTGTATCCCCCTTTGCCTCAATCTCTCTCTTCGCTCAAAGATGAATCACTCCTATTAAGGTCAAATGTGTGTGTCTCTCTCTATCCCTCCACCTCTCTTTCTCCCCCTCCACGCTCATTTTCCTGGCCAGTACACATAATGAATGACTGAAAAATGTGCACAGTGTGTAAGCTCTTGTCCGTGTGAGAGGACAGTTTCAGGGGCAACATTTAACTGTGAGAGAGAGGAACAGATGGGAAAACGGGGAGATGAAGGACATTGCTTTGACGGTGACAGGAATAAGAGTCACTGGGAGATGGAAAGGAGTGGAGGGAGTAATGAATGACTCCAACTGTTGATCCTCAACATCACAGCCAACAAGCTAAAGAGGGCTAAATGATTCATATCAAGGAACAGAAAGAGGTTGAATTCTAAGGATGTAGTTGTGGACAGTACAGTAAGGACAAAAGGCTTAATGATGATAACGTATAAACCCCTCTGTGAGGCTCAAAATGCTGCATTTTGCATCTATACACGTGGTTCTTTGCAGATTTCGATTTTGACATTTTCCGTTTTTTTGACAAAACCAACACGGTGCTGCTTCATATAAAACCTCGTGCACATGGGAACGCAAAAGCAGACATTACATGCTACATGTCCTGTGGCAAATTGTGAAAAACTAAACTAAACAAGTGACAGGTGAGAAGAAAACAAGTGAAAAAGACACATTGAGAAAAACATCTTCATTGTTCACATATTGCTGTTTGTATCCAATATGTAAGCAGACAACTGTTTGCGAACACATCATCCATAATAACTTGATGGATACTCATTGTTGTTTAGATCCGTTTCATTAGCAGCTGCAAACAGTGAGATTCATCTGTGTGGAATATTGTTATAAACAAGAAGAGGCCCGAACGGATGACACGGAGGAATATGAGAAGGATGTTGGATGTCCATCATATCTATCTTTGGCCCTTCTCTGTCTTTATTCCCGTCATTACTGTGTCAGTCATCCACTCTAAATAGGAGTCTTTGTTGCTGGAACGAGTCAGAGAAAATGAAGAGAGATTGCCATGCAAGGGGAAAAAAATAGAAAGGGAGGCATTAGAGGGAGTACGAGATGATATCTTGAAAAGTCTAACAGGCACTTTCAAAGAGGCTTCTATTCGACTGAATGTTGCGCACACACACACACACACACACACACACACACACACACACACACACACACACACTTTCACACCTGAAGAGTGCAGAAAAAAATAATAGACAGAGTCCACTTGTCTTTTTGTTCCACTCAGCCTTCTGATTAGAGAAACTGCTGCTTGGCAGACGGTAAAATCCGTGTCCTGAGGCCCATAAGGCCCTTGTGTCACCGGGTCATTGGGGTTGGCTTTAATTTTGCTGCGTCACATCACTGTCACATTGGCAGGCATTTATGAGTTTATGTGACTGTTTTGATTGCGGATGGCATCAAAATAGAAGTATTGGACTTCTGAGTCATGGCTAATTACATCTTTATTATACAGATACTGGGCGTGTTATCATCTCTTGAGTTAAGTTGCAGAAGAACACACCACAAACACTACAGGTGACGTCGCGCGATCCAGCAACATGCACATACTTGTACACCTGTGAGGTTCTGTGTACCAATGACAAACAAAGAACAACATGGAAGGACAAGTTTTTAAATTATAGTTTATTTTTCTGAAAAGTTCCACCTGGCATTACATCCTCAGGCAGGCTGGCAGAGTTGAAACAGATCTGACCCTGTAATATTAAGCTTAGCTTGACATCAAAGTGGAACCATTTAAAAAAAATGTTTGATGCAAACTCACTTTACCCCCAGAAAGCATGTCACGTCTGTCCGGCTTCCCTAAATAAAGTGAACCTCCACCCTTAGAGCTGGCTGACACTTTAAAGTTAACTGTGACGTGCAAACCCCCTCAGGAGCAGGAAGCATTCAATCGGCAGCAGTTGGCACGGCACTCGCACTGCAAACAATAGCGCTACCTCAACACTGCATTGGAGTGTGTTTGTGTGCGTCCGTCTGTCTTTGTCCTGTAGGGAAACTTGCCAAGACATGGAGAGTTTAAGGATATGGAATGTTGAGACACACACAATCTCTCCAGTAGGAAACTGATGTCAAGCTCCAGTAAAGTCCATTGCTAATATACTTTTAAAAGTATTCATGTTTGATTCATTTGACATCATTTGGTCCACTTGAGCCAGTTGATCAAAATGTTAATAAATCAAAAACCGGGCTGGATCCTTTAACTCTTGTGGTTTCTTTTTGCTTTCATTTATTCCAACTTTGTGATAGCCCAAAGATTTTGACCAACACAATACATCTATCCATCCATCCATCTATCTATCCATCGTCAAACCGCTTATCCTGCACACAGGGTCGCGGGGGGGCTGGAGTCCATCCCAGCCAACTTCGGGCGATAGACAGGGTACACCCTGGACTGGTCGCCAGCCAATCGCAGGGCTACACAGAGACACACAACCATTCACACATCTACGGGCAATTTAGAGTCCCCAATTAACCTGATCCCCAGAGCATGTCTTTGACACGCAGAGAACATGTAGACTCCACACAGAAAGGCCACTGGGCGGAATCGAACCCCAGGACCTTCTTGCTGTGAGGCGACAGTGCTAACCACCACGCCACCGTGCCGCCCCTCAACACAATACAATGAAGGGGAAAATAATCAAGATGATAGTGCTCAGAGGATTGAAACATTTTGTTTGTGCCACTTGTCTGCACAGGAACAGTGTCCATATATTTCAAATAAGTTTCCTCTGATACTATTTCTTTAGTGGTATCAATAAAACTCTTGCATGACATCAAGATCTGCAGCAATCAGTCGATTCCTCAACGAGTATATCAACAGAAAAATGCTCCCTGACTACTTGCTTAATTACAGCTGAGCTAATGCCAACGACACCACCACACTACTGAGAAGTGGAGTTAGCAAAGCCTCCACTCGAAGAGGCACAACCGCCGTCAGAACGACAGACAGACAGGTGAGACAATAGGCAAACTCAAGGTTAGCAGAGAACAGAGAAGACCTCACCGGAAGAAAATGAACGCGCAGACAGACACCAAAACGCATTCCAAACTGAAGCCTATATTGAGCTCTAATAATAGGCTCTTGAAACAGACAAACATCCGCCGCTCCATCTCCTCCTCCTCCTCCTCCTCTTCTTCTTCTTTCCATGCCCTCACCTGCCCTCACTTCAGTTTTCCTCCCCCCTTAAAACCTCCTTCCTGTCCTCTTTTCCATGTTCTCACCTCCTTCTCTCCTCCCCTCTCCCTGGGACTTTTGTTACACCTTGCCTCAAAGAATGGATTTGGTTTCTTTGTTTTTGTTTTTTTACCGTATCGAATCTCCTCCTCCTCCATCTGTTATCACAGAATCTTCCCGCTGTCACATACCTGTTGAATTAATCTGCACACACAAACATAAGTCTGTGCATGGGGTAGAAACACACAGCAAGGCTACATTGCAGCCCACAGGGAAGACAACTGAACTGAACAGGGTATGAGCTCATCCGATGATTAGGTAGCTGTCAATCAACTTCTCCCCTTCTTCCATGACTGGTTTCCTCAGTACACAGATAGAGATTTATGGTCTACAGATATTGGAAACAATAAGTAAGGCTCTTGCACTATGTTGCTCTTGCACTATGTTGTCTTATCTGTCTTGTTGTCCACTGTCTGATGTCATGCACCAACCGCCAAAACATATTTTGATAATAAATGTTCCTGATTTCTGAATTAAACCTGAAGTCATTGGATAATTCAGTGTAGCAAAGGACACCTGTAAAAGCACCTCAGCTTTCAAATTTAATTTTAAATGCTTGGAAATACTCCCATCTGTATTCTGTTTGAAGCTGTAATATTTGCGTGAATTTGAGTAAATAAAACTGACACACAGGGTTATTGTCAAATATAGTAATATAAGACAAAAAAAAGTGGATCAAAGGGATTTGGGAAAAGTAGAAAGAGGATCACAACTGCAGAAGACGACATCGCAAAGTGGGGTTTGATTTCTGAAGAAAAGGACGAGCAAGAATAGGGAGAGAGGGTCGTTTAAAAAAGAGGGAGAGAGAGGAGAGCAGGAGACGGCAGAATGAAGAAGAGATAAAGGAAAAGGAGACCCAGATGATCTATAATGGACTTTATGATATCTGTTAAAGAATGGGTGGTATAGATATGGAAAGAAAGAAAGAGTAGTGTGAGAACTGGGGAACTATTGTGACACATCTAAGAACTACCCAGGTACCCACACTTGATGCAGGCGTATGGTGGAAGAGGAAAAATCAAAGAGGTGTTGAGATTCCAGAAAGGCATGTTTGGTAAGCGGGTACACACCTGCTGCAGTGAGGCTCTGATATGCTGATACTGACGGTACGTTGTGTTCAATGCCAAACAAATTTCACAACGTGAGAATTAGTGATACATGTGGAATGCTGTTGTATATTAGGCTGGACTGTAGTATTGGTGCGGACCAGAGCTAAAGTTAGATTTTTACCATTGGGTTGCGTCCAATATAAGATGCTCTGCACAAACTCATTCTTCGCACAGTGCGTTGATCTAACACACCATCGGCCCCAAACTGACCCAAATAAGCAAAACGTACATCAGCCAAGACGTGACCAATGCACATTAAAAAGAGTGAGGTAATTTAACAGGCCTTCCCGTCTGCAGGTTGAGGCAGGTTAACTGACATTCCGATCTCTCCCCCGGCTCTTTCTTTCATTCAGCAGGAGAGGAGGGGGAGGGAGGGGGGTTGGTGGGGGTCAACACACACTCTGAGGCCTGTCACTGTGTCACACACTCACACTGGCATTAGCCTACCTACATTCTTTCAAGACAAAACTACTACCTGGTAACCAGAGACACTCTCTCTCCACCTCCCCCCTTTCTCCCCCCCCCCCCCCCCGCTCTTCTTCTCTGGCCGTAGTCTTAGCATTGATGCCACCGAGAAAACATTTTGCTGCCGTGTGGCGGTTGGAAACATTTTTTAAGTCCGCGACCTGCATCCGTCACATGTTTCAGTCCGTTCAGATGAGTTTCCAAATCAAACTGTTTCAGCACCACATTGGTTTTCTCAATCATTTTCTCCAACGTACTCAGTGGCACCAAAAGCATCCCAACGATGCTGTAGACAATAACAGCATTACAATAAGACTAACCGACTGACACTCATCTACGTCTATGTCTACATTGAGAAATACCGTCCTTAACTGCTTCACTGGGTCAAATAGCGATGTCAGTATTACCTTGAGGTTGTTTAATAAATAACCAGTAAAAAGAGCCTCACAGTAATAAAATCCACATCCCAGAAAAGGCTGCGGGTAGGCTGCCTCGTTGTGATCCGATAGATGCGAACGCGATTGTGAAAATCTTCATTCTTTTACTACTTTCACAAGGTAAAGAGTCTAACAAGCTTAAACACTCGGTGACAATGACGGCTCCTTGCTTGAGACCCTCGATAGAAGGGGGCGCTTTAAGAAAAGAGGGGAGAACAGGGGTCCGATGGACGGCAGCGGGATGGGAAACTAAATGGCGTGACTGAAAACACTCTTGTCGAGGACAGAGGTGCACACAGACACACACGGCGCCGCAGGATGAGGGCACTCGAGCAGGAGGGCCCGGCACAAAAGAGTGGCATTCAGAAACATAAAAGGTTGTTCAAGAGCGACGGTCAAGAACGCAAAAAGGTTAACTTGGAGCTCTGAAAGACAGTGTGTGTGTGTGTGTGTGTGTGTGTGTGTGTGTGTGCGCGCGCTGTACATCTATACACAAGTGTGTGTGTTTCTGGTAGAATTACTGCAAAAGAAGAAGGAAACAAACACAATGTCCTACCAAAAAAAAACAAGTTTACCAGCAGCTCACAAATGTTTGGGGGGGTAATTTCACTATATGTGGCTTTGACTGAAATCCAATCAGCCTCATTTTAACTTGAAAACTATGAATGTGCATCAGTTGTAATGGCCGGCAAGAAAACATGTTCACATTTTTAATACAAGTGGCACGTTTATGAGAACCACAATTTCAGGTGAAATAAATATACTCTACAAAACACACATCAACACCTCACAGCCCTCAGACAGAAATCTGTAAAATGTGCCACTTTGATGTGACCAACTGAAAACTCCAACAGGGCAAAGCATCTCCAAACCACAAAACACAATAGTTCAAATATGAATTGGGTGTCTACCGCTTGCTGCCAACGTTCTGGGTCAGGCCATAATGCAGATTTTTCACCAAATACTCTCAATATCGATACTAAAGGCGACATTTTAGGGTTGAAGTCAGAGCGGCGAACACGCCATCCTTCAATTTGCCGACAGACAGCGCATAACATGAGAAACACTGGCAAAGCAGCTTCGGTACAGAGCGTTTTGTGCTGGAACCACAGTTTGACCAACGAGAAACATCCAAATAGGCAACATGCTTGGATGGGTTTCAATGAGCCTTACCTGTCCGAGGTCCAGGGTGACGTTCACCTCGTTGTACTCCGTGCTGCGGGACAAGGGGGGGCTCTGCCACCATCGCTCCGTCCCGTCCACGGCGTTGGTGATGGGGTGAGCGCGGTCGCTGTCGCCCTGGCTGCAAATGTCGCAGTATTGTCCCTGAGAAGACAGACAGACGGTAGAAAGTGTCAAGCTTTTGTTCAGCGGGCGTCGTTGAGCCCTCGCGCTTCACTTTCCAGCTGTTTCAAACACATCTGCACCGTCCTTACGGTGTGATGCACCCGGTGTGTCCACTGAGTAGCTTCAAGGAGAGGAGGAGGAACTAATGAGACACCGGCTGTAGTCTTAGTTTTATTATCTCATTGTCAGTTTAACACTTGTGTGTTTGCTCTTATTTACAGATCTTCGGTGGAGACGGAGCTTCTTGCTTAGAGACGGCGTGACAGGATGCAAGAAGTGATTTACACACACTGGGTATTGTGGCATATGACACCTCAGTGTTTGAGTTACAGCCCAATGTGTCCCAGAAAACAATGTGAAAAAGAAGTTTGTCCCCCTAAGCCGCCGTAGGTCATATGACTTATATTAAAAGCGGGAAAGCGACTCCACTCCGGTTACTGTAACAGTGAGGCCGTAGCCTCTAATATATCTCTACGAGTAGGTTCAAATGTACCATCAATGTAGTCTCCGTATGGCTTTTTTGTGCCCAATTTGCACACGATTTCAGTCTGATTTGACATCATAGTGCACATTGTGAAACAAGTCAAATCAATAATAATTTCACAGCCTTAGTGAACAAAAATACAGTCTTCTACTATAGAAGTATCTCACTCAAACAAAGTTCCCCAAAGTCAAAATTATAATAATCTTCTGTTACATGAATTAGTCACTTTGTCATAACAATCATTTGAGAGGCCAATTACAGGCTAAATTATGTGTCACTGTCTGGTATTTGTTTCTTGAAATTAAAAAACAAATTCAGGCACGCAGTTCCGCTGTCTAATCGCCTGAAGGGAGAATTCCGTCGGCTCCACACATTCTTACGTCTCTACGCGTACATTTCTCTAAACTGTGGTTTTCCACCTTCATGCTAATTTGACAGAGCGGCCAAACCATTGAATTACAACTTCCGACTCGAGTCCACTTGAAGTGTCCTCTCCACGTCTTTGGTTTCTAAAGCCACTCTTCATTTTTAGCTAATCCAGTTTGTCAGCGCGTTTAACCCGACCACCGTGGGCAATCTGAGCGTTAGCATAAACTAAACAAGTGCCGACTTGAACAAAAGCCCGAGTTAGGAGATGTTATCACTGCAGGTCACTGAGGTCAGAGGTCCATGGTTACTATCCGACTCCACCCCCCCAAACCTCTTCTCTGTGTGTTAATCTTAAAAAGCTTCAAATTATGATGTTAACAATCCATTAAGTATGACCCTTGGTGACACCCATTGGTGTCGGGACCACAAAGCAGTTCATAACGTCTTAAAGACAGAAATGAAGGAAGGAAATCAGCAGCTGAACGCAGACATTTGGGTGCTTGTGGGCTTTGGATCAACCAGCTGATTTCCTAGCCGGGTTTGTCACTCCTTAAAAGAAGAGTCTGCTTTATTACTTTTGCCCGGCTGTCAAACCCCCTTTCGCGCTATTTCAGTCTCTTTTTATCAGTTTTCTTTTCACGGCCCACCCTCAATCCTCTTTTGTCAACAAAACGACCACCTGGAAATAAATATGTAGAGTTCTCTTTATTTCTCCCTCTCTGTGAATTACTTAAGCACGTCCAGCGACATGAGAGCGACCAGTGTCTCCTGCAATGTTCAGGCAACAAATCCACCTGGTTATGCTTAAGATACGTGGTTTGGCTGATAATAGCAACTACAGAACTTGTGTTACGTGACAAATAAGATAAATGTTAAGATAAACGGGCAGCGGTCTCCGTGGTGAAAAAGTCTTGAGTTTTCTGCTACAAACTGCACTCCCCCCTACTACTGTTTTTAATTAATAAAAAAACCCTCTCGCCGCTTGCTGTCAAATAAAAACAGGATTAACCTCAGGACAGAAAAGTCAGTGCGGTAACGCAACAAGTGGGCGGAGCCACAAAAGCCCCGCGTTGTGGGCTGAACCCGTGCTGCTGGTGCTAATGGCCAGATTATTGGGGTTCTTTGGGAGATTTCCTGAGCTGTTTGTGGACCAACGTCACCTCTTCAACCAAACCGCCCGGAACGGGCAGATCAGAGAAAAGGCTGAAAGAAAATTCTGCTGAGAGAATATTTGGTTCTAATCCTCAGTGTGGAGACGCTGAAGTGGGTCAAATGAAGTTAGGATCAAGTACTGCAGAGAACTGAACAAATATAGAGCTAAATTACCATCTGAATTAAAGATAATTGCCAAGTAATCTATATAATTATTTCTTTCAGTCTCCCATCTAAAAGGGGGACGGTGGAAGTTTTTAACTCTTGTTAAAGTTTATTAAACAACCCTCACCCAAATCCCTCAGGCCACAGGCTTTTTGGGCTTCATTCTCAGTCTCACTTCAGACTCCCTGCTGTTCATTCTCGCCAATCTCACATTCATCTCAACGACAAATCCTTATCTTCAGGTCAGCCTCTCTTTTCATTTCAGGTCACGAGGTATTTATTAGCATGCATGCCTCTTGTTTTACAACCACCAAACCATCAAACATCAGCTAAGGATTCAGAAGGGACAGAATCCCTTTGTTCCTTCCAGACTTATACAATAGTCTCCCAGACAAAATTGATCTGATTTGAAAAAGACCCGGCAGTTGCCGGGGAGGGAAAAGGCAACGACAGGTGGGAGAGGGAGGGAGAAGGCAATGAGCCTGCTTGTTATTGCTTTTAATGGTTAACCCGTGAAACTCCGACAAAGCCTTTGGGTTAAACTAAACCTGGAGCCTCAAACACAATGAGAGTTCACGAGCTCTTTGTTACATCAAAAAGTCACCTAGAAACATGTAAAAGCATGACGTGGTGAAACGCTGCCTTCCCTTATATAAGTGTCACGGGTTATTAAGTCCAAACAGAGGAAGCAGTGCATGAAATAATGACTTGGCAGGAGCGCCGTGCACACTGCTCACCCCTTCAACTCTCTGGAATTGGAAGAGGGACATAGCGAAAGCAGAGAGAGAGAGAGTGTGTGTGTGTGTGTGTGTGTGTGTGTGTGTGTGTGTGTGTGTGTGTGTGTGTGTGTGTGTGTGTGTGTGTGTGTGTGTGTGTGTGTGGTGCATTTCAGAAGCCCACCAGTGTGTCACATATCTAAATCTGATTGCATTCAGTCCTTAAAGTGCACTGATGAATCACAGCACGGGAAAGGATCTACAGGTACGTGCACACCTCCAGGTGACGTTATATGTGTAAAGGGGCCATAACGCTGACATGCTCTCATACTGCACGAACATCAGTCACCGTAAAGGCTGCTGAGCATCAAACACCGCACGGATCATTCATCAGGGCCAAAAGCGCGGAAATCACTGTAAAACTGATCCGACCAAGTTTTCCGACTCGGCGTGAGTTGGGATCGAACACTCACCTGGATGGTCTGACTCGGGTCCCCGGACACCGGGCCTCCCACCAGCTTGCAGTACAGGTCCTGCAGGGCTCTGCCGCCGTCGTCCTCTCCACAGGTCGCCGACGCGGTGATCTTGGTGCCCTCGGCCAGGTTGAAGTAAGGCGGGTGCAGGCTGTAGCCGTTCACCCCGTTGGTCGCCAGCTCCTGCGCCGAAGCAAAGCGGCAGCAGGTCGCCACGAGCGGCCACAGCAGCAGCGCGACCCGCCGGAGGGCGCGCGGAGCCGCGGGGCGCGCGGAGCCGAGCGCCGTCATCTCCACCTGTTCGCTCGGTCCGGGTCCGAAGAGGGAGGAGGGAGTGAATGAACTTAGAGTTTTAAAAAGGAAAAGGAAAAGTAAGCCGTTAACGCGGGTTTGGAGAGAGGGAGGGAGAGAGAGAGAGAGAGGGAGAGAGAGAGAGGGGGGGACGGGAGTTGGTGTTGTAGTCCCGCGGAGCGGTGTGTTGAGGTTTCTGTCGCTCTACCAGGCACCTATTCTCTCTCTCTCTCTCTCTCTCTCTCTCTCTCTCTCTCTCTGCACCCTCCCCCCCCTCCCCGTTTCTCTGGCTCGGTCCGTCCCCAGCGGCTGGTTGGAGCACCAATGCTTTGTGTTGGATGCACTTTCTTTCTTTATTGATTAAAATAAAGCCATCTCACGAGGATGCCCACTTCTGATATATTTCTGTGTTTTCTCTCCTTCATTTTTTTACTTCCGTCTCTAGTCAGCTTTTTTTAGAGTTCTTCATTCCCCCTTTTCATAACTACCAACCCCTTCTCATCAGTTCAAAATGAGTAAATGTGTTTGCTCTCCTGCATCATTACACTAAAATGGGGAAACAACAACCACACAGACAGAAATGGCATCCGGCTTAACCATCAAACACACAAGGAAATACACAGAGACAGACAGGTGTGTCTCAACAAACATGCAAACCCCACACGTGGATCCGGTCAGCACAAAGAAAGACGAATCCCACTGGGGCTTGATTTGGGAATAGGTGGTGATTTGTGGTATTGATTCATGATATTTGGTTGCGTAACGTTTTTTACTTGTTCGTGTTTGAACACATTTCACAGCATTTAAGCATCTGAAACAAAAATAATGTGGACAGGTGTCTTTGATATGTGAAATTTGAACATCTTTTTCTGTTCCCGTGTAATAAACCTTGTATTGACCTGCGAATTCAGACACAGATCATTTGCTGTGACATCGAAAACAGTTGAGCGCAACAATCGTTGACCTGACAAGATAATAGTAGAAACTTCTCAAACCTCAAAGTTTGACTCTTGACTTATTCCAGAGCTTCCAACCACATTTCACAGTCGTTATCAGAAAATTGAGTGAACAAAATTGTTACATGACCAAATCATTCAACCTTGTCAAGATCATAATGCTGTTGGTTTATAGGTTTTAACATTTACAGAATCTGCTTAGTCATAATGCTGCATAACAATAAGCAGAATAGGAGAGCGATCACAAGGGAGACACAGGAAACTTATCTTTTCCTCAATTGTGCATGTCGTTTTAGATAAGATGAGGTTAATGTAACAGATGTGTGCGGTCCACATCCCATGTGTCACGGTTTGGGTTTATTTCCTGTTTTATTTTGTAGTTTCGTGCCTCCTGTGTCCCTGGGTTAGCTTCACTTCCTGCCTTGACCTGTCACCCCCCCTGTGATTGTCTGCCTCGTCCCTGATTGTTTCCACCTGTGTCCAATCACCTGCACCTTCCCAGTGTACTTAAGCAATGTGTGTCTCATGCTGTCATTGAATGCCCTTCATGAATGTCCTCCCATGTGTGTTGCATGTGGTTCCCGGCCGCGGCTGTGTTTTCTCCCCTCAGCATTTTAGATTTTTGATGAACAAAGTAGTTTTTGTGCTTTTTTGTTTGAATTTCATAGTCATTTTGAGCCCAACCATAAGGCTTTGTAAATAACTAAGACGTTTTGTTTGTTTTGTTGCAGCTTGAAATGTTAACCACACTGCGACCGCAATCGGGAGGAAATAAGTTTCACTCAAAACTTAATTGAGACGGCCTTTAGGCTGTAAATGAATGGAATGTTGTGAGAGACAGAACTCCCCCACCACCACCTATAATGTATACAACCACCTGTTACCGTGTTACTCTAGTTGAATAGTTAGCAGGTCACATGATGACAACTGCGCAGACTCCATGGCAACCGTGCAAAATCCATTTGCTAATCAAGATTGTGAAATATGGTTGAAAGCATTTCAAAAGCTAAAAAATACTATATTTTGTCATGGACACATACAGTTGTCAATAGCGATGTTGGCGCTGTTAGGGGGGAAAGCCTCATGTAGCATCACACTTAGATTATCTTGCTCAGGTTGTTGCTGATTGCTGGAATTTGTTAGCACCAGAGCTACACGGTAAACGCTTGTTTGGGAGATTGTGTTCACAAATGTTCGTCTATCTGCTTAAACTCCGGGACACAGTACAGGCGGCCTGTCAATCCTCTCCTATCATCCTTCCTCTTCTCTGTCTTTCTCTTTCTCTGTAATCTCGTCATTCTGCCAGCGAGCTGTCAGACCAATCGCATACAGACTGTGGTCTTGTTGTCGGTTGGTGTGTGCGAAAGCGAGTGTGTGTCCACTTAGTATTCCATCTCAGCTCGCACACTTTCTTTCTGTCTATTACAAAATGATCTCCTCATCACACAGCTAACATTATAAATGAGTCCCTGCAGACTTTGGTTTCACACAGACCACAAGCAGTGGTCCCCTGAGTGAGTGTCCTGTGTTTGTTTGAGCCATTCATCCTACCCAAACTGACCATGAGTAGAAACATTAGCGAGGATGCGTCAACAATAATCGGCGAGATGATAAAGTTCCCTAAAAACATGATTGTCTCTGCCACATAGAAGAACATCCCTTTATAATAGACTGAAACTCACAGAAGAAGGTTTTTACACTGATTCAAGGGGTGAATGAAAATGTACGTGACTTATTTAGGTGTACAATTACATGTATAATTTCAACAAGTCAAAGGAGAAATAGTACATTGTTCATTTTTGGAAAAGGGTCAGGGTTAAAATCCCCTATTAACCTCTCACTGCACACACAGACTCTCCTGTGCTGCAGCTTATACATCTCTTGAATAACACCTGAGCAGCTGTGTGTGTGTGTGTGTGTTTTCCCATGCACTCTGGACTGCCACCATCTAATCAAGGTGCAAGAACCACTTTAGAAGATGAAAGGGTTTCTCTTCCACACACACACAAATGCAAAGATAACAGATGCCAACGTGAGTCAAGTAGTATTTACAGGCCTCTTGGTCTGAAAGGATGTTTATTAAAAGAAATCCTATACCGGTGAACCTGCGGGGAAAAAAAGGAAAGAAAACCAGTTAAGATAAGTAAGGCAGGTGAAATTACTGCCACGTCTTCTCAGGCCAAAGTCCAGAAACCTCACACATCTATTTCCTCCATCGTCTGTCAAACACATGCTGAACTCTGACCTGGACTGCTGTCTGCCTCTTACACACACACACACACACACACACACACACACACACACACACACACACACACACACACACACACACACACACACACACAGAGGCTGGGGTCAGTGACCTCCTGTAGTTTAAAGGACTCTAGAGTCACTGTGTTAATGCAGCAGAGCTTCATTCACTGACACACTAGAACATTCCTCAGGCTGTCTGGAGGCTCACTGGTTGTGTGTTGCAGTTTTCATCTTAAACTTGCACAAATCTTCATCATCAATGAACACGTGGAATATGTCATATATTTAAAAATAGGCCGACGTCGTGTTCGCGCGGTAAAGTCACCCCCAGCGGCTGTTGGTCCATCACAGTGAGCAGGTGGAGCTACTCGTATTATTATAGCCCTTCAAATCATGAACAGCCTCCTCCTGTTCTGACAACTGATTGAAATGAAACACTGTTTGGATCTCTGTTAAATGTCATCCAAATGTACCATTAAATGCCAAAGAAGCCAGGATATCTGCTTCTCCCTGTTTCCAGGCTTAAGGCTACAGAAAGTAAATAAACATATCACAATGTTGAAGCGTTGCTTTTACTGCAAACAAAGATTAATGGAGCTCTTTAGGACGAGAGAGTAACGACAAAAGAGAAAAAAACATGAAAAGACAGAGACAAATGGAGGAAAAGAGAGGACGTGTCACCTTCACCTCACTAATCCACTCATTCTCTCGATCTTTCTTCCTGAACTCTACAACTAATCTACTTCCTGGTTACCAAGGAAACCGAATGAGAAATGAGGGATAGGCCACTTGTTGTTGCTAACTGCTAACTGCTCCATCAATTGAACCACTTACCCCCTGCTGGTACCTACACACACAAACACACACACATACACAGACACACACACACACTCACAATCATAAAAACACAAATGAAGAGGCTGGAATTTAATTGAAAGACTGGCAGGGAGGAAGGAAGTGTCAGAGGAAGTAAGAAAGTAAATTCAAGTAAATGTGGCTGCGCGATGCAGCAGCAAGGACACAATCAGTGTTTCCTTTGAAGGCGTAAGTATCACTATCTTACTTCTGCATCTTTTTTATCCTTTTTATAACTTATACCCTGAAATACAATACAAAATGGCAAAGGATTGAGATTACAATAAAAACCATCGGACAATATTTTTTCCACAAATTTGGGTAGCAACTTGTTGGTTTTGCGTGAATATATTCCAATCCGACGGGTAAACAAATTGGTCAACATTAGTGTCGGTTAAATTGTGGAAGCAGCTCTGTAGCTGTGAGCCTGAAAACTAGATGATTTTATCATGACTTTGTTCTTCTCCTTTGCAGCCATAACTTGAGTATATGATGGTATGGTAGATGGTAACAGCAGTGAGTAAATAGTGTGCCTCCATTTCCAGCATTTCTCGAGTTTGCCGCCTCCCGCCATTCTGGAGATAGGACACACACACACACACACACACACACACATATAAATGTTCAGCACAGTGCTGAGGGCGGATATGTTTGATGTGCTGTGGGCCGGGGAGGGGATGTTTTGGGTTGACAGCAGACTAAAATGTCTGTCTATGAGGCAGGTACTGACATGCCTTCTCTTTGTCTCACACACTCCTGGTGGGCCCCCCCTCTCTCTCTCTGTCTCTGTCTCTCTCTTTCTCTGTTCTGCTTTTACTGCCAAGAAGAAAGGATCAGAGCTTTATGTTATTGATGCATATGGTCCCTTATACAAAAAAGTATCATGGTGAGATTGCATTGCAATGTGGTTTAAAAGCTTAGGGCTCTGGGCTCTTTTCATTAGAGCTGGGTGCTCAGCAAACATCTCAAGGTGATTTGTTTTGTTTGGTTGAGCAGCATTTATAGGCTGTAATGTTTCAGTTCAATGTGATTTTTTTTAAATAATTTGATTTTCGTCAAAATGTTAGAAAACAGATACATTACTAAAGTTTTTAATGAACTACCAAATTAGTTTATTATATTAATGAACTAAAATGTTTTCAAGGTATAAGAATATTCATGATAATTATGTATGTGCAGTTGCAACGGTACAATATCACCACATAAATGAGGGTAAATTTTCTCTTTCTCTCTCACCAGTGTCTGTTTCACCTCTTCATAGATCTTTCCTACTTTGAAGTTTGCTGGTGTCCAAAAGAGGACAAAGAAACACAAAGAGACGAGGCTAGGTGCTTTCTGCAGAGGAACAAAAGGATCAGCGAGGGCGATGCAAAGATAACTCCGGGAGAGAGACAGACAGAGGCATAACAAAAGACGTTAGGAATACGGTGAAGAAAGAAAATTAGAGTTACGGTAAAGTGTAAAAAGGAAGGAGGAAATGAAACCATGCAACACATTAAGAAGGCTGGATAAGGAAAGACAAACGGTAATATATAGCCATAATATATAACCGTGACATGAAGTCAAGCAGAGCAAAAGCTATTCAGGGTGACGCCATTTTATTTTCTTAATTTAGAAGTACCACAAGTTAGTTCACTCAAATCTTGTCTGAGTTCTGTTTTAATTGACATCTAGTGGCCTTAAAAGGAACTGAAGGCAGAGCTGGCAGTGTTATGGGCTGACGCCTCCCACCACACTGCATGTGCAGCTAAAAAAGGAAACAGCACCTGGATCAGTGATGTGGTGCAAAAAAAGCTGACACAGACTTCTACTGTGACGAAAATTCACTTGAGCTTCAGTCGATAAAATTACATCACCGACCGACACAAAAAACTGCTCAAGAATATGTGAAAAACAATAATTTTACATTCAATGTAATCAAATTGTTAATATAAGAATGCATTTAACATTGTTCTGAGCATGTGGGTTTCCTGTCCCTTGTTTGAGGGCTGAAACAGAGTCCTTTGTCTGTGCCGAAGGTATGCAGGGGGCCAGGTGAGGGGGAGCATGAGGGGCCTCAATCCCTTCACGTTAAGATCATTGTATGGCGAGCTTAGACTCGCCTGGCGCACCCTGCCAAAGGCAAACACATGCAGCATTAAATTCAGATTAGGAGTTTGGCTTCAATTGAAGGCGCAGTGAGTGTGTGTGTGTGTTTGAGATACTTGAAAGGGAGAAAAAAAAAAAAACCATACGGTCACACTTCCACTTCTATAGGCCTTGCAAATAAATAATATTCAAATCTTTCTTCCTCTCCAAGGACACACACCGGTGCATCCTTTCAAGTATTTTCTTCATTTAGACAGACAGCGGTTCTAAATTTGTCCATAAAAAGGAAGTGATTTGATTAAAAGGCTTAACAGAAGAGCACATTCACCATTGTCTGTAATTTCAACTGAGAAAGAGAGACCGCTGAGGAGGTCAGAGCTGGTTACCTATTGTTGCAAGTACAGTATATCACACAATTTGCATGACGCTCTAGAATGGCAACAGGAGAATTATTCTGTAAAACTGATCGCACACTAGAGACATTCACCTTTGATTCTCCTTCAGTTTGTGATATCAAACTGGCTGAAAGTGCATATCTATAGACCACATATCAGTATATGTCAGAGTATAGAATAAAGCGCCAGGCAGAACGGCTTTTTAATGGACATGAATGGGAAGCAGATATTTCCTCACATACCATGGTCCAAAGTCCAATCATGCTTTCTGGGAAAAAGAGAAAGAAAGAAGGGGATGGAGACGAAATGATGAAAACAAACTGGTCACCTGTGCAATTACTCACCTGAAGAAAACGAGAGAAAATGTGTGGGAACAAAGCAGTAAAGCGGCAGTTGATGGCAACTATCACAGAGGCTGTGTGAGGTTAAAGACGCCCTAAAACCGCTCTCACACGACACTGGCTCATCACTGTATTTACCCTGAATGCACACTGTAACCTCCGCCGGCCTTGCCCTGTCATCCACACTTTGACCTTTATTTAATCTTTTCCTTGAAACCCAGCTGGTGAGCGTGTCAGACAGGAGGTAACATGTCTGTCGACAAAAATGTACCTGCAAAAAAAACCAAAAAAAACAAAACTCTTTTAATAAGTTTCCAGCACGTCAGGCGTGAAGAGAATGCAACATGTTTGAATTAGCAGCTGCTTTCCCTTTTATTGAAAATCAGTTTAAAACAGATTTTGCTCATTGATGTTAAATTTAAGAGTTTGAGATACTGCCTCCACGAGATGTCGTCTTTCAGATTAGTGGAAAGAACATCCAGAAACTAAGATAAACCTTTTATATAAAACGTTTTTAATGCAGGTTATTTTTACACCTTTCACCTGTAGTGTCATTCCTTTACCTGAGAAGGGAATGCCGGAGGTGCTATATAGAGATACAATCACACAAGTCAATAAGCCAGATGGATACAAATACTAAATATTAGCGATCAAAGTCCAATATATTTAAATATCACATTACTCCGTAGGTTTAGAAATAGGGTGGAATCAAACCCAGTCAGCGTGGGAGGAGACAGTGCTAACCACGACACCACTGGTTAGAATTCCTTATGACGCCATTTCAGAAAATAGATTTTTCCCTCACCATCATGCCCTTTCATGACTATAGTACAAATTTCATCAACACTCAAAATATTTTGGAAACGCTGAACCTTTTTTACATGCTGGGTGAAGCTTAATTTGTGCTGTGTCAAATTAAATGTGACCTCTATAGCTGGGACACCGCAGGGCAGGTAGTTGTCAATCCAGCATTGGCGTAGTCTACAAACATGCGTAGAACATTACTGCCCCCATGTGACTAGAGAATGATCATTTTAATTTAGAAGTGAACTTTTTTTTTTTTCAAAGGAAAAATCAGTATTATAAACCAACTTTTCCATTAAAAACTAGTTCAGTACAGAGGATTGCAGGATAAGTTTGGTAAATTGAGAAACTCATTAAAAGGCTTTTGCGTAGTGTAAAAAAAACACCAACATTAGACTGCCATAGCTGAACAAACTTTATTTTGTAATTTAATGGGTACAGATCAGTCTAAAACTCTCCATCATCCTCTTCTTCCTCCTCTGCACTATCCATGCCAACCTCCTCATAATCCTTCTCCAGAGCGGCCATGTCCTCTCTGGCCTCTGAGAACTCTCCCTCCTCCATCCCCTCCCCCACGTACCAGTGAACAAAGGCCCGCTTGGCGTACATCAGGTCAAACTTGTGGTCAAGCCGAGCCCAGGCCTCTGCAATAGCAGTGGTGTTGCTCAGCATGCACACGGCCCTCTGGACCTTGGCCAGATCTCCACCAGGAACTACGGTGGGAGGCTGGTAGTTGATGCCCACCTTGAAACCAGTGGGGCACCAGTCCACAAACTGGATGGAGCGCTTGGTTTTGATGGTGGCAATTGCGGCGTTCACGTCTTTGGGCACCACGTCGCCGCGGAACAGGAGGCAGCAGGCCATGTATTTGCCACGCCGAGGGTCACACTTCACCAGCTGATTGGCCGGCTCAAAGCAGGAGTTGGTGATTTCGGACACCGTTAGCTGCTCGTGGTAAGCCTTCTCAGCGGAGATGACGGGGGCGTAGGTGGCCAGTGGGAAGTGGATACGGGGATATGGCACCAAGTTGGTCTGGAACTCTGTCAGATCAACATTGAGGGCGCCGTCAAAGCGAAGGGAGGCGGTGATTGAGGACACGATCTGACTGATCAACCTGTTCAGGTTGGTGTAAGAGGGACGCTCGATATCGAGGTTCCTACGACAGATGTCAAAGAGGGCCTCGTTATCGACCATGAAGGCGCAGTCCGAGTGCTCCAGGGTGGTGTGCGTGGTCAGGATGGCGTTGTAGGGCTCCACCACGGCGGTGGACACCTGGGGGGCCGGGTAGACTGAGAACTCAAGCTTGGACTTCTTGCCGTAGTCGACAGAGAGACGCTCCATCAGCAGAGAGGTGAAGCCAGAGCCGGTGCCACCGCCAAAGCTGTGAAACACCAGGAAGCCCTGAAGGCCGGTGCACCGTTCAGACTGCGGCAGAGGGCGGGACACAGCACACATGAGCGGCGGTAAGACAAATAGTGCAATTAAGCAATTGTTCATTTTGCAATACCAGAATAGGTTTCTGCATGAAAGAAGACTGAGCTTAATAGTGGTTGCACAAAGTTACATTGTGACTCATTCAGCTCCTTACATTTCAGCCCAAAGGCGATATTTCACAATACTAAACACCGGCTCAAACGTCCTAAAAACTTCACGCTCTGAATTCACCCACCAGTTTGCGGATCCTGTCGAGCACCAGTTCAATGATCTCTTTGCCGACGGTGTAGTGTCCACGGGCGTAGTTGTTGGCAGCATCCTCCTTGCCAGTGATCAGCTGCTCAGGGTGGAAGAGCTGGCGATAGACGCCAGAGCGGACCTCATCTGAGTAAACAGATTTAGGAATCAGAAAATCAAATGAAGTTTGGATTTTATTAAAATCAATGGAGGTATCTGAATTTATATATAAAAAATACATTTAAAAAAAAGTTTACCAATCACAGTGGGCTCCAGGTCTACGAAAACTGCCCTTGGGACGTGCTTTCCAGCTCCAGTCTCACTAAAGAAGGTATTGAAGGAATTATCTCCTCCCCCGGTGCTCTGGACGCTGGGCATCTGTCCGTCCGGTTGGATGCCGTGTTCCAGGCAGTAAAGCTCCCAGCAGGCGTTTCCAATCTGGACACCGGCCTGACCGACGTGCACAGAGATGCACTCGCGCTGGATGGGGAAAGGAAAGATGTGTGACATTTACAAAGGAACAATGACCAGACAGATTTAAGTTTTGAACATATCAAAAGGAGCTGCTTCAGATCACGGCCACATGTTGAAGACGGCTAGAGGCTAAAAGGGAGGAGGGAATAAATACAAAGGACTCTTTGTGGTACCAGAGTCCAAAACATCATGGCAGAGTCACCTGATGCCTGCTGTCCATTTATTTATAGTCTCAATTTGTTTATGCAGAGGAACAGATATCATGAAGGAGAAAATGAAATGAAAGGATCTACCTTTGGACGGACATTAATTTAACTAACCAAAAACAGCTTTTGTCATTTCTTTGTATGCAGTTTTAAAAGGAATTTGTACAACATTTAAAGATTAGTGTCGTGTCACTCATTCATTGAATTTCATATGAAATCATGGGTCTGGAAAAAGGTTGAAAATATTGGGAAAATCTAAAATAATTGGATGAATAGTTGAGAATGCAAAGTCTTGGAGAGTTAATAAAAAGATGTAGGGTAAATGCAATAAGAAGAAAAAAAACTAGTGAATTATATAAATTTTACACCAATTGGGTCACTGCAAACAGTACATTTGAACACAAATGTTAAGAGGGGGCAATTAGAAGAAAAAAAAAAATTCAGACAAGCCCCAGACAATTGAGCAACAGTTTTAAGAAGTGTTCCTATTGGAGGCCAAAGCATAAACGCGGGGTCTCAGAGGGGGTGCTCCGCGGGGTCTCAGAGGGGGTGCTCCGCGGGGTCTCAGAGGGGTGCTCCGTGGGGCCGTGGGCCTCCCGCCGCTCCGTACTCACCATGTCTGCTGAAGATGTGGGAGCGAGAAGGCTGACCGGACTGATTCCACTCTCACTCTGCGCTTCAAGGAGTGCTGTGTGAGACGATTACTGAGAGCTCTGAGGGCCGAGTCACTTTATAGCGGCCTCACGGGGCGGCGAGGAAACAGCTGAATCCAATTGATTGAGTTACAGGAGCTGGATTCCTACTGGCTGAAGGGTTATCGGCCATGACGGGGAGAGGGGTTTTCCATAAGAGCTATTATAGTTTATTGGATGTATCAGCATTGGAATACAATTAATGTACAAAAACGTTCAGGTTATTGTTGTATGATTGAATTAGAACAGTTTTTGCATTAAGTGTACTTGAATACATGTCCTCCATAATTGTTGTCCACATATGTGATTTTGTGTCCAATTTCTCAAAGGGAGTAAAATCTGAACAAGTATCATTTTATGGTTATTAGGAAAAAGGTGAATTCCAGGGTTTCTTTGTATACTTGCAGTTTGTGTCAAAGCGGTTTTTCAGAATTTGAAAGACACTTTGTTGTGACATGCTGCCCTCTGCTGGAATGGGGTCCTGGTTCATAACTATGTTAATCCCTGTCTTCTAAACTAATAAAGATGACTGAATCCGATCTGTCGTGCCATCATTCATAACGAAAAGCCAGTGTATATACAAACATTCCAGTATAGAGCCACATTTTTTTTACAAAATAATGAGCATTAAGAATAGTTTCTAGAGCAGGCGGCAGTAATGTTAGTGTTGATACACAACATCTTTTTATGATTGAGATGATATACTGATAACATTTTAGATCGTTTGGTCCAGGCATTTCCAGGCCCTTTGGAGGAAAAGTTCCCGAGGGGACTCAAGTTTGTATGATGTAGCAGTTTGAGTATCCTCTAAAAGATTCACACTCCATAGAGCCAATTTTCAAGTGTTGCTACTAGACATTACATACTAACTGGGCAGCACCAGCTTTAAACTTACTGGAAATGTGTGTAATCAATAAAACATAAAGACTAACCACATAAGCCATTGATGTTATTTTGCGCTCACTGTTGGTTTCAGAAAAGTGGATGCTATTACATCAGCAAAATCAATTAAATGCCATAAAAATGACCCACTACAGATTGCCATTAAGTTAGCATTAGGGAAACACAATTAGTCATAGCTCCTTCATCCTTTATAGGCGGTGCTCAGATGAGACTTGATCGACAGACTTAATACCAGTCAACTCAAACTCTTCAAAAAAGGTACAGATCTATGCACTATTGTTCTGCATATTCCAAACCGGCTCAAACTTAAGATTTTAGCTTTGACAAAAGCATCCAAGTTAAATGCATCCAAGCTAAAGATTAATACTAAAAAGACCTTTTCCTGATATAAACATGTTCACGTCACTTCGTGTATTTCAATTGTTGATAAGAAGACCAGAACGGCAACAGATGTTTTTATCCCCCATTTTATTTTTTACAAAGTTTGTACTGCTTCAGCATCACACTTAGAGGTTCCTGTGAAACAAGAGAACAGAAGTTAGTTGATGAATGTCCAAGTAGACATATCCGAACAATTCAAATTGTAAAGATGGTAAAGATAATGAATACGCAAACTTTCAGAAATAAAATACATTACAAAAGTTTGAAATAAAGAAGTTACAAAAAGAGGTTTGTGAACTTAAGTAACAGCCACATTTTTGACACTCACTTTGCGACAACAGAGTCATTCTTTGCCAGCCTCAGGATGGAGTCATCAGACTCACCCTGTAGGACAAAAACAAATCTGGTCAGACAAAAAGATTCCAGCGTTTGTAACAGAACATCCATTTTATTATCTTGCAACGGTTGTGGAATGTAACAGTATATTTAGGCTACTCAAACATTGTACTACAGGGAAACGTTTTCTACTTCGCAACTATTTGACAATTGGTTAACTTGCTAACTAGTTATTTAAAATACTTTGATTCTTAAACGTCATAGTATTTAATTATAATGCTGTAGTGAATGTGACTTCATAATTCACCCTTGTTCCTAGTGTGGTTCTACACACTGTTGTTTCAGGCAGTTATTTAGGTAATGTGTTATACACGTAATTACGACCGTTCCGGGATCGCGGTCCCTTTAAATGTTCTGTTGTTGCTGATGACTTAGAGCCTGTTGCTAGGGAGAATACAGGGCTGCGCCATCTTGTTTATTCATTCGTTGTGGAAGAATAAACGAGACACACTTGCGTTCTCAACTTGAGGAATTGCCTTTTATGTTCAAATGCAACTTCCACAATGTATTAGTTTAAATGGGCATCACTTTTACCGGTTGCAACATTTGAGTAATGAACACATTAATGGGCAGCCAGTCCAGCTATTTCTTGGGAAACTGATACTTAAACAATTTGAATGTTCCAGAAAAAATAAAAAATAAAAAACTGCTTCAGTAGAAGCACCTGATAAAAAGGTAAAGAAATAGACAATATGAATAGCAAAAACAGCATTGTACAACGGGGCCGTCATTTAATCCTCTCCTAAAACACACTGATTAAGCAAATGTATGACGGTGGGGGAAAAACCCCAAAGGAACATAGAGCGAGCTGGGCCTCACCATTCTGCGGATGGCGCCACAAATGGCGTAGGTCTTGAACTGACCATTGAAGCGACCGGTCACCTTGTCAACCTGCAAAGGACAGAATTTGGGATTAGAATATTTTCAGTGTAAAGCAGCCAATGCACATGGGTGACTTTATGCAAATTAAAGACATATTAAAAATAACGGCATCCTCTGACATTGAGTGGGTTTCATAAAAATGTTGGTCTGAGTTTGTATTGTAAACCACGGTCAGAATTATCGTCCCGTTTTTTAAACAGTCAGTTGTTTTAAAGTTTATTGCGGCAACTTTAAACTGCAATAATTGTCTGAAGAAAGGATCTAAGCCAGGACCGCCAGGCAGTGAGGCAGCAGCCGCCCTGGTTCACGCCACATTCATGTGATTTGTAAGAAAAAGTGACCAACAATTGCATTTGGTCTCTGATGGCAAACTGATACGTTTAAAGCAACAGCCAGAATATGTTCCAGTTATGACGAAAAAAATATTCCAAGTGTTTTCACGTTTGTATTAAACCTGGTTAAAAAAATTAAATTGTCCGGCCGTATGTTTTTCCCTTGAATATACTGTAGACAGGGTGTAGCAAGATACTTCGATCCCCCCAAAACACAATCTACGGCGTAGGTAGATACACACCCCTGAAGTAATTCAGGAGAAATTGTCACAATTATCAATTGCTTCTAACCTAAATCCTAAAGTCTCATGCCCACATTTTACAGGCTAAACTTAAGCACATTCTCCACTTACTTCAGCAATGTTCATCTGGATGGAGGCATGGTCCTTGGCCCCAATGATTCTGTTGCTAGCAGAGCTGCAATAAACACACGTAATGAAAATGTGACATCACAGGAAACATGGTGATCTTATTAGGGAGGCACGTTCATCCTGAAAGTTGAGCATTCAACACCAGTTTTACTGTATGTTTGTGTATTTCTAGCTAACAAGGTAAGTTGAAGGTTCGGGTATTTTTTTACAGAGTTTTATCAGTACATGAACGTAAATAAAGGATCGCACTGCGGAACGAAACACTCACCATTTACGTGGGATGTAAAGGTCCACAAATTCACCAGCGTCGTTCTGCATGTTTACAGGTTGTACAGGTGGTCGCCTACAAATCTGAAAGAGTCGGAACCAAAAGACGAAGTCAGAAAGGACGTTACGTGGGTTTTAAGCGCTAACGTTAGCTAACGTTACGGTAACTCCGACGATACTCCGAGGCGCTTAATGACTCAACAGCGACTTGTTCCCAAACCTACGTGAACATACATGCGTATCTAGAATACGGAGAAGAACAAAGTCAGCTTTTTAGACGAGTAGTCATAGAAACCCGCAGCTACAGTTAGCACCGTTAGCATGCGGAGGGCTCATCGCGGCCGCATGTGGTTGCTCGCGCTGGCGAAACGGCTTTTACACGCGATCTCTGCACGAAAACGCCACCCGAAGCACGTCGAACACCACGTAGACGCGTTCAAATCGACACCCCTCCTAAGAAAGCCGTCTCTGAGCGGAGAGGAGACGTACTTTTAACAGTTTAGAAGACGAGAGCTCGACAGAGACGCACCGTATACGACAAATGGCCGACAGGAAAGGGACAGCGCGCGACCCGGAAGAAGAGATATCTCTCTCTCTCTCGATGTTTGTGTCGCCACCTGCTGGATGGACACTGGTGCTACACCCGATCCACAGCACATGGACAAAGGATGTAGACGCCCTGACAACTATATTACATATAACTATTTTCATTGCTCACATATGTATGTTAGTATATATTGTAAAAGGGGCTATTTACAGTTTCCAAGAGGATATCTTATCGTTAAATCCAATAAAGGTTTAGTCTATTGAATTGTCCAAAATTACAAAATTACATTTTGGACAATTCAGGTTGTAAAAGAAACAACTCTTTAAGTGCAAAATAACGCAATGCAATTCAACTGTGGGAAAATATAATTTAATTTACAGGTTCCTATGAAGAGATCTTGTTCCTTAGTTTGTTTTCAAGTGAATAAACTTTGAAGCAGTGCACATTTCTCAGGTACTTTGACTAGTTTTAGATCCAAGTAAATTAGTTAAGCTTGCTTCCTCATCTTGTTGACTTCTCATTCAGAGCAATAGTAGGTTCTAATACTGATGTTGGTTGTATGGCTCCCAGTCAATGTTGCTGTTTTCCCCAAAGGTGTTGGATGGGGAGTTCAGATCTCTTTTCAGACCAGTCCAGTTCTTTCACACAAAACTGGGAAGACCACTTAGAGAAGGTTTTGAGCATTGAAATACTGAAACAGATGTCAGCCTCCCGAAACAGTTTCCACAAAGCTAGGAATAGATTATTCTCTAAAAGCATTGTATTCTGTGGCAGGTTTATTTTCTTTACAAAGAAAGAGGCAGAGACCAAACCATGGAAATCAGTCCCCTTACCCAGCAAATGTGACCACATATGCTCAGCTACTGTATGCTGTGAACTTTAGTACATATGGTCTTGGGTTTTTAAGTGACAGATACACAAAGTTCACAATTTGCTTATACTTGAAATAAACTGTTTATTTAGAGTACAGTCACATGGTAACAATACAAAATGCACTGTAATGAACCGAAAACAGATGTCAAACCATCTTTCGGAGGGATACGCTACATGCACATTATGCAATAGAACAGTTTTAACGTTTGTATTTAACACAGCTATTCTGAATGTATGACATTTTTGTTATTGTACATATCTCACGATACATCATGCAAGTGTGATAAACGTATGCTGCACACGCAACACATCTTACAAAGTATGTAGACTTTGTTCTCCACAAAATCGGATTCGCCTCATAACATATACGACTCTGCCAAAAACGCACCAAAACATGATGTTTTACAATTTCAGCAATGACAAATAAAAAATGTGAATCATCCTATCATAAAGGATGGACTTTTATGAATTATTACATTCATGTACTGTATTTCATTTGAACCTGTGAGTACCTAAAACAGTCATACATTTCTAATAAAAAGTCCTTAAAATATTTTAGAGAGCTTTATTATAATGAACCAAAGTGGTGTGAGACTGATGCAATCAAATACAGATAAACCTAAACATATAGGTTGTAGAAAAAAAAATGCCAAAGGCACCATACAGTGAAACAAAATATATTACTAAGTAATAAAAAATAGACTATTGCAGCTGCAGCCATGACTTGTCCTGATGTCCTGTGGTTTTCATTTATTGCTGACACATGTACACCCAACAGCCAAATTGAAGGGACACTTGCACCACGTGTAACTGGTGTCGTTTACGCGCACGTGGCGGTAGACCGAAACCTGGAGGATGATAGGTTTAGCGATCATGTCCTTCACATTACAACTATTGCAATGAGCATACTGGATTATTGCGGGCTCCCGGCCGTTTATCTTATCCTCACTGGAAAAAAGGGAGAAAAGTATACATGAATATGGAGGCATGTCTGGAAGCAAATTGGTAAAACATTTGAACAACAGAACCATCACAAATCATATGTATTAATCAATAATTTGCTTTATGAACGAATGACGATGCCATTGAATGTATCAATTTATGTGACATAAATTGATATTTCATTGATTTACTCTGCAGTCTGTCAACCATTGTCTGTCAAACACGTAAACAAAAATGGAATAAAAGAGTGGATAAATAAAGGAATTTGCACAAAGGTAAACAAAAAAAAAAGCTAATTAAAACTGAAATATCAATTTATGTCACATTTCATAAATTAATTGATTGAACTTTTAAAAAATACTTTTTGATCAACATTCCCATTGTTGACACACAATCTCACAATCTCCAAATATTCATAAAACCACTTTCTTAACATTCTTGTACATAGAGGTTTAGGGGGTACGAAGGCTGGTTCATAGATGAATAAGGAAAGATTTACTTCATTCAAGTTCTTTCAAAGCTACAACAAATATTCAAACCCAAGTTAATATTTCATTTTTTATCAATTTCTTTTCAAACTCTTTTTCCTTCTTGACACACAGCCTTTTAGGAACCAGTGAGAGTGCCTTCACCTTATTTTCATTTCTGATGTTTTTTGAAAAACACTTCTGTAACCCGCCCTACATTTAAAAAACCCAAAACAATGATCCCCTCTGGCCAAAGAAAATAAACTCACTCAAAATTCCAGGGTGCAATTGAAGAGTGCCGGAGTTCCGACACATGTTTGAAGTCTGGCTGGCAATAGTTAGTGGTACTTTTGCAGTCAGGGCCACATACACTTTCGCTGCACACCATCCCCATCAGACCAAGAATAAACTGGGAAGAAACACAGATATATGTTAGAGTCACATTATTAACATCATCTGCATTTCCTACCTTTACTTGTTATCTAGTAATAAATAAAAGCTAAAATGCAAAACCCCCCAAAACATATGAATGAAGTAGTGTTTAAAGCTTTGATGAATTTTGCAGTATTTTTTGGTAGGTAATGTCTATGCACAATACCAGTCATGCACAATATGTATTCTATGAAGTAAAATACCATTACCATACCATACCAACTGTCAGTTCCTTCTTTGCAGAAGAAATACAACATAATTTCTGCACTACATGTAAAAAGCATGAACTACATAAAAGATAAACCTTCACACCCCTCAGCCGTGGCAAGTTATCAATCCCTGAAAAGCTCCCATATTACTGTCAGTACTCACCAAAAGAGAAGGGAAGTTCATGGTGAGGCTAATTAACCGGAGCAAATTCCTTGAACTCAGAGAGCAACAAAGGAGGTTATCTCTTCTGTCTAACCTGCGGAGTCCTCTCTCACAAACCTGTCTGCCCTCTGTCACTCCGGCGTTTATATATCTTTTGCGGCGGTGACGAAAGAGCATTTGCATCAAAGGGGAATCTACTGCGTGGGTCTTTCATGAACACAAGGATGTAATCTTGGCTTTGTTGTCACATGTTACTCTTGATTTCACGTGGTTCATTTTCTCAGGTATTAAACACAATATGTAACTTGCTTCACAAAAGAAATATAAAGAGCTGTGGATTTTTTCACATTTTTTTTCAGTGGATTTTTGCTCCCTAGCATTGAGATGTGTTACTTTCTGAATTTTTACAAACACACCCTTATTAAAATTTAATGATTTATCAATGCAGGACCTAAAACACAGGGTATAATCCATTACCCTGTTCGTGTTGGTATTGATATGATGGGTAGATTTTGACAAATGTTGTGATATAGTCCTATTTGAAGGATATATTGTCCCACAAAGTAGTATAAGTAGTATTCCTAAAACACAGTCAATGAACAAAAAGATTGAACAGCGTTGCAGCATTCTGCTCCTTCTCCTGATACTATTAAAAAACCCACAACAATTGCACGCACAGGTGAAAAGGGAGATCTCGTGATTCTTGGGACTTCCACACCTACAACGTCACTTATGCTCACCACGCTCGAGAGAGATTTGCTTAGAAACGCCTACACACGGCTATCCCAAAAGGCGTGTAGTAACAGGCTGCCCCATCTATAAACAGCCTGACACACGATCCCTGCTCGCTCCCTTGCTTTCGGTCAGCTGTGTCAGGCTGCAGCGGGAGAACCAGTGAAAGGTTTTATATGTAATGCATGCAATGAGAGAAGCGGAACTGTGAGCAAATGCAAAAATTTAAAGTTTAGTGTTTTTTGTGTCTCCCGTTATGCATGTAACACAGAGAAATGTAAATGTTGACATGAAATATAAATGAGATGTAACATTTGCATTGATGCTGATGACAACCGTAGGGACCGTAGGGAGTCTCTATGGGTACGCACAATTTTTGGAGTAAGCTATTCCACCCAACAGAGGACGTACTTCCTGTATTGGCACTGATGGTTTGCATCATGTAAATCCTGGACGTACTTTTAGGTGTATAGGGTGATCCCGAGCGGGCACATTCGCATTTTGACCACAAACACATTGACAACCAGGTCGGCAGGACAGCCACACTGATTAGTGACTAATCAACAGTGATGAAGTCATGTCACATTATCGAGGATACATTTTCATACTCCCTCGCCTCATCCCCATTGTATTGTATTCATTTATAACGGGGCCTGTGAAAGGTGGCCATGCAGTGAGCAGTGACTCACGTTCACTGTCAGTCCCTTCTTCTGCTTTTCTCTTTAAATGTCAAGGCAACAAAGGCCTTGACATTTAGCTCAGAGAGTGCTTTGTTATAATATTATTTAATACAGGATATAACCAAAGGAATTGCTAGAAATTGCTTAAATGTAGCTAAGGAACAAAACCATGCTTTTCCATTACTTTAATGTGTTGCTGTTGTCCAAAACCTTTCTATTTTCCTGGGGAAGACCTTGTGATGACATGTTGATTTTGTGCAAGAAAAGGAAACAGGTTTGTGGATGGAAGGAGTGCGAGAGAGGAGGAGCGCAGGAACAAAAGATGTTCATAAAGAATGCAAACGATATCTAACATTTCTAACATTTTTAACGTTGTTGTGGGGCAGTGTTTTCTAGCCAAATGTTACAGGTCTCAGGATGAGAGATACGGGTTTAGGACACCGAGGCGAAACCCCAGCACTGCACTGCCACTTAGAAAGCAACATGCATAAAATAAATTCATTCCAAATTAAAAACAAACAAACAAACGTAACCATGCATTTTGTGTGCGTCACACAAACTGCGTGTATTACTAATTTACACACAGGGAACCCCTACATATACTCCAACACATATGTAAATCAGGACACCACACTTTATTACTATATGACTTCAGGATGTCCGTGACAAATATAATCATTTAAATAAAATGTTATGACGTTCATAACGACAGGGAGAATGCGCCACAACAACAGAAAGTGTACCAGATAATAGAAGTACAGTTTAAAGTTAAATTAATGTGGGCAAATTACATTTAGTGTAAAGCATGTGAAGAAACTTGAGTGGAGACCATTTTCACTTAAAAAAATTGATTTATTAATCCGCTCTCTCTCTCTCGATGTTTGTGCCGCAAACATCGAGAGATTAAACTGCTTGGATGCTTCCCTCAGATAACCTTACGTTTATACGTTGTGTTGGCTGGCTGCCTTAGAAAACATGCTGAAGCCTTGCTGGTCCAAGCATATCATGGAATATTAGCAACCTGAATCACATAAATTATATTTGATTGAATAGAGACCTTACGTTTGTTACCCAACAGACTGAAGCCAGTTAGATACAAAAGGGTTCCTATTACAGGTCAGTCGATACTGTTCTAGAAGTCCTCCTTGATTCTGCATTTTTATTAAAATCTGCAACGGACACATCTAGTGTAAGTTTCATTGTGCAAGCGAAAGCAGAAACCCAAGATTTTCAAAAGTCTGGGGGTGGGGTTTCTACTTATTCTGGTGGATGAGTAACTCTCAGAAAATAGACACTACAAGAAGTAGCAAGATACTGGAACCAGGCTGACAGGCTGATCGCCTCGAGGCTGCGAGTCAAAGTTTAAGTATTTAAAAAGGTGATGAAATTAACATGGATATCGACAAGAAAGAAAGGTCAATTGGAAGGAAAACAACATCAATAAAGAAAATAACTTTTTTTTGCATGCTATTATTTGTCATTTTTGCCGAGAAAAACAAACAAACAAAAAAAAAACAGTTTTTCAGTTAACCTGACAAAGCACCAAAATAAATATATTTGCATGGGGTAATTACACTGCTTGAACAAAGTCAGATCGACTGGGGCTTGAAGCAAGGCTCTGTATGTGTGTGTCTGTGTGTGTGCATGCGTGCAGTATGTTTGACGTGTGCAGACAGGCACAATTAGAGAGACCCGTATTAGTGTGAACGATATGGTGTGCTGGAGTGAGTCATGAAAAATGCGGGTGTAAGCCTCCAACATAGATTCTTAAACAGCCGCAGCCTTTATTGTGAAGCCTATAGCGACATTATTCCTGACGTCCCATTTGAAGTTAACGCAGCCTACATTTGTCCTCCGAGACATCTTAACAATTCCCATTTGCAGCTCTTTGCCGCTAACGCAGACGTGCGTGTCAGTGGGTGCACGGTCACGCTGTTGGCATCAACAAGAGAGGCAGCTGGCTGTTTTTTTACAGAAGAAATCGCAGTGTTCTCACAAGGTGTAAAAGTGGTGGTGGTGGGAGGATGTATGACATCACGTGGTATCAGATGCGGTGCATAGACTGAACAACGTCTGTCACTACAAGTTGATATGTCAAACTGTTGTCATTTTGCAATGTGTATTTATTGGTTACATTATATTTTCTGCTTTAAATATATCTGAGGCAAAAATATGGCAGGTAGCTCTACAGGTCTACCGTTGAAGTGTGTAGTAAAATAAATTATTCATTAAGGAGTGTTCACATTTGTGAGGGAATATTGAGAAACAGGGATGATTTATACAGAGGAAAACAAGGGTAAGAGTGTTACATCAGTCAAAACTCGACCACAATTCATTGTGAAAGATAGACAACTTGTCCAACCCGTCATGCGAGTGTCAGAAAGTGCCAAAATGACAAAGCAACACTTTGAGGATGACGACAGGGAGGTTAGTCGGAGTTCTCAATAACCCTATGGAACAGAGCCAGCTCCTGGTTCAGCCATATAAAAACAATCCCAGACAAAGTCAAAGTCAGTAACAGTGGCAATTTAGGGTTACTTAAAAAAAGAATAATCCCACAGGCCGCTACAACAAAAACTCTTTAATCCATTATCTCAATACATTTTACATTTCCCCAGAAATCTAAAGTAACACACTGTACACATGCAAGGCCGACAAAAGAAACCAAACTTTTTTTTTTACCCTGGATATCTTTCAGATGACGTTTGTCTTAAATATAATCTGGAAAACTATACAAATATAAGCCGTTAGCTGCCAATACAAATAAAGTGATCACATCCAATGTTCCCCTGAATTCATTCAAAAGTTGCGTTGATGTTAGGAAGCGGGGTCGGGCCCACATTAAAGAAAAATTGGTCACCCCGGGTTTAAGGATTAGTGACACATTGTCCTCCATCATTGGATTGCCACATTTTATTACGTGAAGATGACATGTGACAAGATATTCCTGATGTGAGACCAATCGCTCCTCATGGGTGTGGGTGATGGTGTTTTCCTAGTGGGCACCACGAGATGCAACACATCAGGACAGTCATATTACAAAACAAGCAATAGATTCCGATTTTTTCATTTAAAAAAAAAAAAATCTTTATTCTATATTCATATAAAGAATATTCTTTCTTTGCTCATCGCGCTTCTCTCGTCCCTTCGCAACTGCAGAAGGTCAGAGGTCAATGGCCTCTGATGTTAAAGGGCTTTTAGAAATCTGGTCGAAATTACATTTTCACCGTTGTGTTTACTCCACTTGGAATTTTCGGACTATTAAAGAAGGAGAGCAGTTGAAGTTGGGACTTCCTCTCTGTGGAGGCCGGATGGTGACTCCAAACTGGTCTAGGTAGCCTGCCGGCAACAGAGAGAAAACACAGAGGATTTTAAAGGAAAGAAAACCTTGCACATCTCATTTACACAACAACATTTTTTCTTTCAGTTTGCCTTCCTACACTTCTTTGTTTGTTTTTCAGTTTCGGTCACCCACCTACTCAAACATTTGTTCTGCATATTGTTGTGAAATTTACATAAATGACTGACAGTCTCCATTTATTGTGTGGTTGCTTGGTCACTATATTTATATCACTCCAACTTTCACTGATACATGGGGGATAGATAAACTGTTCTGAGTGGCTATTTTAAAACGCGCTTACCTCAACATTTAGAAGTCATGGTATAAATTATTTAATTAAAGTATAAAGATCAACAACCACCAGCCACATTAAAGCATTTATAGTAACATTACATTTCCACAACCTGGCTCCGGGTTTCGGATCACGGATGAGTAGTCACAGCTTGGATCATTTTTCAGATCAGCATAGAAAAGGGGAGGAGTCAAATATAACTTTGCTTTCCATCTATTGAGTAAAGAAGTTCAAAACACTTCAGGCAAAGAACTGGTGGCTGTAGTTTTACATAAAAACAAGAAGGTATCCAATTTGAAATAAACGAATCAAAATAAAACATTAAAATACTTCGGTTTAGGTGCAACATGAATTATGTTGACTTCATACCCTCTTACTCAATACTTTTTTTAATCAGCTTGCTCCTGGCCATCTTTTTGAAAACCTGACATTAATATTAGCCTGCAGCTTGTGCACGCTTGTGTCTCCCCTGCTATTACACGCCGTGAGCGCGCTGGGCAACCCCCCCGCCTTGCATGGAATGCGTGCAGGCAGCATGACAGGCAGCGGAGCAGTGAGCAGGATCTGATTGTGCAACCATGTTAAGGAAATATTGATTGGCGCAGGGGTAGAGAGGGTGTGCCGAGAACCGCAAGGTTGGCGGTTTGAGCCCCGGCAGCTCCATGTCCCATGTCGAAGTGTCCCTGAGCAGGACACCAAACCTCGAATAATTGCTCCCCGGCAAAAAATGTAAAACGCCATGGGTAAAAAATGCAATGCAAGTCGCTTTGGAGAAAAGCGTTAGCAAAAATGACCTGTAATAATAATAATAATAATAATAATAATAATAAGGGTGTAACGATTCATTCACTGAATCAATTTATATTCCTGCGATCCAACTGAATTGATCTGTGCTGTGGCATTCCGGACGACACAAATTGATTGAAATGGTACATAATCGATTGTATCGATACCAGGAAACTGCACATTGGATTTAAGTACAAAAACGGCATGGATGCATGTTTGTTTGTTTGTTTTTTAGCACTTTAGATGCGTTAAACGTTACTCAATTCAGTCTGCCTGTCTGTGACGTCATCAGTACGCAGCGGCAGCCGCGCGAAACTCTGAACAACAACAAAACACAGTGTGGAGGAGACGACTGCGAGCGAGACATTTACAAACCAACTTATCGATCCAGCGCGTGGAAACATTTTGGCTTTTGCAACCACGGAGGTGTTCTAAATAAGTCGGCCGCTGTTTGTAGAATATGTAGAAGCCAAATAAAAACCACGGAAACACGACGAATCTTTCCGGCCATCTACTAAGACGCCGTGCGATTAAACAACGCTGACAGTCAGGACCTCTAGCAGCGTTACCGCTGCAGCAGCAGCAGAAGGTAACTCCAGCTCTGCAGACACCTCAGGCCTCGCCATGTAAAGACATGCAACCCTACAATGTGGTTGAAAATCCGGGGGTTCTGTGAATTGATCCAAACATTGTGTAGTTATTGTGTAATGTTAACCTTAAAAATGGCACTTGATTTAAATAAAAGTTTAATACATTTGCCATTAATTGTTGTTGTTGCTTGTTTATCCATAATTAATTTAAACCTGATTTCCTTACAAGAAACAACAGGGATTTCAGAAATTTTGCCTGCACTGTCCAGTAAAGTTACTGAATCGATTTCAAGTCACTGAATTGAATCGAATCGTTCTAAATTAACCCAGATCGTCCATGAATCGAATCGGCAACCATGAATCGCGATTCGAAACGTTGTTAAAATGAAAACGTTACACCCCTAAATAATAAAACTATATTTTTTTATTTTTTTATATATTACACTATATAAAAAAAATATATATAAAAAAATACTGGTTGATCCATAAGTGATCTGAAGCGTAATGGGCGATCGGAACACCTCTAGCTACCATTTTGAAGTGTGGTTACATCAGTCAGTATCGTCAGCAATGTCAACCTGACGGGTAGGTGCCAAAACCAAAGGATGCCAAACTGTCTGCAATAACCCAACAGACGGCGAAAAGAAAATGAGCAATGCGGGGGCACGGCTTTCATGCCTCGCCTTTCAGGTGCTCTGCATTGGGTAATCTGCCCTCTGGGGACAAAAGCACACTCGCCGTGATTAGAGACAGACATATAAGAGATGTACTTTCTGTAGAGGTCACACTTCATATCAGTGGGTGGCACCCAAAAGCTGTTGAAAAGCAAAAGACGGGGGAAGATGCTGCCGCATCGGGCACTGTGACTATAGTCTGACCTGAGCACTCTGCCGCTGCATCTTGTGCGCCGAGCAGGACGCCATGTCTCTCTCGCCCGAGCCTGCTCGCTCCGACTCGCGCTCCCGCTTCCCTGTAACACCTCTGCCGTGGGGGACGAGTCCTGAAGAAGAAAACACTTCATCATCATCAGACACACCCTTTTAGTTAGGCGAGTCTCCTGTGACCTCAGTGCACTGGGAAGAACCGCATATTGGTGGTGGGGAGGAATCGGGTCGCCCTTGTGTTGTAGTAGCACGAGAGAGAGAGATAGTGGCACCAGACCCTTTAGGTTTCCTACCTGGGTGTTGAGGCACAGCAAACTCGTGGTGGACTTGGCTGCTGGTGACGGTGTGGCTGGATTCGGAGTGGTATCCTGCAACAGGCAGAAAGAAACAAACCTTGAACTGGAATGTTTTTTGAGCTATCGTACACTGCTAAAATAACAATCAAGCATCCGCCAAAACATTGATGTGACACCCGTCACATATCATGATATGTTATTATCTGTGGTCTAACATTTTTTGGGGACTATTGGCTCCACAAAAGCCAACTAACCCGCTTGCTGTTTGCAAATAAATCAGTTAATGTCACAAAGTCAACAAACACCAGATGCATGCCTTGTGTCAGCTAACTGGCAAACCTTAGCTCAGCTTAGGTTAAAGTATAAATATAAAAGGCTAGAAACGCAGACAGAAAACATGTGAGGGGCGGCCCTACCGTGCTGCGGTGAGGGTGTTTGGAGTCTGCTGCTCGGCTCCCTGGGTTCTTCGTTTTGAAAATTGAGCGGGATGCTTCCGCTGCCCGTTGCAGTGGAGCTCCCCGACACTGCAGGCATTGGAAAAAAACAGAAACAGAGTTGAAAACATGGGACTAATTGCAATGAGTAGATGTACCACCCCATTTTAATGAAGGCACCAACCACTATGTCAAGTACATTTTTTTACTTACAATGAGAGTTGTTGTTGGTGTTCCCTGGCTGCTGCTCTCCAGGAGAGAAGGGCATCATCCCACCGGTTCCATTCCCATTTGTGGACGGCACTGATGCCAGCATCCCTGAAAGACAAGAACACCTTTGTTATTCTACCCCGAATAGAGAGGACATAAGTCTAGAGAGGACATAAGTCTGTTTGGCCCTTTTAAAAAGGGACTGATGCCGTATGTCTGGGAAACCTGTGCTTGAATGCTTGATTTCTCAAATATCTCTTCGGTAAAAAGTCTCTTCTCATAGTTTATAGACCTATTGTAAATTGGGTTGTGGGGGTTTGTCACTGTTGCAGTCCAACTAATGGGAAATAAACTACCACATTTGTTACTGTACAGCAGGACATTGCATAACTCTCTAGTATCCTTGTATGGTGCAGCCCAAGTATTAAACTGTGCAGCCCTGCGGGCCAACTGGCATGGCTCTGCTGTTAATCTAGTAAAGTGGTTCTCAAACTGTGGGGCGCGGACGTATTACAGCTAGTGCGCGAGGGGCTGGGGGAATTTTTTTAATTCTTTTAAAATATTAATAATAATTTTATGTATTATCTTTTATTGATCCCACATGGGGAAACTATTCTCTCCATCTTACCCATCCTTAGTGATTAAGGAGCAGTGTGCTGCTGTGAAGCACTCAGTGTCTTGCTATTAATAACACACGGAGTCACAAAATGTCATTATTTCAATGAAAATTCAGCATGGACCATTTTGTTACATTTTTGTGGGGCCTGACAGAAAAGGTTTGAGGACCACTAATTTAGTCAATGAATTGATCTCTTACCCAGTCCCCTGTATCGACTGAGTTGCTGGTAGATCTGCTTCATCCTTTCGATGTTAAGTCGGCTCGCTTCTGCGTGGTGCACCATGGGCTTTGGGTAATGGACACCTATTATGCACTTGGCAGTTGCCTGCACGGACTCTGGAGCGTTCCATGGGTCGTAGATGAATTTGGCGGGGAAACCTCGAAGGACAGGTAAGTATCGTCTGCAAGCACAGGGAGTAAAACAGGGCTCATGCAGGCATGCAGTATGTGGATAATTTGAAGGGTTAGGAGAAAATATCTGACCAAAAAGACATACATCTTTATTTCAAAAGATTCAAAGTTTAATTGTGAAATATTGATAATTAAGTGCAATTGCATCTTCTCGATCCTATCAATAATGATGCATATATGTGATAAGATACCGTGTTTTATTACTGTTTTCACTACAAAGGAATCATTGCGTTTTCATTTTACAGCCTATGTATGTGGTGTAACTGATAAGAGCATGCTGGTCATCAGCAATTCAAGTCTTATGAAAAACAGTTGCTTCAAAATGAACCACAACACTGCACGATATGGCAGATAGATGAGAAGTGTATTGTACAAAGTCCCGGTGCGAGTCAAAAACTTGTGGGGAATTACTGTGATTCTTGCATTAAAGTGGAATATCAATGCAGTGCACAATGAAGCGTACAGATCACAGCCTGGTAGAAAAATGAGGGGCTCTGGTCCCAAACATTTTTTTCTGCAAACAGAAAAAGGATGATCCTCCAAGAAAGCATCCAATAATTGCCGAAAGCAACAAGATAGAGAACTAAACATCTCACAGTAGTAATCCAGCAATTTAATAGGGTACCCCCCTGTCATAAGATTGTGTCAGATCATCCCCATCCTCTTTAATTCAGTCAGATCTCTGCCGCGATAGGGAGAAGCCGAGGCAAAATGACTGGACATCCAAGCATCAGCATGAAGCTCTGGCTCAGCTCGAGCCCAGAGAAGCACATGTCACATTGGTTGTTACCGAGGGTAACAACTTCCAAAAACGTATCCACAAATAGCTACACAACGACCAAAGGGGCATTCTCTGACAATTACAGGCACGCAAAGATGAACACTGAAATGTGTGTCAACGTGTTTCCCGGTAAGCATGAAGTCCAAAGAGACAGAGGGAGGACGGGTGCCATCCACATAGGAGGTCAGCAGTGCCAGGAAAGGTACCCACCTTATGAAGTCCCCGTTGGGGTCTGTGCGGCGCCCAAAGCCCACGGGGCAGTAGCAGTGGAAAAACTGCTGGAAAAATGAACTGCAGGAAAGCCACATCCAGCTGCCCGCATTCACGCTCCAGTCTGCATCTAGGAGCAGCTCCTCAAAGACCTGCCACATAAAAACAAGGGTTTTAAGTTTATTCACCATTTTAAACATGGAACTGTCCTGAATGTGACATCATTCATTATTGCAGTCTATGTCTGGTGTCCCATCCACTGCTGTCCCTGCCCTGTCCGTGCATTCTCACCTTCATTCCTTCCTCCCAACTGATCCACAGGTCCCCCCTGGTGAGGAAGCAAGCTACTGCATGCCTGGCCAGGTGATGGATCCACCCCTCCTGCCTCAGCTGAGTCATGATGGCGTCTATCCAGGGAAATCCTGTCTTTGCCTCCGCCCACTTGGCAAGTGCCTCGGGATTTTTTTCCCAGGGTATGCGGACGCAGATCGGGTTCCCCTCCATCTTGTCAAAGCGTGGGTTGTTGGTTGCTGTGGTGTAGAAGAACTCCCGCCACAGCAGCTGGCCATACAGGGAGAGTGGAGGGGAGCTGTTCTTTTTTACCTGGGTCAAAAGAAAAAGCAAGAATAGAGAATATTTATATACACTAGCCGATGTTGTAAAAAGATGTTTTCTTTCTTCCAGGTTCTGTAAAATAACTGTGAAGCTGTAGCAAATATTAACACTTTCTACATTGAGTGATGCTGTTTTCTTGTAGCTTTTATAGAAAAGTGAGCCACACCGGGGGATTTATAAACTGACCTTGTGGTAGAGGTCAGTAAGCTTGAAGTAGAAAAGGCGACAGGAGAGGCAGCCAAAGCGCAGGTAAGGGCTGAGGCCCGTTGGGCTGGCCAGCAATGAGTTGGCGTTCATTCTGGGACGCTCAAAATTAGCCACCCACGCCTAAACAGAAAGAAGGGGGACAGAGAGGGATCGTGGATTAGAGATGGTAGATCCAAGGCACATTTATACGTTTTTTTGGTATTTATTTAAGGAACAGGATAAAAAAAGCATGTCAATTAGGAGATTTGACATATACAAGAATAGAGGCAACCGTGGAATCAAAAAATGTTCATTTTGTAGACATTTCATTATTCTATTATTTTATTTAAAAAGCGTGTTTCTGTCACTTAAAACCATCATAAACATTTTTTCTGCTGAACCTTCAAGCATCCATTAGCCTAACAAAAAGAGGTGCAGTACTGACCTTTCTCTCTAGATGGCGCTCTATTCTCGTCAGTGCCTCGGTCTCTCCTCCCGGCCACACGGCCGTAGGCAAGCCCTCTGTGTCAAAGCCTGGGGAAAAAACATCTTCTGAGTCATTTTCCTGGGTAAGAACAGTGTGGCACTCGTATATTGGATGAATAGACAATCCTTCATTTATGTCAAGTACACTAAAACAACAACGTATGTAGTTTTAATCAAGAATATCAGCATTGCCTTTCACCAGCTAATGACTACAAAGCATCACCAGCAATGTCCCAATGTCATGTGGTTGCTCTTTCGCTAATAGAGAAGCTTTTCTAAATTAGTATTTTGTCAACAAAATGTATATTTGGGTAGCTATTAAATAATAGCTTCCATCTTTACATATACAATGTTGCTGTAATGAATAAAATACGGAGGAGGGATCCTCATAAGGTCTCATACAACCATCGCCTGTGATTTCACTGCTCGGGCCCAGTTGAGATCAGAGTGGGCAGTGTGTGGCACCTTAACTGAAATTAGTTTGACACCCCTGGTTTTAGAGGTTCTACCTCAGCGACCCACACCGTGTGTATACATGTCCAAGTGCAGAGGTGTGCGCTGGTTTTCTTACCCAGCTCTTCCAGGGACGGGACCCCGTACTTGTCTCCGTGGTCCTCAGAGACGGGGGTGACGCAGCGACCCATCAGGGTTTGCGACAATGTCTCAACAGGCATCTCAGGAGGATCCAGGCGACTGATCAGAGTCTGGAAGCGCTTGTAGGTGAGAGGAGGTTGTCCACCATTCAGCTCAATGATCCTGGTGGAAGAAAGGAGACTGGTCACCTTTCTTCCACTTTCTGGTCATCTTTCATCAAATTTAGGACTGTCAAATAAATAACTTAAAGACTAAAATCTATCAGTCGTTATTTTACAAAAGGTCAATTATTACATTAGCATACATATATAGTACATACAGCACAGGAACACATTAAGTTAAATTAAAAATAACATGCAACAGTAACGTGGCTTTATTTCTTTTTTTTTAACTAAAAACATTTGAATGGATTTGGATCAATTTCTAATAATAATTCCAAATCAGATCCTTTTTCAAAAAAAAAAAATCACACAAATACATTATAATTATAACAATGTGAAATTGTGTCTGCGTTTGTATTTTGCTCACTTGTCCAGGTCGTAGAGGGTGTGTGATGTCTTGACTATAACCTCCACCCCTGCCTCCATGGCGAGCTTCTTGATAGCAGCGTCTCTCTCCTTCCCAAAAGGCTCCGAGTCATACTCGAAGGTCAGACGAGAGATCTTCCACTCCTGAGACGGAGAGAGAGAGAGTCTTAAGTCTCCTAACTGTGAGTAGAGTTCGATGAAGGACTTTGTTGAGATGACATGATCATGGTGGGAGGCTGTCAATTTTCTGTGGACGCTTACCTTAAAGAGCCGCGGGAACACGTTGGCTGGTTGGCCCCTGATGACAAAGAGGCGAGAGTTGAGCTTCCGAAGGTTGGCGTCCAGGTCCTCCAAACACTGGAGGAGAAACCTGAAGAGGGCAGAGAAATATTTATTACGGATTGATTCACACTGTACATTCTAGTAAAAGTATGTGTGTGTGTGTGTGGGGGGGGGTAGCATTGGATGGCTGCTGGGGAAAAGGGTATTTCCTCAAACGTTCTTGGCTCTATTGAACTGGTAGCCTCATGGTTCCGTACCCTTTTTTTCTCTTACAGTTTAGATACAATCCTGGTAACAAGAAAGGCTAGTCGATAAACATCTCAGTCCTTGAGAGCTCCAAAAGGTGAAAACTGCAAAGTGTGGAGGGTTTTTAAGAGGCCGAAGAGCTTCTTAAGCCGAGGAAGAAACAAGTGGAAATAGAGGTGAGAAAAATAAGTTCCACCGCCGAATGGTCAACAGAAACATTGATTGCAATCATTGATTGATTGATCTCGCCTGTGTGTGTGTGAGCATGATGATTGATTCATGCTTCCACTGTTCTCCATTTAGCCTTACGGATTAGAAGAAAAGTTGCTTATGAATATCTGGTTTGGATTTTGTGAGAGAGACATGATATGTTTTTCCTGCCAGTGATCAATTTCCATCTTGAGTACAAACATCAGCTGGATGTTTTTGATCAGTGACTTCAATATTGGCCAATCCAATGTGGGAAATACAAATAGCACTTCAGAGTAAAACTGGGCCAGCGAGCAATAAAGGTCGCAGCATAACTGACTTGTCCCCCCCCTGCAGAGCAGATGTGAGGGTTTACAGACTCATTCAGCTCTCACGTGAACTCACTCGTAGTCCCTCAACATGGGGCCGGGTTTTATGTCACAACACACATACACAGTTCATTTACACAACACCAACTCCTGCTGATTGTCACCTATTCATCCAGTCAACTAATACTAAATATACCTGCTGACCTGACCTCTATATATAACGGGGATTATGTGAGCAGTGACTGAAAGAAAAAGGGAGCTCTGTGTCGCTCTGCAGGTACAACCAGGTCACAGCTGTAACAGAAAACAATTAAGACAAGAAACAAAAGTCTCCATCACTACACATGGGGTGATTGGGGTGCAAGCCTCAATATGGAAGCCGACTATTCCTAACAATAACATTAGGCATGTAGATAAAGACGAGGCTACACTTATTAGTTTAATATTGTTTGTAGGTATGGCCGCTTGGGATTGTTGAAATATAACTGTTATATAGAATTTTGAAATGTTAAATAAAAAATGAAAGAAAAAGGGAAATTCAGTAAAGCCATAAATATTGAACCACATAAACATTTGAACGATCTTACCTCCACCTGTTGACCCCGACGTTGGATGAGCCCGCGAACCAAGGGTCCAGGAAGTAAACGCAGCGCAGCGTGCCGGCCCCTTGGACCGCCTGCAGGATTGCTGGGTTGTCATGGAGACGGAGGCCCTTCCGGAACCAGTGGATGGAATTTGGGGACATTTTATTCTGAAAAAAAAGAGAGGAAGTATTTTACAGCTGGTTGTAGCTTAATATGAAGAAATGCCTGAACTTTGGTAATTTCGATTTTTACATGAGTAATTCATCGGTTGACTTGACAACAATGTAGGATACTGCTTTAAAAAAAACGGAGCGCTTTTAAAAAGGCATTTTGAGGAATCCTAGTAACTTAACTTGCTTAGAATAGGTCACACTGTCTATTCTGAACGGACGCAGACATTACATACAAATCATGAACTTCACCGGAATAACAGTGCAAAATAAAAAGCTGTTAAACATGTCATGAATGTAATTTGGTAATTTATACAAGCGTTGAGTCTTCAGCAACAAGATCCCTGTGGACAGAAATTAGGTCACCAGAGCAATTCTTATGTAAATTCAGCAGTGGCGCTGTTTTAAAAAGTGTAGCCGGTTGCCCCGAAAATGTACACCCTGCAAAATGCCAAATTCAGCCGTCTTACCTCGCGCTGGTTCTTCAAAGGTGATATTTATATCAAACCTAAAGAAAGTACCATTCCTTCCACTTTGAAGTAAATGGTAGCGACGTGTGCCAGTAGGTTGTCTCTAAATAACGCACACAGCCTAATTCTGCACTACTTTGTTTCATAAGCGACGGGTTCACTGCGCATGCCCAACATCCTGAGCCCAGGCCGATGCTGCCTTCACGGCACAACGGTTCATTGACGAAACGAGTGCACACAAACAACCTCGACCCAACTTTGTAATTGTAAAGTGTAATCGATGACATCGGCGTGAAATAACAGCAAACACGATAACATATCTACGGGTGAAACACGTTTCAGATGATATGTAATTCTTTTTACATGTGAACCAACTCGTTTTTATTCAAAGGAGAGACTGCATTACGTATACATTTACGGGGGCGCTCATGACAGAATTGGATAATAAAGAGAGTATCAAACAGAAGCACTCTTTGTTGTATGTATTCTCTGCTTAAGAACCTATCCGAAGCGTGAACTATGTCAGAAAAATTCGATCATCTGATTTACCGCATTACCTAAACGCCTCACCAGACTTGTCAAACGTGAACAGCGACGTACATGCAATACGATGTTCCCATTGGCCAGTTGGCCGACACGCGTAAGCAACGATGCCGGGTCACGTTTGAGAGGCATGGGGGGGCTACACAGTACGACAGATGATCCAATTATAGTACTTGATGGAAAAACGGAAGTCCACCGTCACAGCAGCAAGTTGCTTACGTCATGAATAATTAGCGAACGATCACGTATTTAAAAATGTATTATTATCTGAATCATAGCGATTCCAATTTATGTTTCTTTAAATGAAGGACAGGCGTGAAGACATTTGAATTTACTTATTATTTGAAATATTATGGAAACTGTCAAGTCAGGGCTCTCTATACTCTCTTTACACCTCCGAATTGAAATCTGTTATATGATTATAAACTTTAATAAATATTGTCCAATATAACTTTATGAGATGTATTATAATACGCATCATCACCTTTTTTATAAATGCAAAATATGTAAAAACATAATTCCTCTTCTCATATTTTTTCTTTATTTTTTATCTCTTGTGTGGTGTAAGCCACTTAAATCAGTCATTTAGTACTGATTTTGCGCGCCTTTATAATTGATGACGCAATTGTGTGTTTGCTTGCGCTTCTCCATGCACCTCTGATCAGAGAAAGGACAAAATCACTAACTGTCCTTAAGCCTCAGAGGTGCAGACGCAGAGCCGACGTCTCATCTCAAGGCTCTGTGTGTCAGGGTTGAAGGGGTGGAAGGCAGGACTCAAACGCAGACTTTTCCAAAACAAAAGACTTTAATAGTCAAAAGGTCAAAAAACACAGGAACCGGGGGCAAAAGCACACAGACGAGAAACTACGGCGATCCAAGACGAAAGACAATGACGCGACAAGTGACACACAAGGGAGGTGCAGGTGATTGGACACAGGTGGAAACTATTAGACGAACACAGGGGATGACGAGACAAGGCAGGAAGTGAAGTTACCCGGGGACACGAGTGGCAGAAAACTACAAAATAAGACAGCAAGTGAACCACACCGTGACACTGTGGAGTTTTGACATCCGCCTTCTGCTAAATCAGCAAATGTTTTTGTTGAAACAACCATCTTTTTTATTTGTGCTGTTTTAAGATTGTTCATTTATATTATATGTATATATTTCATATATGGTCAGAACATAAAAATTCCCAAATTAACTGCTGGACTTAACTATGTTACTTTAACATCCAACACGACTTTTTAGATTACTGATATCCTTTATCGTTTTAATTATCTTATTCGCTATGATTATAATAAAAACTATATTTTTATGATCAAGGTTAAGATAATTAAAAGGGTAATGGCTCCTCTTCACTAATAACTACTGGACAGCATTTTTCTTTTTTGACAACCAGCACTAGAGCTGCAATGCAAGTGGCCATGGACGCATAGAAAGACATCAGAGTCCAATCATAGGATGATGAAGTACATCAATACCCCAGTAAAAACACTAGAATATGCCTCATCCAAGTAACGACCTTGTAAAAGCTGTAAAATACTTGTATCAGACCTTTGGGACTGTACCACACTGCACAATGGCATGTTCTACCAGCCAACCACTAGCAGCTGTTAGAATGAGAAGTTGGCTGTATTATTACTAGAAAGGAATACGAGTGAGCCATGAGGACACGTTGCGTAATGACAAATGGCCACTTTCCAACAACGTTGCAACATTCCACAACTTAATTGAGGGTTCTCCCGGATTGTTGCGTGTGTGGAAAACTGAGTCACAGCGCAGAGCTCCCGTCTTCCTCCAACTCACTAATAAGAAAAGAAGCCTGCAGGCAGAAAACCCACACGGGCGTGCAAACACAGGAGAACTCAACAATATATTTTTTTCAAACTCGTATGCACGTAGGCTGTAAAACACCAAAATGTATTTCTGCTTGTTAGTGTAGGCTAGGGCTTGACCTTGATTTTGGTTCTGTCCATTTTTGTTTCCATGCAGCTGTCAAACATCTGCATTAGCTGTACTAACCTGATGTCAAATGTTCACTTGAACACGGTAAGTCCCACACAGGTTTTTGGCCGCTTGTGAAGTCATCCAACAGAACATTGTCATTAATAGTTCTTGCATGAGGCCCTCTATCAAATAAATATTAAATATAAATATTTCTGTCTGAATGACGTTGACCATACTTTTAAGAAACTTTTTATTTTGCTCACCCTCGCTCCTGCCATAGAGCATTCAAATTGTTTGTATTCAAAGTCAAATTTCCTCACCACACAGTTTCATTTTCTAAACAGACATTTCAGGGAGAACATTAGCTTTTGTACAGCTCCATTCAGTATCAATCTATTATTGAGGGGGAAATGATTCGGCTTGTTAAAATATTCTTTTTACCAATCACAATGTTCTTTGGTGGAGCTCAGGAGGCAGCAACCGGTTAAATAGAAAGAGAAAGCGACAGCCTCATGAGACACACGACCAATGGAAAGCTCATATCCTCTAATAACACTCACATTATGATGATTTGATCTATTGACTGACCAGCCCTCACTTCTCGCTTCCATTTTTTACAAAGTACTTCCAGTAATAATTTGTTTTTGTACATAGTGTTTATTAATTTAACTATGTTGTTGTCATACTGCATTGTGTCTGTGCTGTTTGTGTGTGGACTGTGCTACTGCCTCTTGACCAGGTCATCCTTGTAAATGAGAATTGGTTCACAATGCATTTTACCTGGTTAAATAAAGGTCAAATAAATAAATAAAATACAATTTGATGATTTCTTACACTGCATTACTATCTAAAGTTAACTTGTTTTCTATCCTTATGTTTGTATTATACAATGTGTTCTTTTTCCACTTCACCTTTTGACAATTTATGTAAAGCGCTTTGAATGTGCTCTAAACCCTCCTTGGTTAGTGGGGATTTACCCACAATTCTCTGCTGTCACAGGGTCACGTTGACGTGAAAAGCAGAATGTCGACAGCATGTGTGTGAGCTTTTGATCTCCAAGGCAGATGCACATCCATGTGACTTAGTATGACACATGCATACTCTAACACGGCAGCACATGCCCACCATTTGCCTTAAACCATATATGAACACACACACACACACACACACACACACACACACACACACACACACACACACACACACACACACACACACACACACACACACACACACACACACTTAGCCAACTCTCCTTAGCAGAGGAACACCACGGATACCGTGTGTTGTTTACTTAAAATTGCTTACTCTGCTGTTGCACTTACAAAGTACTTACTTTTGCACACAATATGTAATCGATAGGGACTTTCTCATAACACCATGGACTTTGATTCTCTTGCTCATAAATCTTTTACGACCAACGATTGTGGTTCAGAATTGCCTAAAAATGATGTTGACTTACATAATGCAAAATTGGAGCGGATGCTACGGGGCAGGTTGGAATTTTAGGCATTTTGCATTTCACTTTCGATGCATCGGGACACAGTAAATGTTGTTCTGGCATAAGAAATAGCATGTGAGTATGTGTATTGGAACACACACACATGTGTGTCAGCCTAATGGAGGAAGTGATGTGGTTGCTGTCTTGAACACGATACACACGATCTCACACATTGCCTCTGCTCCTTCTGTTTATTCATTCCTCCCTCTCCTTCCCATCCTATTCCCGTCGGAGTGACGATCACTGGGGTTTTTGATAGTAATACTTAACAGAATTAACTCAAAACAAATAAAAATCACACTACATTTGGAAATCATTTCCCAGATTGAAGTGTTTATACGGTTCTTTTTGAGCCATCTTAGATCAGCGCAGACCCACACGTGAACACCAAGTACCGACTTAGCAGCATCACCAATCTGCACCCCCCAAACATCAACACCCATGTGCTTCTTCTGTCCACAGTAAAGGCTGTGCTCATTGGCGCCTCAAACAACCGGATGTGATCTAAAGTGATGAGCAGGTCCTGACTGTGTGCTTCTTGCTGTGATTCAGCAGCAGCCCGTTCCTCTGTTGCACTCTGGGTCCAGTTGAGGGTAAATGTTCCCTTGAGGTCCAGGTTGGAGAGGATCCAGACTTGACTGAACCGTCAAAATCTCCTGCACTAACACCCTAAAACAGATACAGTGACTTCAATGATTATTATACAAAATATATTTCATATTGAGGAACGTCTTCAACCAACCAATTCTTTTTTATGCGTTTGTCTCAGTGGCATTGAGAGAAACACGTCAAGTACAATACTCACTAACAAACAGTGGGGACAGGGTCTTTAGCATCCTCTTGTTTCCATGTTGCAATCCACTCATTGAAAATTAATCTAGGTAAACAAAAATCCCCATGAAGCCATATTCTAATTTCCTGATTCATTTCAGGCTTATAACAGTTTAAACGTTGCTTTGATGGAACAGGTGTAAAGCCACTTTCTCTGAAAAAAGGGAAATGAATGATGAAATACAGGAAGTGTCACATTTTCAGAAGCCTTTATACAGAAACTGTATTTTTTGTCACTTTTTGAGGGAAAATTATATTACCTTTTGACATACATGACCAATATGTTTGTAAGCATAGTCTGCTGATGTCCTTTCTTTATCTTGGTACTCCTTTAAAGGACCTGAAAGGATTCCAACGAGTGACACCACCATGCAGCCTCTTGTCGTTGGAACTAGTTCTTCAAACAGAACTGTGATTGTGACCGAGATTAAGTAATCGGTGAATGTTTTCTTTTTTTAATTAACAAAAGACTACATATTTGCGTCACAGATTTCTTGTTGGTTGAAAAAGTACTTTAAAATGTACTATTCAGTCACACTGCATCACCTCAAATCTATACTCTATATGTGTCTTTACCTCATAGCCTCCCCAACGTTCTTGTTCTCTTTGACCGAAACGTCCATCCAACTAACAAACCCGTTGGCCTTACTGAACCGGTCGATGCTGTCTCCGGAAACAACGCGCTGTGCTAGATCGCACTGCAGAGAGAAAGAGAAGCATTAATGCATTTCGATATTGTTAGGTTAGTGGTTCAGAATCGTGACTGGAATTGAATAATCCCTTTATTTGATGTAAATGGTTTCATTTAATGTGATGTTTCAGTCCCTGACAGAAGTGGAAAGAGGACCATTATCTCTGTGAGTTACACAGACACACACATTTAGTTGTTAATTGTTCGAATGCGGTGACTCACCTTGTTGGCCAGGAGGATGCACGGGATGGAGTTTCCGTCGGGCAGCGTGGCTTTGTTGTCAAGGTCCTGTTTCCAATGGCGACAGTTGAGGAAGCTGGCCGAGTTGGTGACGTCAAACATCACAACGCAGCCCAGTGCGCCTTTATAATAGATCCTGTTCATGGATATGAAACGTTCCTGGCCTGGAGGGAAGACAAAGAGTTTATGTTATTCATCCATGCGTCCCTCGATCCCTCCGTTGAACCGACCATTTTGATACCTGCGATGTCCCATATTTGGAGTGTGACTTTCTCTTTATCTGACCACAGCAGCAGCTTCACAGAATAATCCACTAGGGATATAAGAAATAAGAAAATACATATGAGAGGAAGACAAATAGAGAAAGTGAGGGGTAAGGAGTGAGAAGTGAAACAATTGAAACAGAACTGAAGACAAATAGTTGTACAAATCTTGCTCAAAATAGAAAACAGAAAATACCCCAATCTTTACTGCTAATTTCTGGACTTTTATTCTAAAGGCCTTTACTCACAGGGAGCATAACTCTAGCTAAATACTTTCAATATCTTCAGATTTAACCATCCATACCTGCAGCAAGGTAAATATCTAAAATTGTTTTGGCTTGGGTGTAGGAAAGTCATAAAAAATTTAGAGGACTGACAATGGATGTATTATGACATTTATGAAAGCTCTAACCTGTGGCGTCTTTATCCAAATATCATGTTGATGAAAATTGTAAACCATTCGACAAAGCTTATACCAATACTTCAAACTTTATACACAAACCCAACTCCACAGGTTTCAAAACAAGTGTAAGGCACGGCCCCTTTGTACTACAGAACACAGAAAAGGCGAAACCAAACCAAACCAGACGCACCTCCCATTGTCATCTTGTAGGCCTGGTTGAATTGTCCGTTGACGTAACGATGCACAAAGGAGGATTTCCCAACATTTCCATCGCCAACAATCAGTATTTTCAGCAGGTGCTCGTTCATCACTCTCCTCTGCCAGACAACATCACGTGCCAACGGCTCAAGTGAGCGTTACTGCCTGTTTTTTCTGATTTTTTTTTCTCTGACTGAAATACTGAAGAATAACCCACCTGGCTTTTTCTTTACCTGGGCTTTTCTTTGCAGTGGTTGTAATTGCCGTTAGCCCTTCTGAACTCCAAAAGAAATATATATGCACAAGTTACCCAATCTGTAAACGATGAGGACTGTTGCGCTGCCCTCTTTTCGAAAGCTTTGTTTTCAGGAAGCGAATTGCCAAAGCCCAGAAATAGATCAGCGTCATAAAAAACACGCCTTTGTGGATCAGGAAACTACAACACGTGAGCACTCTGCCGTTGCCTTGAAGACTGCCTTCTTGATTTCAGGTTGTACATCTAACAGTGGAACTCGACCTACATGCAGTTTATTACCACAATGCTGTTTCCCTTTCAATGTTTTAAAATGAAATCCCCCCTATAGCTCTTTATGCCGCTTCCTTCTCCCACTAGACCAGCTTCAGTTAGGGAATAATGGTTGACAGAACTAATGGCGAGTCAAACATTAACTGAACGTAAACTCTGTATTACTTGCCATTAAAGTCAGGTGCTTACTTGGTCTCGATGTGCTCACTTAAACCTTTGCTACTAAATGTAGTGAAACTACAAAATTTTCCTTTATTTAAGTTCTCAAATGACTTCTCTTTATCTGTGTTTTCCTCTGGCCCACCTGTTCATTCTCCTCCACTTCACCCATATTCTTTTTTTTCGTTTTCTGGTCTGCTATCTAGGCCACGGTCTCTGGCCCATGAACATTCTCAGTTCCTCTCTGATGCTCTCTGAGTGATGCTGTTCGAGGGTTTTTCCCCGTTTGTGTGTATTTTTGTGTGTTAGTCCTCTTTCTTTCACTTGCAGTACCACTCAGGGTTTAAAAATGATTGATTGTCAAAGGTCCATTCCACCAGAAAACACCAAATCAGCCAAATACAGTTAATCTGATCACAACATCACTTTTTTCTTTTTTATGAAAGTGGACTGACAAACAACAAAACCTCAAGTATCGTACTCTTAATTATTCGATTTATTTTCCCCTTCAAGTTGAAAATAATGGACTTGTGTTGTATTTGTAGGTGTTTTAATTAATATTCATTAGAAAGAGTTTTTCCTACACGATGGGTACTATGAATAATAATCAGGCAGAGCGGAAGAGTCAGATTTCCTTCCTGAAAATCTCAATGTGTTGATTAGTTTAACCAAGGCTTAATGCGAGATGTTTTTACAATGGCCATTTCCCTAAACATTACGGCTTTTTAATGACCTCTTTGAAGTGATAATACTTTATTCCTTGTCTCTGGGTTCTAATCATTCGTTCCACAGTCTCAAAGTGTCTGTCGAACCTGTCAGCCGGGGTCGCTTCCAGCGACCTCTTAAAGATCGCTGTTAAAGATAATGGATGGAATCACGATCAGTATCATTGAATATTTCATTTAAAAACAGAATATTAATAAAGGCAGTTGCAAACAATTTCATAAAATATGCATACAAATGTATCATATTTTATAATTTGGATGATTAACCATTTTATTCTATGATAACGAAGTGTGATTTATTTTTAAACTTACAAAGTAATGAATGAACTGAGGGCTACAATGACTTTACAGTACAGCATGTGGTGCTGGGCCTTAGGCTGGTATTTGTCTGACCTCTAGCGGTCACATTACAACCTGCAGAATCATCCACAGAGAACAAAATGTCTTTCACTTGTTCTGTCCAAAGGAACGGTTCTGTGGCAAAAATCAAATAGCCTACAATAGATTTAATGGAAATTAATATGACGCTACGAAATAGGGTTGTGTTGTATTTTCAACACCACAAACAGGCCTCCGAATAGAAAAGGATACAGCACAAATAACTATTAATTAAATTAATTATTAATTTAATTTGGGGAATTGGTTTCTTCATACATTTAAAACAATCGAATCACCTAAATTCTTAAACCTGATCTAAACATGTTTCAGTGTTATGTAACAAATACATAAAGTTAGAAAATAAAAATAAAATGAATGAATGCAAAAGCCTTTACTCCCTCTCCAGCACTTTGCAACTGAACATTGTTGAAAAAGCTTCTCCATAAACTCATTATCAAATTGTCATAAATTAGACAAAGTTCTCCTTGACATATTTATGTCTTTTCTATTTCACATTTTGACCCACGGAAGGACGGAACCTGCAGCCTGGAATGTTGGTTGTCACAGCACAAAATGCAGTTCAAAATTAATTTTGAAAATCCACACTTAAGTGCCAACAGTCATCATTTTGTCATTGTTTTTACTCTTTGACTTCAATTTGAAAAAAAAGGTGAGCCAACTGTTTACAACTGGACCTTTAAAACACTGGGTGAGCAGAACATCATACAAGGTACAGTTTAGTGCAGCGTCGCCCAGTTTAAAGTCAGATTGATTAACCCATTTTACCCAACTAACACATTTGTTAATAAACTTCATGACCTTAGTGAGAGGATTAAATACAACGTGTTCTCTGAGCGGTAAGCTAAAAGCTTTTTTTATGTCCCACAGATTTACCACGAGACAGCAAGATGCAACGTTTGACTGTCAGGATTTGCCTCCTGTTGCTGTTCCTCCATCATCTGACTTCAGTTGAGGAGGACCAGAGCGTGCCGGTGGGGGTGATTGTTGACAGCTCGCCCTGCAGCGCCACCTGTGGGCTGGGCTTCAAAACTCAAACCGTTTGTCTGATGAAAGATGGCGAGAAAGCCACAGAAGAAGTGACCAGCAGAGATGCAACGGAGGTAGAACAGAGATGACTTGAACAGCTAACACTAAGGCTGCGTCGCACCAACAATGATTTGTTTTTAACCTCAATTAAATCAAGTTGTAACAAAAGTCAAAACTGGCTCAAAATGAAGATATCATTTAAAACCCTCTTAATATTTACTCTAAGGAACTTTTATCTGGTTATGGAAACCCCTCAATTTACTAGTGGTGTCTCTTCGTGAGCTTAAGTAACAGGGACCATCAACAAGGATATGTACTTTTTCTATTAGATATTGGCCAGCCCTATTGAATTTAACAAAACTGAGATTAGTATTTAATTGCGCAGAGCTCTACTAAAACTCTTTAAGTCTGGATTTACTCATTTTAAACTTGCTTAACTAGAACATATTTTTTGATTGAATGATCCGATTGTTGTGTAAATTCCTTGATGGAAGGTGTCGGGGGATTGCCGTGTCCGTAAGGTAAAGTGTCTGGAGTCGTGGCAGTGTGGACTCAGCACCATGACTGTGACTTCAGGACAAAGAGTGGAGGTTGATTGTCTGGGAGAAGTCTTGGAGGCCATGGGGAGGTTCTCCTGGAGGTATGGGTGGAAGAGATTTATTAGGGATTGGTGTTGTTTTGATTACAAACAGTAACCTTCGGAACCGAAGAAAAATGCTCAGGTTTTGCAGTCCAACAAGGCCAAAAACACATTTATTTACAATTATTAAAAGCTTGCATTCTGCCATTCAAAGCTATCTGTTGAATGATCCAATGAAGGTAGGGTGTGTCATCTTTAAGAGGGAGAACAACCTGCCATTGCTGCTGTGATGGAGGGTAATGCTGAGTGTGATGTTTCCTTCATTGGCTCAGGGTGTCGTGGCGTTACGCCCGAGGAATAATCACTTCTGATGACTCTCTGTTTATCCGCTGGGATGCTCCGCTGCTGGATCGAGTGATTCTCAACCCCGTCAAGGAGGAGGACGCAGGTAAACGCACACACACACACACACACACACACACACACACACACACACACACACACACACACACACACACACACAGGATTTTGGCTTAAGCTTAGAGCACCTTTGGGCTCTTGGCTGGGCTGCTCTACAGTATCTGATTTTCAGTTACAACAATTTGAGTTGTACAGTAGGCGGCACGGCGGCGTGGTGGTTAGCACTGTTGCCTCACAGCAAGAAGGTCCTGGGTTCGATTCCGCCCTTTCTGTGTGGAGCCTGCATGTTCTCCCCGTGTCTGCGTGGGTTCTCTCTGGGTTCTTCGGCTTCCTCCCACAGTCCAAAGACATGCTCTGGGGATCAGGTTAATTGGGGACTTTAAATTGCCCGTAGGTGTGTGAATGTGAGTGTGATTGGTTGTATGTCTCTGTGTAGCCCTGCGATTGGCTGGCGACCAATCCAGGATGTACCCTGTCTATCGCCCGAAGTTGGCTGGGATGGACTCCAGCCCCCCCGCGACCCTGTGTACAGGATAAGCGGTTTGACAATGGATGGATGGAGTTGTACAGTTATATACAATTTGCCCCTTTTTTAAGATGCCAAGTCAAGTACAAGTTGTTATTGTAATAAAAATATAAAAATAACATTTACCAAGTCAATTGGCAATCAAATGATTCTTAAAAAATGAAATAATTAAGATTTTCACAATTACATTGTAGAAGCTGTGATACAATTTGTACTCATACCAGCATAAACAAAGCCGTGACTGCACCTCTATAAATAACTCCAGATCAAATAAAGTGCCACTAATCAATCATGTCATTTTCAGGTACTTATTGTTGCACCGTGCAGGACGTCGCTCTACGCAGGGTGAAGAGGGCTTACTGGGGGATCCGGGTTTTGCCTGCCGGGGTTCTCAATCTGGACTACGAAAGCTCTCAGGCCCGGTGGGAGTCCACTGGAAACTGGCAGAATGACACCGTGTCACACCAACACCACTACTTGACGGCTCTTCTCTACAAAGTACACTTTGGTTTTAAGAGGTCATCCGTTGGGGCCCACGATGATAGTTCTATTACTTAACAATGTAGTCTATGACATGTAAATTGTGAAATGTAACTTCCAGATCCCGAACTAACTATATTGATTAAGATGTAAGTGTTTAAAGGTACATTTCACACGTGGCACTAAATATATTGATCTCTTTCACCACCAGCCAATTTGTTCTGCCTGTTTACACAGTTGGTGATCAGTTTGAGCCTGTCAAGCGCAGCTGTTGCATTGGTGCTGCTCCTCTACTGGGCAGTGAGGAGGGACAACCGGAAATTGAACAGATGCTGTTTTTGCATCCCTCGGCGCATAGACAATTAAACTTCTGTTCCACGTGCATGATATTGGTACCATCCATGAAAAACAACAACAAATAAACAAGGATCTTAGCTGCAACGGGGATTGATTTCAGTAAAATAAATCCACTTTTTAAAGCAGTTAGGCTATAAGCTCTACAAGGCTACAATCAGTTTCTTTGGGAATAATAACAACATAACAGATAATTGTTGACTCCATCTTCAGCTCAAGCAAACGTTGTGTTTAGTTTATCACGCTGCCTTACGATTTGTCTTTTGTTCACGTTTTCGCATCACATTATTATGATTGTATGATTGTCCTCCATATACAGCACAACTATAGAAATGAAGATTAGCATATTCTTTTAGAAGCCAATATTACACGTACTGCCCTTCTAGTATCTCCTGGAACAATCAGTAGCTGTAGCCTTCAGTCACAACTTGTTTACATAATATCTCGAACCAGCACTTCCTTTTGTTAAAGTATTTCGGCTCTCATCTGAGAGCTAGATAATTAACATAAACTTGATTATTTCATGCAAATTAGGAGACTAAGGACTTATTAACCACTGAAAATTCGTTCACTCTAAAGTGCTAATTTATTGGTTAATGAAAAATTACTTTTTAATTTCAAAGTAAAATATGACTGGATAAATAATGATTATTATAAATAATAATAATAAGTTGCCCCACCCAAACCGGTGGTCCAAACCTGAGAGGAGAGGGGATGTGGTCCTGAGGCTACATTATTTCAAGAAAAATAAGATGACCTGTGGAGGTTGACCAGGTTATTAACCATAAAACAAATGAGGGAAAAGTGAAAACATTTCAACTGACGTCAGGAGTCAGGACTGTGTGTCAGGTTGTTGTCTAGCTGTGTGCCGGCAGATGGCAGTGTCGGTTCATTAGGAAGGTTCCGATGCACAGTATGACGGAAGAGATGCGCATGTTCATTCAACTTCTCCACCGTGACCACGCTGCTTGATGGGACTGAGCTGATGGAGGGGGAGGAAAAGCATCCTCTCAAAAATGCAGATGATGAATCTCAAGTCATTGATCGCCAAAACGGTTGAATGGAGGAAAAATGATGAAGTGACGCTTTGATTCTAAAAGTGGTTTAGCTAAATGTTACCACTAAAATGGTAACATCTAGCTAAATCAAAATTGATAAAACATTTGCAAAGCAGTACTTTGAAAAGGTCTGTAGGAAAATATGTAGGGCAGAAAATATAACAATATGTAACATATCGACTCATGCACACTGTCCCCTTCACTTATATTTGTGATAGATATAGAGATATAGAGATATATTTGTGACTATTTAAATATCCCTCAATGCAAGTGAAGAAGATCGTCCTTGAGATGTTTTTGTACCGAGACGACCAGACAAAAGACAAAAAGGACTTCAGGATGAATAGCTGCAGAATATCGATTTGGTCGAAAAGGTACGGTAGACGTAAGGATGCGGTTGGGAGGTTTGAAAAAGGCTTATCAGTTGAGCATTAACTGTAGGTAAAATCAACACAGCTGAAATAAAACCGATCAAAACGGTCTCGGTCCACTGTTCCAACAATCATCAGCTCTGGTAATCGGATAAGTAACAAATCCCCCAAAACAGGTAACTGAGATCACATTTTCACTGTTGTACAAACCCTATTTTTTGTCGCTTGTGATGTTGAATGTGACAAATAAAGGCTTCTTATCTACCGGGGACAGAGAAGGAGTCCAATGCAAATGTGCTAAACTGCATACACCTGTTAACTTAGACAGACTACTATCTAACGGGACATGTTTTACAACTTTTGGTGATAAGAGCTTGAATTAGAGAGTTTACACACTATTGCCGAGCGTTAAATAATCTCAATATCTAAGCCCGTTTTAGGACAGGTCACAATATTAAAAGATGTTGGCTTGCGTACAAACTGACACAGAGAGAGAGAGAAAGGTAATTAGGAGAGATGTCTTTGTCGGTAATGAACGTCTCTATTTGTGCTGTTTTGGGAAGAGCGGAGGCAAACGAGGGGCTCAGGGGAAATAACGCAAATGCAATTATGGTGATATGCTTACAGTAATTCATTCATTTCCTCTAGAACTTGTTCCATCGAAAACCGAAGAGCGTCATTTCCCTCCATGTGCTTATTTACAACATCAGCCAACAAGATGTAACTGTTTTCTCAGTGCTCGCTGCACAAACAATTTAATTACCGCTCCACAGAACCATCATAGAACACATTATACTGCCATTGAAATCTACATAGGATGATGTCGCCAACAAAACGATTCTGAATCATTCTGAAAGAGCTTGAATGCTAGATGTTTGTTAGAAGCATGAGCACTGGGGAGATCAACGAACCCCCCGTGTTGTTCTCAGTTTCCTGTAGTTAAAATGTAAAGTGAAATAGATGTCAGGCTGTGTTGCGAGTGACCTTTAGATGTTTGCTATCTTAGAAAAAGTCTGGATCTTTCATAAACAATATTGTTTTTTTGCTGCCTCTCTTGAGCCATAAGCTATAGTGAAAAGTATAAAAGTACATTGATTAATTAATTCACCATACAAGTACAATAATAATGTTCTTACATTTTCACCGCAATACAGTATTATTGATTGATAATAAAAAAAAGAGCAAATTGGACTCTTTAAGAACGTGTGCTGTGATCTCATTAGAACGATTTATTCAATAGGACAAGGTGTTACGCCCCAGTCTAGGGGTGCCTAAGGTGCAACATGAATAGGCCCCAATCTTCCCCGTCTCCCAAATAGCCACACACACTTTAAGTTTGTATAGGGGATATTTATTGAAAAAAAGCTCTAGGTTGAGAAAAACCCAGTATGTTGAGGCAAAGACAAACCACGGCTTCGCCGTTGCCCATCCCCAATATAACAAACAAACCAAAAAACGAACCTAGCTAGAAAATAAGACGCTGACCTACCAAAACAAAGGAGAAAAATAATGACATCAGTCTTACCTACCTAACTACTTTAAAACAGGAGAAAACCAACTCAAAAGTAAAACAGAATACTTATTCAGCTTCACGGTATGCTACAAGTGGCTGGTTGGAAGAGGAGGAGGACGAGGGTTGTGCTCTGCTGCTGTTCTCCCCTGCTCTTGTCTGCTCTGCCTCGGACGCCATCTTGGCTTCCATTATATGCCGGCTGCAGCCAATCACAGGACGGGTGGGAGACCGTCCACCAATCCGCGCCTGGTGGTGGCACATCCCTGTTTGAATAAAGAAACCAGAAAGACACCAAAAGAAACCCACAAACACTACACAGATGACCCCAGTCATAACAAAGGGAACACATTAATCACTAGAACCACTTTTTAACAATGGTCAATTGAAAAATTCAATAGCAAAAACAAATAGGATGAGGTGGTTAAAGTTTGAAGCGAATATAAATAAATTGTAAGTGCTCTCCCGCCTCCGTCCTCGTCCCCGTTCTCCTCTCTGCTGCTGTCAGTTGGCGTTACAGCGTGAACCGGATGCTTCCGATCAGCAGCAAAGTCAGGCTTATCATAGGATTGCAGCAACTTCCATCACCACCACCACCACCGCCTCCAGTGTCTGGACTCCAGGGGGAAAATGCCTTATCTCACCCCAGCATCTGTACACCTGGATTATCGCATACGGCAAAATGAAGGACAATCGGCAAACACTTTGCGGAATTGAAAAAATATGCTTGTTAAACAAATTATTGTTAAATTTTAATGAATGCACTCCTGATTGAACTCAAAAGTCATTTTTCCCTCTGGACTAGAGACAAACTAACATCTCGCTTTCATGACAGCTGGGTGGACACACATATCTCCTCTCCTTGTCTGGAGCTTTTTGTCATCGCAGCCACAAATTCCAACTGTCTTGGTCAAAGCAGAACACAAACATCATCCCTGATTTGTCGGCACCGCAGTTTGAACCAGATGTCGCGTAACAAAGCCGCCAGCATGTTCTGGAAGTCCTGCAGATTTAAATGAATTGGTTCTCATTTAATGACATTAAATGGTTTTCCCAGTTCAGAACTTAAAGAGCGAAATTAAAAAACTGAAAGGCTTTAATCAGGTTCCCCTACTTGAATGATAATTTATTCAGGACTGGGGCATAAAGTGCACAAAGAGATTTTTTGGTGGGCATGGAAATCTAGTCATACAGCAGCCCTTTTAGCATGAGCCCAGCTGTACAGATAATGTCAATCAATGTCATCTCATTGCTTCTCTTTCATTTGGCCTTTATTATTCTGTCTGTCATCCAAACATTTTTAAAAACTCTGAACAGGCGGCAACATGCGGTTCTAAAAGTTCCTGCATTACATATATTCTAGATTCTATAGTCATAGTAAATAGATTCTATACGATCACAAATTTTAACAAAAAAAAGGAAAATGTATTTTTTTACTCGAAGAAAAATAAACCCATCAGATATTTATTGAAGGGCTCTTAACCTTTTCTACTGCATCCATTGTTTTTTGCTGCTGTCCTCTTCTCTCTAGGACCTGCTGCCCGAGTAGCATTGACATTTCTATGAAACACCCTTTCTCTGTTGCGTGTAAGTGCACCGTTTTTTTAATGTCACAAACGGAATATCGCTATATCTGACAAAAACCATCGGCAAGAACATCTAGTTTGAATTTGAACTGATACCATAATATTTCTATGTATTTCAAGTCGTCTGTGTATTGTGTTGCATAGATATCTAGTCAAATCACCATGTTGACAAGCTAGAGCCGGTCTGTCCTGTCATGCATGCACTTTTTATTCCAGAAACGTTAGTGAGTCACTTTAGTAACCACATTAAGAAAGTAATCATCATAGTGTTATGACTGATTCATACTGCAGCAGATGGCACGTAGCAGGTCATTTATTTTAAAATTATTTTGGACCTTCTACAGATCCTGTATCAGACGATCTTTGATCCATTTGATAAGCGTGTTTTAATAGTGATATGCAGGTTTTACCCAGCACAACAACAAAAATAGATAGAAGAGTTAAAAGTATGATGATGAGCTCCCATAGTCTTAATAAGGAGAAAAAGACCAAGTTGGGTGGAGGTTTGCGCTGCCTCTTCATAGAACCGTACCAGTGGAGGGAGAATTGTGCAGCGGTGGATGAGGAGATTCAGGATGTCCGTCGGCCAGTTTGAGGATTTGCTGCATCAACAGCATGCATTTCTTAATTGACGGGCCATCCACTACGCTCCAGTTTGTGTTGCCGAGAGCTTGGCTTTCACGCTCAGGGTCCTTGCCAAAAGGCTCTTCTCAAGAAGTAGGCAAAAGACTCGGGTTCCCCACTGTGTCCTGCATCCTCTCTGAAGTCTGCCATGCATGGACTGACATCGCCCAAGACTGCTGACGATTTAGAACTTTGTTGTGTCACAAACGTAAATAGAAGTCAAGTAGCTATAAAAAACCCGTATGAAGATCTGGCATCAAATACAGAGCTACTATTATGCACTATGATCAACTATTCATCAAATATTTTGTCATGTGCCTCAGCAGTTAAATTATCTACATATTTAAAATACATTTTTGCTGAGAATGAAAGAAAAAAGTTTGAAGCTTGTAGATTTTTTATAAGTTTGTCTGCAACTGATGGAGAAAGTTCATATACAGTATAACTTGTAGCATGTAAATCCAAACTAACCGCGAGCATGCGCGTGTATATCTTTGTGTGTGGGTAAATGAGTGAACATACTCAGTGCTAGTTACACATGCATGTCCTTCTCCCAATCTGAGTTTCCATTTTTTCCTGTCTGAGAAACCTGTTCAGGGTGTCAGTGACAATCTGCCTTGTGACTTGCTTCCTCTTAACTGGCCTGCATGGTGGTGTCAGAGAGGCCCTGCTGCTTGGAGAGGCAGATGATGGAGCGGCTGTTTTGTTTTGCCCGATGTGGGGTTTGCAATGTTGGTCTGCTCTTCATCCAATGTATTAGTGAGATAATCTGAAACAGATTGTAGAGAATTGCTGGGCAACTGGGATGATTTATCCTGCTAACAGGATGAATAGATTATCTGTCAAGGGAAATTGACAAAGCGACAGAGTTAATGATGGGCAGAATTCGGTTTCTTGCTCAATTTGTCGACTATCTATGAGACAGCTTATTTTTTGGCTCCACCCTCTTACATCACCATCCGGCTCTTCAGCAATTTCATTCCAGGAATTTTGAGTAACCGTAGAAGTTGTATAGTCATTACAAGACCCATCAGTGGTATCCATATTGTCTGACATCTGAAGCTCACATTAGGCGTGAATCAGGCATTAATCCCCGTGTCTCCAGGGCCTCATTTCACCGTGATGACACACAAGGTCACAACAATATGAGAGCTGTTGTCATACTGCTAAAATGTACAATGTAGCTCAAAGAGCACGCCAGATGAGGCCATCTGTCCTTAAATCCTAATATACTATCTGGTCTAAAGTCAGCCGGATGAGGTAATTCACACTGTCAGTTTGCCCTCTACTCCAAATAGTAAAGACAGGGGAAATATACAAAGCAAAAAGCAGCAGGTGTCTGAGACAGCTTTGCTTCATCTGGTCTGCTCAATCACCAATGTATTCTGATATATATGAAATAAAATAAATGTACCAGCTGAATTCCTACAACCAAGGTAAAATGAAAGGCAACACAATAGAAGATAGGAGCTAAAATTGAGTGCACAGCGGGTACAAAAACACACATACACACACACACACACACACACACACACACACACACACATCCCCGATGATTGACCTTTTCTTGAAGACCTGCCAAGGTTCACCTGCTCGGTAATTGGAGACATTCACAGGGGGGGGTGTCTATGCGTGTGTGTCCTGCAGTGACGACAGAGCAGGTTTACTTTCACTGACATTTATATTGTGGAAGTAGTAAGAGCTGCCGTTTCAATGTGTGTGTGTGTGTCTCCTGACAATAAGGCACATTAAATACGTTTCCCTTTGGGTCTAACGTTTCTGTTATAAAAATGAATAATTAAGTACCTCGTTAGTTCATGCAGGACACGGAAGTCATGCCCCGCCGGTCGTGGCCGTTTGACAGCCAGCAGATTGAATCATCGCTTCCAGACGATCACATACCAAATCACAGCCAACGCTCACCTCAAGGAGCTTCATTTAAATACGACTCCCTGCCGCCTGACCGCTTCTACATCAATTATGTTACACAGTGTACGGCTGGCCAAGCTTCGTCTCCTCCCCCCCCTGCCTTCGTTTAGTTCAGAACTCATTTTGTCTCAGCAAATGGTTGAGATTATATTCAAAGTGTACTTTGGGCTCATTCCTTATGTGTGGTGCTCCCTGTTTTGGCTCAGCAGCTGATTGGCTAATTCAGGAAGCAACAATACTTAATTGATTAATCTGATTAACTTCAATTTCTCAAGAGAAGATGAACTCCATCACTTCAATCCATTTAATTCATTTAATAACTTTCACATCAATAACATGATCGTCTCTGTAGCAGCTGCTGCTTTAGCAGGAAGACTTTCATGACAAAGCTCCAGAGGGGACGTTTGTATCTGAGAGACAAACGTCTTCTAGTTTTATTAAGTGCTCATTGGTTTTGGGATTTGCTGAAGATGAAAATTATGAATGTGTCCACGTCGCTCCACAGCGGGACAGTGGACGACCGGCAGGTCGGAGCACCTTCTACCAGCCAGTCACTCATGAAGTCACCCAGCAACACTACATGATACTGTTTGATGGAAAGGTATGTAAAACATTCTATAAAGTATCAGATATAATAGTACTTGAAAAAAAATCCATTTTAGCTCCCTGGCAACCATCAGAGGACATGACACATGGAGCGTCCTGGCCTACATGTTCAGTGGTGATGTTGGAAGATCATCAACTGGAAACATGGAGAAAAGCCCTTCAGCAAAAGGAGATACTGTGTAAGTAACTGTAATATTTCATGAAAACGATTTGAAGTCACCCAGAGGTCTGAGGTAGCTTTACACATCGGCATCTTTTTCCTTATTTGTCTGCTATGTTACACTGAGTTTTAGGATCTGCTTGTGTGAATGAGGGACGCTGATGACGCTCTGAAGACAAAGGGACGGTTGGACATAGTGGATATTGTGCAAAAGAACTCAAAGTGAGTGTTAACTAGTAGTATTTCAATATTTTAGATTATTTAGTGAAAATAGTGGATCTGTAATAGTGGAAAATTATGAAAATGAAAATATGAGGTTTTTTTTCTTCGAAGTACTAACTAGACATCGTGATCCTCACTCCATCTGCTGGTGGCGTTAACGCGCCAATCATTGATTCATGAGGAGTTAGGAAAAGGCAACTGCCGATTTTAGGGAATGCGTCGATTTTAACTTCACATCTTTGTAAATGTGAAATCAAATCATTTCACATAATCAAGTTTGTTCTGAGCAAGAACCTTTTGAAAGCTTCAGCTACTCTGAAGAAAATATTCAATGCCAGATAATATCAGGTACTACTGTTTTTATTAACTATAATATTATAGTACAACATGTAGTCACTCCATGTATTACTTTGGGTCAACAGGAATATAATTGTCTAATGTTAATAAATGAATTGTATTGGAACATGCGTCATTAACAGGTGGTTAGCGCGGCGCCGTGGCGGTTAGCATTTGGCCCCTGTAGTATTTGTTCTTTCTTGCCTCACGTTTCCATGGATCATGTTTCCACTGTTCCTGCCTCCTGCCCTGCCCTGCTGACACCTGCTGCTGCTCATCATCATCATTATTATTTTAAATATTATCACATTACTATTACTGTCATCATAAACCAACATTACCTTTTCCTAACGTCTTTGTACTTTCCCTCCCCACAGGTTTCTGTGGATGGTGGTTCTATCTGATGGTGTTTACATCTGATGGAGGTTTTATCTGATGGAGGTTGCCCCTGCAGTGGTCCTGCATTACACCTGGCTTACTAATCGCAATATTTGATTCATTTCTGTCATATGAATTGAACGTATTGTACATCTTTTACGTTGCTCATTCTGTACATCCATTGCAGTCTCTCCTTCTTGGTAGAGGAATCCTCCTCTGTCCTGCTAAAGGTTTCGCCCCTTTATTATTATAAAACACTCTGCGACACTAACAACATGAACACAAAGTAATGTGCGAATTTAATTTTTTAATTAAAAAATTAAATTAGCATTTGAAATTACGTTTTTCCACTGTGAAATACACAAAACTTTGTTTTCCATTGCTCTTCAAAGCCATTCACCTTTACCAATCAGCCTTAGCAGAGTGTTTGGGTTTTCATCTGCCACCTTGAGGTTTATTCATGTTTAGGCAACTAAAGCTCATTGATTAAAGGGATAGTCAGGGCTTTTTGAAGTGGGCTTTTGTGAGGTGCTTATCCATCAAAAGACGGCAGTCAGCACGCCCCTTTAGTTTAAAAAGCAGACGGGTAACGGCAAAGCGCTGTACTGCTGCTGACTGGAGCACCAGGGAATCCTATTTTGGCTGACGTAAAATAAATCAATATCAGATTAAGTTTACGCTGTAGTTAGAATACTTTTAAAGGTTTATTTTGACAGACAGGGTGAGAAAGCCGTCCAGTCTTTGTGCCCAAGAGGATACAGAAGTCGCTATGCAATATTGCTGTTGTTATTTTACCACGAAACGTTCAATAACAATTTCTCAATTGACTTTGCGTCACTGTGTTTGGTTTGTCCTTGTCTTATTTTGTATTTGCCTGCCTCTCGTGTCCATGGGTTAACTTCCCCCCTCCATGTGTTTTCCTTCTTCTGTGATTGTCTGCCTGGTCCCTAATTGTTCCCCCCTGTGTCCAATCACCTGCACTTCACCAGTGTATTTAAACCATGCGTGTCCCCTGTGTCATTGTCGGTTTGTCTGTTATCCCCTCGTTCCTCCAAATCATTCCATGGCTTGTTGTTATTAAAGTGGTTTCATTTAAACATTGGGTTCCACTCTTGACACCTTTTAATTTGCTCTGTGTGTCGCTCAGTGTACTACCTTGCTTCCCCCGAACTAATGCCCCAAACTCTCAGTCAACGTATCTGTGGTATGTTGCCGTTTCAGTGCTGATATTTTCAAGCATTCCATTAAACGCAATTTAAAATCTACAACTGTCTCTAAAGTCCTTGTGTCATTGTGTCAACAATCTACCGGTATGTCATCTGACAACGCACAAGAAATACGCACTGCTGTGAGAGAAAAAGGGTTTTCTGATATCAAACTCAGACACTTTGAACAACAAAGCATCCACCCCCGACCACCTCCCAACGGCTCCACATAACAGACTATAATTTATTAACTTTGGTTTAATTTATTCATTCACCTAGACACAGTTCTTGTGTAAAAAAAAACCTGGAGTAAACTGTTAATTTACACTCGATTGAATTCTCTAAACTGTCATTTTCATAAGACCGCATTAAAAATGTTAATATTTATTCACATGTTGCTGCAGGAAAACAACAACAAAAACTTTGAGTGCAACCGTGTGAAATCAATATGCAGTCTATCACTTCGGAAGTTGAGTCTGAGGTATAAACCTTTTACGTTTTACTTTCCCTTCTCTGCTCTGCTTTGCTCTTTCTCTCTTTCCTCCTCTCTCTCTAACTATGTCAGTCCTCGCCTTTATCTTTCAAAGGGTAATTATGAGAGAGGCAGCGTGTCAGGAGAATTCTCTGTATGGATCTATTTGCATAATTTCTTTCACTGGCGGGGCTCTAGTGTTTTCCTGTACACTTGATAAGAAAGAACTCATTACAGACTAGAGACTGAAGAACAGGCCGAGATATGAATATTGTGATTTATATTAATTGGTACAATCCGCTGCTTGCCACTACGAGGAAACATCAACTTCACGCTGCTGGAGGCACTCCGGACATGAACCCGCACCGAGTGGGGCAGACGGTCAAACACTGCTTCAGTAAATTGAGAAGTTCTCTAAAGGGAATCTGTGCTTGGAAATACCACCACTTTTGCAACAAAAATAACGTCCCCATGTAATGTGTATTTGTAAGGGTTGAAACACTGGTGTAACGTGACTTACATCATAATGTTACCTTTAAAAGTAGCCTCTAAAGTAGTATCTAAAGATGAGGGAAGGGGAAAGTTTGCTGAATTGTTATTGGAACACAGATGAAAAAGTGGCTGGACTTAGATGGAGGTCCAAATTGGACGCTGATGACTCCCACCCCAACTGTCCGCCATTTTCAGTTTCTTTCACTTCACTTGGTTTGTGTTCCTTTCGTCCTTCTGCCAGCTGTCACAGAAAGTGTTTTGAACAAATAAAGGACTCCTAACTACGATGTCACAGTTTGATAGTATACCATCTGCATGCGCTCCAGAGAATCCTGATCTTTATGAACAGTTCTTTGGACTTTTAATGTGGGAAAGATGTACAAAAGTAATATTTTATAGATTGTGGTTTGCTTTTTTAAACTAGGGTCATGTGGGTGTCATTCATGTCCCTACTGACGGTGTCCTCTTGCGTTTCATAACTAGTTACATGCAGAATATCTATGATATAGCTATGATATTATCTCTACAAATATAAATATATTATTACAATATCCACAGTTTATTTCACACCCTCAATTAGTAAATCACACTACTTCTTTCCATCTTTTCCTGCCAGTCTGTCTCTATCAGAGTTCAAATACTTGAAGAGACCCTCTGGTGTATCATGTGTTTGTTGAGTATCTATTTACATCGGGATCAGTGCAGACTCCACTGTAGTGCCTCCACCTCTTCATCATTTGAATATCAATGGGGCTTATGAAGCTTCTGTGAGCAGAAACACAACAACCTTTGATGAATGTTAGAGCGAGTGTGTTTTGTGTACACAGCATGCGTGCATACTTGAAAATGTCCCTGGTTCAATTCTGTTAGTGTCCGTGCTTCTGTCCAACAAATGCTTGATAGGTGAGCTCTAAACTTGATCCACATCACACATATTTGTCATTTCTTGTTTGAATACACTGTACATATGCAGATGCACGGAGCACACAGAGAACTTGCGATTAATCCATCTGCCTTACAGAAAACAAGGATGTGCTGTATCAGTGCGTCTGTTGTTCTGCAGATGAAAGGCTTCTTTTACTGCCATGGGCGGTGCGATGGCGGCTTAATGTTCCAACCTACAGGCTCACAGTTGATCACTTTTTACATAACTCTGTGTAACTTTATCTCTGAAGCGCGCACTTCTACTCATTGGTTGTGACTGTTTAACTGTGACTCTTCTTGCAAGAATAAATTATTTAACAGAATAAAATTAGCTTTCATCATATTCTTCATTTCATCTTAACAAAACACCCCTCAAAAGCGAGAAATTATTTTCGACCACATTGATTACTTAGAATTACCCTTATTATTGATGTTCTAAACACTATAAAAATAATACTTTTTATTATACCTACTGTTGTGCCTCGTGGGACGAATTTGGGATTGTAGATTCTGGGCTAAATAAATAAAGCAGATTTTTTATAAGCAGCCAAGCAGTGTGTGACTGTTAGTGTGTTTGTATTGTTCATTCATTCTGTCAGCTAATTTTAATCGCTCCTCTGTTTCACCTGCATTTCCCAAAGGCAATTAACTCCACCTCTGCTTGGGGCTGCTTGTGTCTCTGGTGAGCAAAGATAATATATCAAAAACACCAAGACATTGACATTGTTTAGCAGTCTATTGGTAATTTGACGGCTCATTTCTCACTAAAAAAACAGGCTTGGTAAGTGATCAACAGGTTAACTTAAATATCCCATATTTGGGAAAGTAACTGACCTTGAATGATTTTTTTTTAAACAAGGGGAATTAATTGAGTTGTCCCGGTTTGGAATTTTAAAGAGAACTTTCAGAACTAACATGAATAATTACTGTGACCTTACCTGATATGATATTTTTGTCATATCACCAAAACATGTTTATTATTTGTGGGTTTATATCACATAGTTTGATACAACCTGACCTGAACTGTCTCTACATTAAGTTAGACATGGAATTTATTTCTGTAACTTGGAAGATGTTTCTTTGAGTGGAAAAATAATCAAGAACCTGTGATATTTATCTGCGTCAGGCTTCTAGATCTCACCAAATCTGCTGTTTGAAGTCTGCTATGTGACATGTTTCAATTACAGCTCCGGGGTCCTTTGATGATGCCCCACTGGGATGAGTTTGGGTTGACTTTGTGAATTTTCCCTGCAGCGCCTGTCACCCTCCTTCCCTTGTACACCCTCTCATCTATTGCTTTAAAGAACTAATGCAACTGAGGTATCAGAGTAGAAGGGAAGAAAAAAATGACACCTTTTTAGTCTAAAAAAAATGCAAATGTGACTGTCATTTCTCGCTCAATGGAGTTTACAAAGAATTCAGGTTGAATAAAAAGTTGTTTTTCAAATCAAGGTAACAGATATTAACAATAATGTTAACAATAATATAATATAAAAAGGTAGCTTTTAAAGATTGTGACTTGTCATCATTACGTTTGAACAGAATTTTGAAATAAGATAATAAGATTTGTTAGGCTGCTTTTATCTGAGGCTTTCAACTGACTGTTGAATGCGTCAAAATGGAAGAATACATGAAAGTACTTAGAAAACAGAAGGTGGGCAAGAAACAAAGCCTTAAGGGACAACTTATGCTCCCTTTAATTATCTGTACCCCAAATAGATGGAGGGCATTCATTGATCCTGTCACATTTTATTCATGCCCCCTCAATGGAAATAGCACAATAAAGATGAGTGGCAAATGTCTTTTGTGCATTACAACAGAAATAGAATGCCATAACTTAATAGAAGAATCACGCTATTTAAATGTTGGTTATTGGAAAAGGAATCAAGGCTATAAATACTTATACATTGTCTCTCCTCCCTGATCTGTAGGCAGCAGCCTGAGTTTGTGTCACGTTTCGGTCCCAGCTAAATCAATCATCGATATAATTGTTTTTTGTTGAAGTCACAAGAACTTCCTTTTTTATTGCTTTCTAAGCATTTTTTCTGTCCTCTTTGTAGAGCTGGTTGCCATGTTTCTATAGTATCCCAGAATTAAAAAATGTAGAAACAAGAAATTCCTGTAAAAGCGAGTGTTTGGTATTTGAGAAACTAAAAAAGGAATGACACAGAATTACTGTTGAATATTAAGAGCAGCCCTGAATATAAAATGAGACAAATAAAGTGAGTTTCCACGGATAACTTCTTTATTCATATTTTCTCACACAACCTTTAACCCCCTAACTCTTCATAGGGGGCATTTCACCCTCACTTTACTGGCAAGTTCAACTCAAGGAAGACCTTCTGCCAAGTGCTTTAAACACAACACAATATTAAATTGTGCAAGATCATTTTTGGTATCGATTGCCAAAAGTATTTTTGAAAGAAATGAAGAAAAGATGCAAATAGGGAAAATATTTTTTTCCAAACCACATTTTTTGCATTCTAGCAGTTATCAATTGTTAACTATTAAAAAAAGTGTTTCTACTTCTTATCTATCTTAGTCTAGAGTTCTCCAAACATAACATCCTCTGCCGAGCTTAAACCAGATCGACTAATACAAATCGTCTCACACTGATAAGTAAGGCCAAGTCATTTTTTTTAATATTAGGTAAAGGTTATTTTCTTTTCCAACCTGACAACCATGATTTCTTTTGGATAGGTTCATCTGTACTCTTTCTGAATTTCCCATTTGTTAGAAGTGCAGCTTTCAAAGCAGACTTCATCTGTCTCTCCCCGCTGACTATTATTTGGTCTGTATTCTTTTCCAACCATTACACGCTCAGGTCATCACTGTCTTTCCCGGGATCATATTTGACAGCTGTAATTAGAGCTCACATCAGGCTGTGATAGCAGCACCGAAAGCAACAATTACTGAATTGAAATGGAGACATTGATGCTATTAATCTTTGTGTTATTACAATTTATCTCCATTTCAACTGCTGCATTTTAGCAACGCGTGCCTGTTCACCGATGAGTTAGTGGGGCCACAACTTTACAAGATACTGGGTGTAAAATGATTTTGATTGATATCGCACTTTTTAAATTCAGTTAATTGTGTAAATGGCCAGGGTAAACATAATGAATGCCACCTGTGTGAATTACAACACAGTCCTGCTTTCAGCGATCCCTAAAGAAAAGTCTTTTTTTTAAGCCTTAGCAGCAGAATTAATGGACCCGCTGAAATCAAGAAAGGGGTAAAAATAAGGAGGACTGTCAATATTGTGTCACCTGAGGGTCACAAGGAGTAACTCAAATAAAGAATCATTGTTTAATATGAAAACCGTCTCGGCACATTGGATGAAATTTGTTAAATTATTAGCCTTGAATTAGAATTACAGTTAAATATAATGTTAACATAATTAAGCGGTCTAATATATACAGGGTTTTCAAAAGTAATGAAATTCTAAATTCTGGTTTTAAAACTTCTTTCATGAGGCCTTTCTTCAATTCAGCCGTTAGCAAAAGATATTCACAACTCGGCATACTTTGAACCTGAAGGATCTTTACCTGCATTACACGCAAGTTGTGCACACATGCACACATCAAAGCAGCGTTTGATTGCTTGTGGCTGAACAGTGTAGAAAAAATGGAGGAGAAATGCCAAAGGCTCAGCAGAGAAGGTGTGCAGAAAAAGCCCTGCAGGAAATACATGATATGATCACATGGTTAAAAACAACTCACATGGTAGCAGGAGCAACTTTCAGAAAAAGGTAATATCTGGCATTAATCATGCTCTATGTAGTGTTGGGCTGCAGTGTTGTACTGTATCCAAGGGGGTATTACAAAACTCAGCTTTGGTTTTTATGCCAACAGTAGAAAAGTATGCATATGCATGGACATCCTTTTTTTGGATAAATAACGGCAGATAAGTACAGATTCAACGGAGCAGCTTTGGGACTAGCAACACAAGTTTGAAGGTGAAAAGCAACATTCCCAGGTATGAATAGCTGTGATTATGTATCAGTTTTTCAGCTTGTCGTGTTGGCCTAATTATATATCAATATTTTTGTAATCTAACCAATCCATGCTTAATAAGAACATGGCGTTGATGTTGAGCACAAGAAATATCAGGATTTTACAGCAGCGGATACTGTATATGTGAAAACAGCCTCCTTAGTGCAGATATTATTCGGCCAAATGAAGGTGAAACAAGTCAAATGCCAATAAGCAACATTATAAGAATGTAATGTTCACTATTTGTTTTATATATTTGTCCCATGATCATTGGCAAGAACAGAACACATTGTCGGGCCACCACACACATAACATTAAGAAATGGTGGGTTATGCGTCACTAACAAGATAAAAAAATGTCAGAGTGACTCTAAAGTTGATTGTGGTAATGAAAGACAATGATTGAAAGAGATTTATTTTGAATAATGGATAGATCAACCAAGAGAAAATGAACCTGATTCAATCGCGTTCATCAAGTTGACTTTATGATACTCTAATGTTGATGGAATACTAAGATGCAATGCTGGAAAGATCATTTATGGCGCCTATTTGGACTTTAAAGTGAGTGGATAGATGGATGGATCTGTTTTGTTCCTACCAATCTGCAATAAATGAAAGTACACCAGCCTAGTGTCACACTTTGTATGTCGTCAAATGTTCAATAAAATCTTGATTTTCGGGATTTAATGTGTTCAGCACTGCAATTCATACGCATTTGTGTGGCGCTCCGGGCACCTTCTTTTGTATTAGTGTCCTAATTTCTCTCAATTTTTTTCTTGTTTGGGAGATGGGCGCTGAGTGTGGTTGTGAATCTCACTGGATTGCATATAAAAACGTATGATATAAAAACTGATAAAACTGAAAATGAAGGCTTGAAATTTGTTATCGTGTTATAATCAATCACTGGTAGATTGATTTCTTCCTGGAAGCGGTCACGTGAGGAGGCGAACGAATTAGGAAAGGACACATCACGACTGCTAAGAACCGATCAAGTAGCAAACGCAGGTGTGAGCGTGTTTATTTCTAAACATGTTTCTATGTTCATTCAGACCAAATACATTTGACGATGAAGTTGTATTCGTAAACAACAAAGACCCCTTGCCAAAATACTGGTATTTAAACATTCCAAGTAACTAATAAAATGGCGGCGCAAAATTCTCGTGGATGTACACTGAAATTGTCCATGACTCTTATTTCTACTCAACAGGGAACAACTTTCTGCAGACACTACGCCCGCCCACTATAGCAGCATTCAGATCTATTATTTGTTTCTTTATCCTGCTATTGAGCTGCGAAAGCTCATTTAAGGGGAGGCTGACTTTTGTTCACAGCCGGAACTCATTACTCAACCGGATATTGACAACAGCAGAGAGCTCTGTGTCTCGTTAACCGTCAGTCAGAACAAGATTGGTCCCGGTGGAAGACATGTTTCTGTATCCTAACCAGAAAAAAAAAGTAAAAGAAGATTAAAGAGCAGAATTAATGAAAGAATGAGAGGTTCTTTTCTCCCGGGTCTCGCCACAGCTTTTCAGTGCCTTTGAATGTTCTCCCATGCCTTCAAAGAACTGAGTAATAAACATTAATCGTGTTAGTGATAACAAGAGGAGATACTTAGCTTTAACTTTGCAGGTTTTAAGTGTTGTGTTAAGGCATGTGTTGGAGCCTCGGTAGAGTGTGCAGGAGGCATGACAGGACTCCATTACTGTCTCATAATTGGTTTGCAATTTGTTCATAAGAAATAGGAGGATTGTATTATTACCTTTTTAAATGTATCTGACAATCTGACATCTGTGTTCTCATACAGTCTCAAACGGTTAATGTCTCAATTAGTGTTCGGGTTACCCAAAAATATTTAAAAAAAAATGCCAATTGACAAAACTGCATTGCATCTCAGACATGTGTGTAAATTAAGTATAACTGAAAGAGTGGTGTTCTTAATGAATTGATCTTCAGGTCCCCTCTAATCTTTGGCTCTGTGAATGCTTCATAAAGGATGAGTGCCAAAAAACAATGTGCCATATGTAGCAGGTCAGAAAGTACAGCTGAGATCAAGTTTGCGTTCAGCCACAAACCTTTGAATTTGTCATGCTGCAAATAATGTGTTTGTGAGGGGTCAGGACTTCGACTCAGGTGCAGAGCAATAAGGCAACAGAAAATTCTTTCAAGGTTTGGAATCTTTTACTAGGAGAGTAAACTAATGCAAAACAAAGGGGGCACAGGCAAAGGCGGAATCCACACGCTCTTGTAGAAACAAAAAGGAAGAGAGCCTGGCAACAAAGTAGAAACAAGATTACAAAAACAGCACTGGGAATTTAACAACAAACATGTACCTCTAGGAACGACAAAAGATAACCTGACACAGACAAGTGGGGAACTGAGGCTTAAATACAGGTGGGGGTGATTACAAACTAAACTCAGCTGTGGGGGGAAACTAGATACAGGAAGTGCCGTGGTTACAAAAATAAAACAGGAAGTTAATCTTCACAGTCTCTTCGAGTTGTCACAGTGTTATAGAAACCCATAGAGTTTAATGCAATGAACATCAAGAAAACAAATACACACGAGGCAAGAAGAAACATCTCCACCAGCATGACGGCAGCGTTTAGCAAATATCTTCATTATCTTCATAAAATTGACAACAAATCCGCAGCAACACATTAACAAATCATCTTATATATTTCCAGGAATTACATAATCAATACAAATAAGCTTGTGTTTGGTGGCTACAGGTGGAGATGATGCGGCTCGGTGTTGAACACTTAACTCATACATTACACAGTAGTCTCCTCCAAAGGACAGTTGGGACAAAGAGATTAGCCTGTACGATGCAGCAATTTTCATAACGTATTTGTTGCCAGGAAAGTTTATTTAGTTTATTTATGATCGTAGCTTGTAGTTAATTAGATGTATATAATTTGCTTTGCTAGTGGTAATACTTTCAGCCAGGAAGGTGGCACGTGTCTTAGCTGTATGTAATAGTGACTAGAAAATGTTTGGATCTCTCATATTCCATGCAGGTTTTTGCACTAAAACCTTCTAAAAGCTCTTCAAAATCCTAAATTTTTCCCCATCTACGTCCACATAATAAAAAAATTAAAATCTTGGATGTGCACCGACGGACCCCCACGAAGGTGTGCCCTTGCTGGCTGTGCAGACGCTCATGATCCTCGTGGATGTACAAAACACACATCAGGCTTCAGCCTCTTGCGGCGTGTTTGAGGGCCTTGAAGCTCTTATCTCAAATGCTCCGTCCCCATTAGTGTTTTGGCGGAGTGACTGGAAAAGATAAAAGGGCCCCCGCCAGGGAACCTTCAAGTATCAGCAGGGTTGCAAAAGGATAAAGTAATCTAAATATATTGAAGAGTCAGACTGTTTAGTGCCTTGTAAGTGATTCAAATATTCATATCAGTGCAAAGAGGCTAAAACCATAGCGATATGTTCAAATGTGTTTACTCAGATAAACAGACAGGCAGATGAGTTCTGTAGCCTGTTTACAGATTTTCCATTCAGAAATGTAAAAAAGACAACACCTTAATATTAGTCCAGCATGAGGAGATCAAGGAATATTACATGTGTTGTCAAACTTTATCAATATAATTCTGTATCACTAAGAAATATTCATAATATCTTATCAAAGTTTCTTTCTAAGATTCTTTTGCTTTGGGCATTTATCATCAGTTGGGAGTAGAATCCAATTATTTAAAATCTGGCTTAAAGTTTTTTTTTATTGTTCCGTTATCAGTGGTAGAAATTTAAATACTTTTTTTAAAAAGAAACTTCAAGGTGGAGGTTGCTGCATGAGTAGCCCAGGCCTTCTGTGACCAAACTGACAGCGAGATCTTTTTGCAATTGTAGCCGAAATGGACTTCACCACTTTAAAGTTTCGTATCCTGCTAAATGGGCTCCTGGAGAATGTCGAAAAAATGCAACGTTCCTTCTTTCAATATCACCTCTGAGGCTATTTTCTTATCATTATTGGCCCGATATCCGGCACAAGCCATGTGCAGCAAAACAAAACCTTATGCCTCCTTAAAACATCTGTCATTCTTGTAATTTAATAAACACTACTGTAATTATCCAATACGTATTGTTTCTAACTCTACTTCCTCAATATTAAAGACTACGATTAGATTAAGCAATCTGATAATGTCTGGAAAAAAACTGCTTTTGATAGAACGTTGTGCAGCACAGAGTAAGAATTCATCTGGAAAGTCAAACTATAAATCTCTCATGAGGTTATTACCTGGAAAAAATATTTGAGTCCACTATATATTGTATAAAAACAATAAAGCTAACTTTTTGTAAATTAAAATAAACAAATTCTACAAAAATGAAATAAGACGCTTTCATACTTGAGACCTCAGCTTCTGACGAGGAAGGAACTCTGCATTCATTCATATTCTAATGTGAAGCATTTTGTTGTTAGATTTATTTCTGCATAATTTAACATTCATGAGTCACCATGCTACCAGAAGACATCGCTGTCATGATGCAGGGGAATGATTCATCTATGACTAAGAAACTAAATGAGACTGTAAACACAAAAGAGGGATTTGAGGGTGGCACCACTCCATCACTGGGCTGCAAATCAACAGGAAGCATATTTTAGAATGAATGCTGATTTATGTTATTCGATTGAATGCAATTTATTTTGTATAGCCCAAAATAAAAAAGAACCCTCTGAGGGCTTTACAATCTGCACACATGGGACGTCCTCATGAGGTGGAGGACAAAAGGGGAAGAAACTTTAGGGTGAGCAACAGAGCAGGATGGACCGAAGTGCAATAGTCACAAGTACAGAATGAACAAGACATGTATATAACATAAGTAACGGTATCTGATACATAGATAATAATCCTAAAATTAATATACAGGATAATGAAGAGTCATAACATTGTCAGGATCGGGGTGTAGGCAGAGGCAGGACCCAAACACAGACTCGACAACAAAGAGACTTTAATAGTCAAAATCAAAATCAAAAATGCCAAGGGGCAAAAACGCGGACGTGGAACTTACAAGCCATCCAGGGAATGACATCCAGGCATAACGTGCAATGACGCGACAAAGGACACTTAAATACACAGGGAAAGTGTAGGTGATTGTACACAAGTGGAAACAATCAGAGACACAGCAGGGGAAAAAAAAAAGATATATTTATTTATTTTTTGTGTGTGTAGGCTATATATAGTATATATATAGCACACTTGTTGCTCTTGGCTCTGAAATGTATTTTCCACGCGTTCTTTCAATGCATTTTTCTTAACGAAAAACGAGAAAACTGTTTTCATTTGATGTTTTTTACGGTAAAAGGGACTATCAAAAGGTACACGGACCGTCTACAAACAGGCACTGTGTATGCTAGGCTAGTCCTGAACAGGCCTTATCAAAAATGTCTTGTTGTATGATTTCATTTAGTTACATTCCTGTGTAATCCAAAAACATTGGACAACCATTTTGAACTAACTCTTCCTCAGACGTCTCTCATCCTTAAGTTTCTTGTGATTTCTATCCTTATTTGACTCTTTTTGGCTGACTGCTTATTGTGTGTTATTAGTGTGTGTGTGTGTGTGTGTGTGTGTGTGTGTGTGTGTGTGTGTGTGTGTGTGTGTGTGTGTGAGTGGGTGGACGGTCCCTGTGGCTTGGTCACTGGACGGAGTAATCAGCCGTGTGTTTTCTCTCCTTAGTGGACTCATGTTGTCTCCAAGTACGGCTGACGGATTGGCCGCCGTCATCAGGGGCTCCGGATGAGGGACTCAAAGAATGAAAGAAAAGCTATATTCCTATAGCTGTGAATATCTTGCTATATAGCTATATTCCTTCACCTATTTCACTATTCCAACTGCCACGTTCTCTACTCTCCTGTGAGAGAGAAAGTTATTCCTCAAACGTTTTTTTACCTTTGACATTTCTTTCATTCAAACCTCTTCCTGTAAGCACCCCTTGCCTCAACCATTCTCTCCTCGGTCATCAGAGGCAGTCATGCCAACTCTTGTATAAAAAAGTACCCATTGAAGGGTAAGATAAGAGCTGAAGAGGACAGCTGTTCAATGTGAGGTCATGTTGGCTTTACAGCTTTCCCACTAGGATTTTTATGCATCCGTTGATCAGGATTACGGTGTTTAAAGGGCCAGTGTGTAGCAAATCAAGGGAAATATTGGCATAAAAGTAATAAAATAGTCATAGCAATGTAACTAAGTGGGTTATCACCTAAAACCAAAAAGGATTTGCACCCTCCGATCCGCTGTCTTGGAAAGGAAGCTGTGAGTAGACGAGTAGTCCGTTGAATGCAATATGAAAAACCCTTGAGTACTTTAACATGCGCTTGTAAACATGTTTTTTCTGCTCGTTTTAAAATTTGAGGCCAGGCTGCAAAGAAGGATTCACGGAATGTACAATATTTTAACAAACTGGAATCGACGTATATAAGGATAAAAGGAGGAACATTTGTTAAAACATCATTAGAAGCCAATGTGGATGATCAGTGGTGGTTCCTTTTATCTCCATTTGTACCTTTAGTAGCTAAGCAGTTTGAGGAATTAGCAATCTCAGGCTTTGCAGGGTAGTGGGAGAGACAAAGGCAGTATTACGTTGCATTTATTTGATTCTGCTCTGGTGAGATGTTTTATTGCAGTGAGTGAGAAACTGTTCATTGTCTCTTTGTGTTGTAGACTCAGAGTGTCCTACTAACTATGTAGTATGTGTCTGCATTGGATCTTATGTTGTTACTTAATGCCGATTTCTCACAGCGTTTGTGCATTCAAACAGGCAGGCACTGTCTCCCAGTGTTTGTGTGTGTGTGTGTGTGTGTGTATCCAGGTGTTTGTAATCGCCTGTGTGAGCACACGTCCGCCTCCTTGAGGGAGATAAGGTAGCGCCAGCCTGCCAGTATTCACTGGCAACAAAAGGAGAATTTCATGTTGTGCTACACGCCCCCCTGTCTCTCTTGTAAAACTCTTAAAAGGAAATTAAACGAGTTCTGGACACATCCACTGACCAAGGAGAGATAAACACAGCCATCTAATTACTAAATGTAAACCCAGAGTCTTTTGTCATGTTTAAAACATGCTGGGTATTGAGATAAAGGAAAAACAAAAATCACCTTTCTCTCTGACGCGCGGTATCTTTCATCAGTTTGGTCTCAAGAAACAAATTCAACCCCAACAGCAGGTGGTGAAACACTGGCTTGGTGATAAAGACACTACATGTGGTTGTTATATAAAGCCACTTTGAATGAATCAACACCTTATTAAATGCAGGATAAAATCAATTTTAACGTACATTTCCAAATGAATGTGGGACTCAGGATTGGAACTGAAAGCAGTAACAGCAGCGTTCCTACAACATTCATCTCACATTGTCACAGTTTAGCTCCACATCCCCACTCACTCCAACATTCATTCTGTACACCTGCTTGGCACATTCACCTCGTCAGCCCAGTCACACTCACCTCTCTACCCTACACACTCCCTTCAGTATTTAAACCGCAGTCAGTCACTCACTCACTCGCTCGCTGCCAGATTGCGCCTACGCTTCACGCCAGACTCTCCAGCGCTTATTTTCTGACGGAGCTCCTGCCGCCGACCCAGCCTGCCCCTGTTTACCCCGCTAGCCCGACTCCTGGTGAACCTACCAGCCCTTTTGTCCTATCGTTATTCTGCCTGCTGTTCCGGAGCTTTAATAAAAGGTCAAAGAGTCGTGTGGAGTGCATTTGGGTCCAAACAAACCGTTATGCACATAACACCCAGTCCCCTCTTTAAGTAATCCTGCAACGGCTCAATGTTGCTCAAGAAAATGGAAACACATTATCTGAAGGTTAGCAGTTTGGCAATAAAGATTTAAACCTGGCAGACGGATCTCAAGGGCCTTGGTTTGTTCGTAAAAAAGGCCATTTGGATGACATCCTTGGGCTGAATTTGGTCAGTGTCTCTGCTGCTTTGGGCCACCGACCAACCGTCCACCACGTGCTCAGATTTGGCAATATTCAAATCACACGCACCCATTGCCCACACATACTGGAAGCTATGGGCAAAGTACAGCAACATGGGTAAATTTGATGCACACTGTCGCCAATAGAACGTCTGAAAATAACTCACTTAGGCCCAGTTCAAAATCAATCTGATTCACATTGGTCAGATTAAAGTGAAAAGAATGTTCCCACCAGAAAAGAATATGGCATTTAGGACAAACCCACGGTCATGAAGATACTCATTTAACGTTACATGGAATCTGCCTGAGGAAGAGGAGGAGGGTACATGTCGCTAAATACAAACTTTCCACCGACCGCTTTTCCTGGCGCATCGCGGAGAAAACCAATTGGGTGTCTGGATGCTAAATGTTTATACTTCTCATCCAAACACAATCAAATGCACTCTGTCTGCATAGCGCCATTTATCTAGATGGGTTTTTTGTCTTTGTGTTTTTGAACTACGACAAGCCGGAAGTAACGAGGCTGTTTTTAAAATGTAAGGAGTAGAAAGTACAGATATTTGCGTGAATATAAGAAGTAGAAGTAAAAAGTCGTCTGAAAAATAAATACTCCAGTAAAGTATAGATACCCAAAACTTCTACTTAAGTACGGTAACGAAGTATTTGTACTTCGTTACTTGACAGCTCTGTGCGAGACCATGTTGTAACTTTTAGGAATAACAGCTACAACAGTAATTTTGTCTTTGGAAAGGCCTCGACCTTTTAGTGTGTGCAGAGACTAATGGGTTTGCCTATGAAGATGTGCCAGGCAGTGGAACAAAGGTGATGACCTCAATTCCGTGTGTTACCAAGGACGTGGCATGTGGTCTTGTCAACGGTTTCCTTGACAACTGCAAACAGAGTCTTCATCCACAAAACAGGCTTATATTAATAGGAAAGCCTGATCATTTGAGCCATTCAAAAGGGGTCCACTTGTCAATTAAAGAATTCACTTTTATTGTGTAAAAAAAGTGTAAAAGGAAAAAAAGTGTTTTTAGAAATCATCCCACTCGTCATCATTACTGCACCACCTGGATCATAATTTGAACAATCCTCCTTTTCACTTTCAACTGTTGTTTGTGTTGGGACATCTCCATGTCGCTAAAGTAATGAATGAAGACAGCCTGTAAAGTGGAAAGGCTGAAATGGGTTAAAACACACCAAGCTCCCATCGGGCGTCAAAATCCCAGCCCGGTTCAGAGTCTGACAGAAAGCGATTAGACGAGTAAGCTGTCTGAGAAGAAAAACAATCTATTCTTAACAAGACGAATCAACACAGCATTCTCAGGCAAGTGGTAAAAAAGAAAAGTTGTCTCCTTACTGGGCCCCTGAGCTGCTAAATGAGGACCCTCTTAAGGCAGCGCCACAGCAACTCGGGTAAGGCTCATGTGGCTGACAACCCTCCCATCAGCACCTCCAGGACTCAAAAAAGCACCGTCATAAAAAGTCAATGCAAAGACACGAATAGACGGAAACTGCGCCAGTATTTTAAAAGCTATCTAAACATGAATTCAGACTCAAGCAATTACATGAGGATGCCGAGTTTTCCTTTTTGAGCTACTCAAGTCATCCCCCCTATGAAGAAAACCCTCTAGTGGAGCCATGTCCCCAAATGCACACACACACCAACGCTCTTCCCCCATCGCTCCTACCTCTCCTCCACCGGCCAGAACACCACTTTCAGACGGACCGGCAGAGTGGTCGGAAGATTTACTTGATAAGGTTCTTCTCAAGATCGCCCTCACCTACCTCAGAACCTTTTGCCTCCACCCTTAAAAGAATGGTTTGATTCCTAATCTAGTCGGGAGATGTTTCAACCCAGACATTTCAGGAAATGGGAACATTGCACGTCTCTGCTGGAACGCTGCAGGCACATCTGTTATGCATAAGACGTATACATGAACGTTTTATTTAGCATTTAAGGATTATATCGCTGTTCTATCTTATCTGTTATGTCCCGAAGTCTGTTATTGAACTGTTTACATAATTACCAAGCTGATCTTTGATAACGGCTGGATCCCCCCCTCACAAAAAATAATCAAAAGATATCCTTGGTAGTGCTTAGCAAACACGTAAAAAGGTTTGACGTGTGTCAAAGCTTAGATTGAAGTAGAGGTTGTTTTTTATACTTGAAAACTGGCTCAGTCACTGCCCATGCCATCTGACAGCACAGACGCACACACATGCACACAAACTAACACATGCACACAGTCACAGCTGTCAGGTTAACTTTGTGTTGCATCCTGACTGACTATTGCAATCACTGTGCCATCTGCCAATCTGTGACCTTGAGACTAATGTGAATGAGTGCTTGTGTGTGTGTGTCGGTGCGTGGGAAGAAGTGTGTGACGTCTGCTTGCGTGAGTGGAAACCTACAAGGTGGGAAAAACAAGATGAGATGAAACACTTTCACATGGCAGAACTTTCTGACCTCACACTCACTCTTCCCTTCCATCCAGACGTTATTCTTTCATCCTTCTGTTCTTTCGTTGGTCTTATTTTCATCCTCTTTTCTTATTTTTTCTTTCAAACATTTGACAAATAGCCCTGTACAGCAGGTGCTCTGGGTTGGCCTTGCTCTCGGCATGCCTGTTTCAGAGAACATTTTTAACAAGCCACCCTGCTGAGTTCCCGTTAGGGTCAACAGCTTGTCCTTTAATCTCTTTACTTAAGCAAAAAACGGCAAACATTTTTTCTCCTTTTTATGATGTTGAATAACATTTTCTCTCATGCCAATTAGTGGAAGTTAAAACACTAAATTAGTATTGCATATAATTAAAAAACACTCTATGACAGCCTGCATGTAGTTTATTTGAAACCCCTCATTTCAGTTCATTAGCAGTCATATATGAGTTCATACGTCTACTGTTTTGTTGGTTGATGAGGTTAGAAAATGGAATGAAATCCACATCTCAAGCTTTTCACAATACGTGTCTGAACGTGTGCAGGATGAGAAGGAAAAAACATCACAATGCATAAAGTCAGTAATCAGGTGACAGGGAGCAGGTGTGCAGGCAGGTCATGTGACTGAAATTAGAGGGTGACGTACGGGAGTGCAGAGTAACACACAAAGGACGATCTTGGTGCTTCAGTGAAGCACTGTGATACTTACTGTATGTATACATTTCATAAATTAAGACATTCTTTTTTATATCCATACATCCAATGTTTTTTTCATCTTTCAACCTTCTTATTTGTATCCACACATCCGACTCTTCCTCCCCCTTCATTTTGCCGTCATACTGAGCTGTACTTTTTTTTTATCTCTGCTGCTTGCAGGCTCTTTCTTATCTGTAACAGATCGTTCTCTTTCTATTTCTGCATGACTCCAATAACCTCCCTTTATAAAATTCGTTTGTTCTCTCATTCACCATGCACCAGTCTGTGCATTTATGCTTCTTCTATCCTCTAAACTCTTTGTTTCTCTTCTCAACCCTGATCTTCCCACACGTTCCCCCCTCTCCCTCTTCCCTCATTTATTTTTTCTGTCTGAACTATCACTGTCAAACCAAACATTTGTCTCACAACCGACAGATTTTAGGAGCTTTCACCTTTGATTTTTAGTGCCAACATCAATAACTTTCGCACTTTCTTTTCTTTTGATTTTCCCCCCTTTTTGTAATTCCTGAATCTCCCATCGTATTGATAAACCTTCTCTAGCAGTGGTCTGGCTGGCCTGATCATATTTGAATATGTTCGTTGTGCCTTTACACTTTGCATTAACCTGTTAACGAAGATACAGATAAAGTATTAACCCAATCCGGAGAGACTTAATTTAGAGTGAACAATCATATTATATGCACTTGGTAGACAATAACATAACAAACATAAGACACTGTGTGGATGAAGTTGACTGAAGATCGGTTGAGTGGGACCGATGATCGTAGTCGAAGGAACCTTGGGCACTTGATGTGATGAAGAATAGAGGTGAATAGGAGGAGGGTTGTTCTCTGCTGGAATAACAACTGACAGCAGAGAACATAACAGTTCATCATAATGTGACGGCATGATTACTTTACGTGGTTAGTGACAATCTGGCTGGAGTTGAGTTAACTCGTGAAACTCATAGTCAGTCGTGAAGAGAGACGCTTGGTGTAAACATCCAATTCCAAACGGCTTTTATTTTTTGTCTATTTTAGACAATTTCACAGATAAAAATGGGTTTTTCACATTGGAAGGCTTTGTGCGTTTGCTTTCCTATGGAGATACTTTACTTTTTGATGCTTGTTGCCACCTATAGATGCCGTTTAGCACGGTGCCCTGCTTTTCATTGCAGGATGAATAACATATCTCCGAGACGTTTTTTTCATGTGTCCAACTAAATGTGCGTCAGTGTATCACTTCGCTTGGTCTCCAAATGTATTTATCTACCTTTTTTTTTTTTTTTGCTCACTTACTCTCTACTTTACTTTGCACTCCAGGTTTTATTCTGTATCTTTTGTGTTCAAGTCGTGTTAATGATTAAATGGAAAAATTACAATTTACTCAATTTTATTTAAAAAAAATCCTCAGGGTGCTGTTCACTATATTTTTTGTGAAACTAATTAAGCCATTTAGCTTAATGAGGTCTCCCGCCTCAAACATCATTCCACCATCTCTCTCTATCTCTCAGCAGTGCTTCTATAATCTGATCAGTTTACACCTGGACTCCAAAAGGATCTTCATTAAACTCGCATTGTCGTTGCTTCAAGATGAAATGACAAATTATAATTATATTAAAAATAATTTTCAATCAAGTCTTGACCGAAGATATAGGACAGATTTTCTGTGTACACCAATGACAGCAAAAAACGGAAATCCTAGTTAAAAATATATTAATAAATCACGAACAATTAAGAAATGCAGTGTACTTGAATCCTTTCCATGTACATTTACAAGCGCCACTGGATACTCAAAAGGTCAATTGCTGCTTAAATCATCATGTATTTATAAAACTAACCTAATTAGAAATCAGCGACAGGGGCCATTAATCTGTGGAACAAATACGTTTTATTTATACCTAATAAAGAATATAAAAATATAAATATTAGGGCTGTCAACATTAACACATTAATCTATGCGATTTACATGGCCTAGAATAATGCAACAAAATATTTTAACGTAGTTAATGTTCGTAAACTGAAAGTTGACCGCGGAAATGAAACGACTGCTAGCTGCAGTCAGTTACATCAAGAAAGAGCTTTATGCATTGGTAGTAAAACAAACAGTGGTGCGACATAAAGCAGAGAACTGTGCAGAGGAATTACTCCGTGTGTCAAACCTCCAAGATGATCAAATGTGTGTAGTTTTGTGTTTTAAAATGACATTAACAATTAAACAACAGTGTCTAAAATTCACCCTTTCTAAAGTGATTACTTGTGGTTAGTTTTTCTTCTAAAGACTAAATCTTAAATGTAAACATTCATTATAAACAACGTAACAACAACATTAATTAATCGCCATTAATTGAGATTAATACATTTCAAAATGTGCGATTAATTTGTTATTTTTTTAAATGTATTGACAGCCCTAATAAATGTCATTATTTTGCCATATATAAACATTGTGGTAATAGTAACGCCCAAGTAAGGCAATTCATGTTGCTTTCTATTTCCGGTGACGAACGTTTTCTGAATACACAGAAAAGTTAGCCTTCATGGTTTTTCCTGATAAAGCTCTGATGAGTCTTTTTATGTCCTCCATTAAATACCCATTACCACCACTATATCCATCTGCTGTGTTAAATTCCAGATTGTTGAAAATATCTTTTCTGACAGACAACAGCTTGCTTAAGTGGTTCAGTTATCGCCACAACAGCCACAACAGCTGGTTGTTAAATGCTAAATCAAACTATCCTCGTCTTTTTTTCCTACCAAGGAGAGAGCAGCTTGCCTCACATCGCAAATCCTGCTGGAAAGAGCACCTCCTTGTTTGAGAGAATGGTTTTAACTGCAATGGTTGTCTTTAGACCAAAAAGCCACAGAATAACTGTCATCTGGAAAGGAAGGATGTCTGCTGAAGCCTTTTTAGAGCAGTTGACATGGAAAGTATGCGTGTGTGTGTGTTGATGGGTGACAATATTACTCATTTGAGTGATACCTAAGTGTGTGTGTGTTGGTATGTTGAAACAATCATGGACTGGGTCACAAATGTAGGTAACATTGGGCAAAAGGTAGCTTTGTGTGTAAATCTATTTAGCCCCCATTAAAGCCAATACTCTCGTCAGTGAACTGTGGAAGTGAAACCTCTATGTGTCACTTAGCAACAGGGAAAACTTCCTGCTTCATATACAAGATTTTTTAATCATGTTAACACAGCAGCCCTCCGTGTCGTTTATTTTTAAAAGACTCCACGACACTAACAACATAAAAACAAAGTAAAGGGCTGCTGCATTCAAAATAATTGACAAAATACAAAATTCTAGTTTCTTAAGCAAAACTAACAAATCATTTCTCAGTTTATATATTTTTACTTACAAACTGGATTTGTGTTTGTTGCTCTCAAAACAGTTAAATAAAGACACAAATCCACCTTTATATTCACATATTATAACACTTGAGAAATTGAGAAATGCACTGGTATACATTTCTGTTTCATTATGTTTTGCACAAACACGTACACGGTTGGTCTCGCTGTAGGCAAAAATGGTTTCCAGGGTTTTTCCCAAAGTCATTGCAGGACTGGGGCTCATCGTTAACAAAGATCATTAGACTTGTTGCTCAGCCCTCCCCAACCCGTGGAGACTTTTCCAAATCAATCCCGTTTGGTTTGGCATTGTTCTTTCTAACCTGCTGTAATGTTTTACTGAAAACATTATATAAAAACTCTCATTTGAGCATTATCTTGAAAACATTTATGATCACAGTATTCATTATTCAAGGGTGCATATTTAGTGGGACAGTCATCAAGTATTTACAAAAACCAAGATAAGGCATCCTCAGCACGGCGCTCTTTCACTGAAACATTTTTGAACATGCTTCATCTCTCTGAAAATCATATTTCGGTGAAAAAGAAATTCAAAGCTGGGAGCTTCTTTTATTTAGCTTTATTAAAAAAATCAATCAATAAGACAAAAGAGGTGCAGAATTTGTTTTATTTTGTTCTTGTCTTGTTGTACAGAAACTAAGAAACTAAAATCTGTCATTACCTTAAAATCATGCTAAAATCTGCAAAACTAATCAACCTTTTTTAACCAAGGCTTTTACCAACCACCCGTGTTTCTCAGTACTGTGCGAGTGCAGTTCGGTCCAGGTTTATGGTTTGGCCTATTATCTAAAACTTTATTCTTGCCAATGAAGCTTTACATCATTTAAATAGCTCGGTGAAGGAGTGGAGTTCACCAGCAAATAAGAAAGCAGGTTACTGTAAGAAACCACGCTGAAATAGTAAATCAGAAAATTTGTCGTTATCATGGTGAATCAGTGAAATCCGGAGCTTTTCTATATTACAATAAACATTTCAGATAAGCATTGCACACAGAAATGAAGTTTCTGGTCTGCTGAAAGCAATAAAGGGAATGAAAAACCACTGAGGAACAAGGAGGCAGGAAGGGAATAAGCGTGAAACCAATACGATGCTTATCTCTTTGTCAGACGTTCATGAACAAAAAATCCCAGAAGCAAAGGGTTTGGAGAGAAGGATGAATAACTGATGAATGGTGCAGACGCCGGGGATGAAATGAAACATGGAGAAGACACTCGTTTTTGATAGGGCTGCCAGAAACTTAAAGACCGGTTTGCTGCAGGATGGTGAGGGGACAAAATTGATGAAAAAACATGAAAGGAGTCAGAAAGGGGAGAGAGTCCAAGGAAAGACTGATAAAAGAAAAGTTGACAGAAGAGGTTCAAGATGGATGGAGCAACGGTGAAGGGAATTATTTAAAAGGATGGGAATAGAGAAGATGAAAGAGAAATATTACAGGATGTATGGATGCAACCAAGGTTGAAATGAATGCGGTAGAAATATCAGTGGTGAAAAAAGGTGGAACGGAGAGGAGAAATAGAACTAAGAGACCCCAATAAGGTGCTACTAACTAATACTTTGTGCCGCATAAAATGTCAACTTTACTGAAAAAAGTTCTCTAATCTGACCCGGCTTAGTTAAATTTGTTCCTTGTAGATCATTTCATTCTAGCTGGCCTTAATTACTAAACATTGTTAACTGGATTATATTTAAAATTGAAAACTGATAAAAAAAAATTTCTTTCAAAAGTATGATAATTGCATTGTAAGTTCATCACACGGCCACTAGTGACAGACAAAAGAAAACGAAAGTAATGACGGATATTACATTCGACTGTCTTTACGAAGACAAATCAGAGAAAAGACAAGGGGACAGAGAAAATACAAAAAATATATTTTGATAGCTGAAAAGGCATAATTAGCATTAAATGAATATTTTACATACACTGACTCTGTAACATCCACACAATTAAATGCTCTGAAAGTGTTAAAGAGATGCATGTCCTTCTCAAATCACTCTTTAGCCCCAATCCACCAGTTAAAGCGGAGTTGGTGCAATAGAGAAATGTCCCTTTATGTAACTATTTTCACATCTGACATTCAGACAGAGTCAAAGTTCCCAAAGCATTTAGTGATGGTTCTTCACTTTTGATCAGTGCATGAGAGAGAAGCCACAACAGTGAAGATGAGAGAGACAGTTTTTTTGTGATAGACTGGGTATCAAAAACAGAAGACGATAGTGTAAGAGGGAGGCGTGATTTAGGACAAGAAAACACCGAAGGAAACCCAAGATTAAAGCAAAAGTAAAGATGACAAAGAATTAAAGATGTTTTTACTTCATATTTCGTCCAATATCCATAAATGAATGAGGTCTCTTACGGCCAGAGTGAGGCTCATTAAACTGACTGGCCTTCTGGTGAGATGGTGTTCCACCGGCGGACTCCAAGTACTGTACCATTACAATGAGCTATGATATGAACTGCCACCTCTCAGGGGGCTCAGGCCTTTTGATCAGGACTTTTGCACCCTCAGATTATGTTTTTTCTCCATCCAAATTAGGTGCTTGATGTACTCACTCATGGAAAACCATGATTTTTCATCCTCAGATGCGAACCAAGTCCTCATACATCCATTTATAGTGCACCTGTTCCTCTCAAAAACTTAGCTGTGATTACTTCCCCCTCTGCCCCTGTTATTATGTTTGTATTGTAATCATCGTAATTTTTAAATTGCACTCTTGTTCAAATCAATTCCTGTTATTATAAGCAGTAATTAGAGATTACTTGCAAAATTACTTGATTTGTTGCAAAAATTATATTTGGCCCAGGAGAAGTGTGTGTTTTATAATTTACTTGTTGACTGCCATTAAAAATTTGACGTCAAACGTTTTTGAGCGAATAAAAAAGTATTCCACAATGACTACATTACCCAGTGTGACATTCCCTACTAATCATTTAAATCCAAACAAAATTCTTATTTATCAAATGTTGCATGAGCTTTTAATAATGGATTGCTTGAAAGTACAAGGAATGTGGGTTTTAACAACTTTATTCTTATTCGTGTTTTGCTATGTTTGTATATTTTATAGCCAGAAGAAAGTCGGATTCTACTTGGTCTTTCAAGTGTCTGAGTTTCATATGACAGATCGTTGCATTGCAAAGTAGTTAAAAGTAAAGCCTGTATTTTTCTTATAAGTGTTGCAAATGGTGGTGTGATTGCTGCTAATAATTGTGCTGGCACTTAAGATATAACTACTCCTTTCTTCGAGATACATTACAGCACACCCGCTGTAGCCAATCACGATTGTATGATGTCTGTGAGAGTCACATTTTCTAGTTTGTTTCGGTCATTTTGGACCTGATGCTGAATCAAGCAATTCTTTAAGCCTTTCTTTGGCGAAGACCTTACATGCATGTGGCTAGAAAAGTTGTGATCGCAAACCGGTTGTATTCTGCTTATAGATTTTACTGGAATTGTTCTTGTTTATTTCGTTTTATTTTTAAAGGTTATATTTGTATCATTCAGGAACAACACCTTTGCTTCGGGTTGCAAATATTCTGAAGCATCCAGTCCGATACGTGTGGGAAAAGAGGACTATTTGAGGATTTATTATTGCAGTACTCATTTTGTGAGACTTGCATGTGGACAAGTCATTGAGGCTTCGAAGTGACGAGGGTTAATTCCCGGTTCATAGGGGATCTTAAGACAGGAACTCTTCGGATGGCCTTTGTGAGAGCTTTGGTAATACCTATTTTCTTAACAGACAGACAACCTCAGACTGTCCGTTTATAGATGACATATTTTACACAGCTTATGCTGTCGTTGCATTAATTGCAGCTTCCGTGCCAGTGATTACAGATGGAATGTGGAAACTGTGTCCTTATGTGTCAGCAGGTGTTCATAGAGGAATGCATTTGAAAATGAAAGTTGTCAGCATGATTCGTTTTGCCACACGTAGAGACCGGTTAGAGGGGCCAGGAGGAGGACATAATGTAAAAACACAGCAGTCCCACATCTTCATGTAAATTACTCCTCTGATTCACCCCCGGGTGTTTGTATCTTCTGGTTTCACGTCAGTCGCTTGGAAACTTTCAGATATTTAATGACGTGCTCTTCACACAAACATGTCCTATTCAATGTTTGTCGAACCTTAAGGTATGTGGGAAGACATAAACATAAACATTATTACCTTGCACACTTAGCTCATCAAATATATAATAGTTGTTGCTATGCAGGCAATTTGTTGGTTGAGTTGATGGAAGGTGATGGATTGTAACCAGTTCAGGGATCAATAATCCATTGCTGATCAGTGCTGACCAGCTATTACTCTGATACTCATTATTCTCCTCTAGACACAATAATAGACACCACTGCAGGGCAGTTAAATGGATTCATCGGAAATGCAGAAATCCTTCCTATCCAGGCGTTGGTGGATAATGGAAAGGGTGCAACTATTGTGTTTGTTTATCTTTCATCAAGATAGGGCGGCACGGTGGCGTGGTGGTTAGCACTGTTGCCTCACAGCAAGAAGGTCCTGGGTTCGATTCCGCCCAGTGGCCTTTCTGTGTGGAGTCTACATGTTCTGCGTGGGTTCTCTCCGGGTTCTCCGGCTTCCTCCCACAGTCCAAAGACATGCTCTGGGGATCAGGTTAATTGGGGACTTTAAATTGCCCGTAGGTGTGTGAATGGTTGTATGTCTCTGTGTAGCCCTGCAATTGGCTGGCGACCAATCCAGGATGTACCCTGTCTATCGCCCGAAGTTGGCTGGGATGGACTCCCGTGACCCTGTGTGCAGGATAAGCGGTTTGACAATGGATGGATGGATGGATGGATGGAAGTCTGTTTCCTGGTGTTTCAATCTGATTCCTTAATGGGGCTGCCAGATGTGTATGTAGCATGCCAGCCTTTCGGAAAGCAACAATGAGAACCCAGTTTGCTGATGGGGAACTCGATGGGGATGGGGAACTTGCACAATTAGGAACAGAATTTGAAAGCTATGGGCTAATGCCAATTGAAGACATTTAAATTGAAGACATTGCATTGTTTGGCTGCAGGCATTGTATCCACCTGCTCAGGTTCATCTCTGTAACAGAGCCACTCACTTCACTGCGTCTGCTGTGTATTTGTGCGTAGCTGTTATTGCCCAATTTCTGTGTGCAATTGCATTAAGTCAAATTTGCTGTGTTCTGTTTTGCTGCACACTGGGGATTATTTCTTAATTTTTTTTATAACCAAAGAGTAGTGTATTCACTAGTTTTAAATCCTCTGCAATTGCCATGATTGGATAAATGAATGTATTAAACAGTGCCAATTTATGAGGATGAAGAGCATTGGAGGACTTTTAAGCTAGAAATCATTAAATATGACACATACAGCTTCACATGAAAATTAAATGAAAACATTGACCATGCTCTTCAAACATTAAAAGAAGGTTAAATGGAGATCATCCATCTGCCAAAATAAAGGACTGGTGGTTGTTCTGGTCGTGTTGGTTGCTAAACCTAACTAAATGCATGATTGTGTTGACCTGTAACTCTTTCAGTACGGAGAAGCGAGCTGTAACACTTGCTGCCGACAGCTGTGGTTCAGAGGTTGAGCCTTTTTTCCTCTAATGGGAAGACCAGCATGAATCTAAAGCTGCTGCCCATGTTAAAGTGTTATGGGTGAGATACTGAACCGCACATTTCTCCTGCTTTGAAAGGTGAGAAGACTACAAGTTATACTACATGGATGCAATTTAATTAACCATTTCTAACTTTGATTGCCAAAAAACCTATTTAACACTGCATGTCTAAACCCCCACCTCTCAGGGCTCATGGTAGGTCACTTAACGAAGAGTACTCTTCCTTTACTCACTCTTGTTATGTGCAATGGAAAGGATTTAAGTCTTAACTACACAAGGCTCAGTTCTGGCCCCTTAACAGGCTGAGCTTGGGACGGGAATTTCTACAGATTTATGATAAATGTTAATTGGATTAGTACCTGAGCGTTTCTGGTGCTCCAAACCCTCGAGACTCTTTGACACTATATGTCACAGGTGTCAAACTCTAATCCGGCCCGCCGGGTGACTTTGCTATTGTGAGAATTACAAAAAGACATAAATTGCATTTCTATAAAAGTAGCTGCTATTCCTACAGTCCACTGGGGGTCTAACTGTGTAGTAGATCACCTGCCATTGAGAAAAAAAATAATTACGTCAGATCACCACTCATTTGCTTCTGACAGACGAGAGGCTGGTTGTGGGTTTTTATATTGTTTCATCGCTATATGGCAATGAATTTACAGTGAAAAGTGTTTGTCACACAGAATTTAAATATAGGTGCATTGAATGAAGGAACATTTATTTTGCTAAACAGGTCTAGTCTCTTTAACTAATTGACACAGCTTTTGTAGAATGACGTCAGGACGCCAGAGAGCCTTCGCATCTTCCGCCGCAAACTAAAGACACACCTCTTCAGACTGTACCTCGACTAAAATCACTAAACAAATTGTAGCACTTAACCATTATGAGTACAATTATCTATAGCAAGTTGTAAATTGGCTTATTTAATGAAATTGCACTTTCTTGTTCTCTTGAGTTTGCATCCTTATGGTTGAAATGCACTTATTGCAAGTCGCTTAGGATAAAAGTGTCAGCTAAATGACAGAATCGTGCACATATTTGACAAAAGGTTCTACTCTTCCAGAACTTATTAAATTGTCACTAAATAAAAAATTCAGTGTGAAAATTTAGAAATAATTCTAGCAGGGAGAAAGAAAATAAGAACAGCAATTACTCTCCATCCTATTATTCCACCTGAAAATCTCTCTCCCATATTTGCTACTATAAGACGTGTTCAGACTTCTGGGCTGTAGTTGCCCTGTGCACAGCGGTGCACCTCTCAGGAGATAACGAGTAATTACCACAGGAAGATGAAGGTGTCCTGCAGCATTCTGAGAGGGCTCCATTTCATTTTTGTCTAATCGCAATGCTGTTTGAGTGCTGATGCCTGCACTTACATAAGGTTCATACTGCAGTTCCTGCTGTTGCATTTTGAATGACCGCTGATGTAACATTATTTCCCTCGTTCATCATATGTTTCCTGGGATGCAGCTTGTTTTTTGTGTGGTTAAAAATATACACTGATATGTGAAAACACATGACAAGCTAAGATTTCAAGAGCTTGTTTACTAAGACCGTTTCGTAGGATACCGTCAATTAGTCTTTCTGTGAGCGTTTCATTGATGCATTGTCCTATTTCAAAAATATTCAATATCAACTTAATCTATCTTTACTATTTTAGTATTACTATACAGTCATACTAATCCGTATGATTATGATTGCAAGTTTTCTGACTTGTCTGATCTTGCCTCTATGAAGAAACAGTGAGACTTTTGACCTTTCTACATTGGCCTTCATGAGGAAATCTCTTGTGTTTATTCTGACAGCTCTGAGTTAAGTGTGTAATGCAATGGGGGATTTCAGTGATAGCAATGTTGTTGTGAGATGCTTGAAAAATGGATGAGGGATAGAAAAGGCTGCGTGTTGTAAGGGAGAAACACATTCTTAAATGCAGACAATGGAGAACATTAAAACCGTTCAAGAGGTGTAAAATATTGATTACTATACATGTTTATTGAGTTGTTGTACTGGACAGCATCATGTAAAATCAGATTTAAAATATTTTCCCACTCATGTGGGAATGTGTTGATTAAATACAAGGTATGGTTAATACATATAATAATAAATTCTGTATTTTATTATTAAACTACATCAGAGCAGGTATGTACTGCTTCGTACTCGTGAATAATTCTTTTTTTAATGAAAAAGGTATTGAGATAATAAAAAATGAAGTCACTATCAAGATCTGGATTGATACTGCCTGGCATTGAGGCGCTGAAAGACTGAGCAGATCACCAACATGGAGCACAAACACCCAGACTCCCTGCTCATTGTTCATTGGGGGACTTTAACTGAGAAAACCTCAGCAAAGAGGTTTTCTGTGGAGGATGCATATTGCTTAGTCCCTCGCGCAGCTTTTAGGGCAGATAATGAAATCTGCAAAGTCTGTGGTCACGACTAAGAAGAGACGGACTAACGAGGCAAAATTGGAATTACAGTCCTGCTTTGTCTGCACCGATCAGAGTGTTTTTGAGACTACTGCTACAGACGTGGATGAGCTCACTGCAACATCATACATTTCAGTTTTTCTGAGTATGTGTGCGCAGACTAAACTTCTGCACATAACCATCTTCGAGTAAGTCTAGTGGGGCAATGTAGATCCGACAGTCATGACATGTATGCGGCTAACTCTGTGAAATGTATTGAATTGATGAATTGAAAGGAGCGTGTTTAAAATAACCGCTATGTGGAGTTTATTAGTGAGGTAATTTTGTCTGTGAAACAGGTGTCAATTGTTGAACATGGTGGTTGTAGTTTCTCAGAGATAATTGCGCTACAAATGGGTCATTCCAGACATACAAAGAACTGCAGAAAATGAAAGGTTTCCCAGCTAAGAAGATCTCAAATGCTTTAAAATGGCAACCAACTCCAGAAAGATGCGGATTTGAGATAAAATGGAAAAAACTAAAACATTTGGTTGGATCAAATAATAGTCAAAATGGCAGAGTACTCTAAGAATGAAAAGATCCCCATGTGATGCAGGTCCCCGCAAAGTCCCATTGTTTAAAAAAAAAGCATGCATTCTTCTCACACTCCCACAACTGACCCCACACCTGCACCGAGGATCCGCGACGAGCATGCGAGTCGGCTGCTCCGGGCGCTGACTGCGTGCCCCCTCCTCCTGCCTGAAAGTCTGTGTTGACCAGCTCATCAACCAATCACCTGAGCTGTGGGAAGCCCCTCCCCCTCCCGCCGTGCCTCAAATTCTGCATGATCATCCCAGTCCTCCAAAAATCCTCCAACGAAGGATAAAATGCCTTTAAGTTTGCCTGAATATTGAATAGAAACAAGGCGGTGGAAACAAAATCCCTCCACAACAGCACTGCAAGCTGTGTCACCCTGTTAAGAGCTGCCTGCTCTCTAAGACTCACTATAACAAATCATTAACCACATTAGCTTTTGAGAAAGGAAGAGAACGAAGATAATGCAGTATTTATACATCCCGTTGGCAGTGCAGGCTGTTTCCATAGAGGTCAATTCTTCTTCTATGTCGCCGCCTCTGCTCTGGCCTCCCGCTAAGTACTGTACTTATCCTTCACAGCAGGGGGCTTTGAACCACTTAACAGCTTTTCCGGAAGTGTGGAGCAGTTGAAGAATGATGTTGGTTTGATGTCATGCCTGGAAAGACATCTGTTAAATTTAGCAAAATGTGATTAAAACGGTTCTAAAAGGAGAGATATCTTTAAAGCAAACTAAATAGAGGCCTTCAAACAAGGACCTTCTTCATTGATCATTACAATGATTTCAGCTCGTCATGTTTGTTGGTCATCAAACTCGCGGATTGGTTCTTTACCCAGCGGGGAGTAGAATACAATCAATGTTGTATCCAATGACAACAGCTAACCAATTTGCATCCAAGAAAAGGAATTAAATAAACACTTTAAACTCATTCTCGCTGGACCCCTGCGAATATCGTCATTCTCCCACCTGCGTGCCGCACGCCTAATGACTGCCTAGGCGCAAGACATGTTTTCTGCTTCAGATTAGTAGAAGATGGAAATAGTTGTAATACAAAGAGCCGTTATGGGTCCCATACGATTTAAGGTGCAGCTTCTGGTGCTTAGTCCTTAGTAGACAGAATGTTTTATTGGAAATGAATGTCTGAATTATCAAACGGCGACATGTTAGCAACTGTTTAAGTAACTGAGGATATTTGATCAGAGAAATAAAGTTTAAGTAAAAGCAAATTGTTATGTAAATTGTACAGGCACCCTACTGCTGTTTATATACATTAAATTACAATTACCCATATAATCCACAGTAAAAAGGTGGACTGTAATATTTAAAACCATGTGCCTAACACTCATATTTCCGCTCTAGCATTCTGCTCTCATCCACAAATCTAACACGTTGTCTACTTGAGGGCATCTAGACTATCTAACTGCACATTTACCTCCCTAAACCTCTGTATCAGGCACGCAGCATCATTGATCTTTTGATCTGCGCATTGATCTCATCAGGGGATTTAGGGAGGCTTTTAATTGCTTCTGAGTGCGCAGCGAAACACACACGTTTTCCTGCTCGCTCATTATCCCGTATGTCAATTAAAACATTTGCAGGGAACCTCAAGAGTTCAAGGACCCAATTAGACATTATAAATTAACCCTTTTGTTTGAAATATAAAGCAACCTGTTTAACATTTGCTCATCAGATGAAACATTGCAAAAATTTGACAAAACAAAACAACATTTTCTCTAAACTGGTGTACAGTAACCTGACATATGATATACAAAATGTTCAGAAACATGTTTTCTGTTAATGCTGGATTGAATGAATCATTTAACACATTAGCAAAAAGGATAATTAACCTTCTATATCTTCTAGCCATTCTTGCACCCAAAACAAATGCTATTGATCATCCTTGCAGATTGATTCAGATTATTGAACGTTTTGATATGCACCTGGATGGAAAATGAGTATTATTGTGACAATGCCCGAGACGTCAACAACCTCTGCCACCAGATCAAAGTTTTATGGAGCCCCAAAAGCTTCTTATATATGCTTATATTGTGTATTGAAAACTATAGTATGTACAATAAAATTCTTGACATTATTGTTATTTGGCTTTTTATTACAATATTTAACAGAAGATATAGCTCAGTCTATATTTAAGTGAGACTAACGTCTCTTAGTCGTAAAGCGTAGGGTCTGAACACACAAGTCGAGAATAGCTGCTCGTGTATTTCACGTTTGATGCGTCTGTGAGCAGCTTTCCACGTTTTACTCTCTTGTGCAACAGCACCTGCAGCTTTAGTCTGGTGTGGAGACTTGATCCATCTTTGTGACAGTATTGTAACGTACTGAATGACATGTTAGGGTCAGTCTATTCTAAATGGTTCAAGATAAGAATAATTTATCGTATTTCCTGAGTTTAGGAGGTCAGTGAAGGTCTCATGTCTTGATGCTATTCCTGTTGCTCTTTCTCGCTCATCTCTCCAAATTATATTTTTAGTGGCTCACTCAAACTCCAACATAGGAGGTGTTTTGTCCACTCGGCAAAGAAATGAATGATATTTTTTTTCAAACCCTCAGCGAGCGGGGCAGAAGGGCCACATGCGCTTGCGACCCCTGCCCTAGACTATAGAAGTGAAAGTAGTAACCTTAACAGCCATCAGACAACATCGCCGTAGCAACCAGGGTTCACAAAATCACCCCTCCCAGAGCATAGCCGGCTTAGTCGGTTTTCCACTAAATGGGACCATCATTTATAAAAATGAACATCATGCTGTACACAAGACGGCTTCCATTAAAGTGTTACTGTCTTTTCTTTTTTTAAATAATAATTGGCTACGGTTAAGTAAAATGCTGCTGATTTATATATATTTATATGATACATCGAAGTCAATTTTCAGCACCAATGATCGTGCACATGATTAAAAAAGAGACAAGTTTGGTTGAATTATAAAGAAGGAGCTTTGAACTGGCTCAAAATTAAATAAACGCTGCATGTGCTTACTCACACCTTTTTGTTCACCTTTGTTAGAAGCAGGATGTTGCTGAATTATTTCAGAGGCAGGACACAATTCAGCCCTCAGCATCGAGCACTGCAGTGGCAGAATCGCACAGCTCCTCCATCTGCTGTGCAGGCTTCTGGTCTCCAGGGCGAATTCCTACACAGACCGGAGAGTTTGCATACAGAGTGAATAACGCATGAGAAAAGCAGAAAGGAAAAGGCGTCAGACATATAGATAATTTACTACATATTTACTTATAAAATAGGATACGATACAGAATATTTTCTGGTGGGGAACTTTAGTCCAAATATTATTATTATTTGAGCAGTGTGGAGTTCAAATTGAATCTTGCAGTTATTTGTGAAGTGAGTGCAGTGAGATCTGTCTACTACGCCCACACACCACATTAGCACACTACTGCATCCTTGATCTTTTCAGTAGGAAGCCTGGTGGAGTAGAGAGACAATCCAAAACATAGAGAGGCTGTTTCTAAGCGGAGTGGGGGTGGAGGGGGGGTTTCAGGGACAGCGACACAGAGCTAACACTCGGGGGAGAGACACAGCGCTGCAGCTCGCACATACAAGTCAGCTTTCCCTATTGCTACAGGGAGATGTGCATAACGTCGTTATGAGGCCCTTATCTCACATTGTATATGAGTAGTTTCAAGGTTGTTGACAGGAATATGTTTGCAGTTCATTCTTTTACTCCCCCCCCACACACACACAAACACAACGTTGGAGTGTGTGTGTGTGTGTGTGTCATAGGCAGGTGGCAAGAAAATGTCAGCGACGGCTGTGTCTGTGTGTGCTCACATGTCACGGGAGGAGAGAAGAATATATTTTGAAAAGGGCATCTTTTAAAGGCCAGAAGTAGTGTCCCTCTTCTTGTCAATTTGACACACGCAGGGAGGTTGAGATCCTTCAGATGAAAGAAGCAACATTTTATGATATTTAGTGTGAAAGCATTTTAAATCTTAAATCAGATATATACATGCAGGAAAAATGACATTCAGTCACAAAAGCCTTCCCCGATTATGTGAAGCAGAAAAACGTTGCTGCATCTACACAAACTGACAGACACACAAACCAACAAGAACAAAGAAACACTGCACGCTACAATAATCAGAAAAAATCAGTTCTTTGACTGATGTTTTTTTTTATATTTGTAGTTCTTTCTATAGAAACATGTGTAATGCACAGTAGTGCGATCACACAGGAGCCACTGGCCAATTCTGGGGACGAATTTCACAGACCCATAAATAGTAGAAATGGTGAAAGCTGATTCAAGTGGTATATATTGCAAGCTGGTTTTCTGAGCAGATTGGTAGCTCAGGGGTTCACCAAAGCAGTCAGGGTGTGATTACCAGCAGTGAAGCATTTCTATTTGCAGTACAACCTGGACAAGGAATATCTAGCAATGTGTTTCATGCATGCCAAAGGGCACGATTAAGGATAATGTTTACTTTTAGATATCCTAAAAAGTGTCAAGTATTGGGGGAAAAAACAAGGGGAGTCCTTCCAAGAAAATAATAAAGGGATGTATTCTTCAGCTAGACACAAATCCCACATATTGTGTAAAACTTGTGAGTATCCCTCTGCCACATGACACAACACTCTCACTTCTCATCTTGTTATTTAAAAAAAAACCTTTAGTTTGTAGTAAAACGAAGAGCAGGTTACACATCCTGTGGTTCCACCTGAAGTTACATAAAGGGGCCATGCTGTTACTGCTTACTGTGTGCATCCAATAAACACGCACACACAAACACTTTCATAACAGCCCAACTGACTTTTAAAAGTGGAACAAACACTTTGAGTTTAGATATAGCATATATAGCATGTTCTACTGTCTCTATTTTTTAAAGTAAGATCTGCGGTAGCAGCATTTTTGAACAACTCAGCAGTTTGCACTGGCACCGCATCATCTCATTTGAATAAACATTCTTGAAAGAGAAGATTTCTCAGCATGTATGCAGACCTCTCCAGTAACTTTGTGGTTTATAGCGTAAATTGGGCTGAAAATAACATTCAGCACTTCATAATAACCTGTCTTTAAGTGTAATGATGCTGCATCTGTTCTGGTTTTGTAGGGCTTTGAGCTTTCTTTACTAGTGTGTGGTATGAATACTTGAAGTGTCTCTGTGTGTGTGTGTCCAAGCAGAACAAGAGATGAAAGAACTCTGCCAACATCATCTGCTAACAAATATAATATTGATTTGCAGTCTTAGTCTTTCTGCACGTTGTCTCTCCGCTGGAAATGAAACGACTGAATAGAAAGGCTGATTTTAGTGAAACTCAAGTGATCCCATGTGATGATTCCTAACTTGTTTTTCTCACCGTTACCAAATAAAAAAAGGGTCTGGCCTTAGGCTACAACTCATTATTGCTTTCAAATAGTTGTTATCCTGCTGTGTCAACACCCATCTAGGGTATTATTCACGCTTCCTTTTATAAACACCTACACATAAATAGCTTGATTGTGTTTCAGAAACATTTCTGCTGCTTTTTGCAAATTATATATGTTTGCAAGATCAGTTTTTTTGAGAAATCAAGTCGTAAATGGTTGTATTTCGATAAACAAACCTTCCTTCCTTGTGGTCTCTATGGATTAAAGTAAGTAGCAGTATTCCTTTCGCACATATTGATAGAAGCACAGTACATGATATGTTTTCATGCTTATAGGTTTTTGCTTCCATTTATGACACAGATTTGGCGTCACAATGTTTTACTAGTAAAGAATTTATTTAAATGATCCAAAGTACCTCAAATATACCACATTAGGAAACCAATCAAGTTGTTACAAGATAGAAAGTGGTAGAAAGATGGGAACGTTTCAGAAAGCCTGGAAGTGCAACCGTTTTTATTGCATATATACGGACAATCGTGGTAAGGGAACTTTTAACTTTCATCACTTCCAAGGAATTCAATCAGTAGGTCGGGGTTGTTGGAAATCTTAAATCCAAGGTGGATAACATGGGTAGTACACAATTTAAATTGCAGAGATTTCCAGAATGTATGTCTGAGATTATTCCTTTCAAGGCATTAACTTACCTCTATCCTGGTGGGATTTGTCTCAATTGGTGAGAATAGAAGACACTCGACTGAGATATATTATTTTGACCCAGTAAAAATTCTCTGCAAATCCAAATTGCTTCAGTGATTCAAACATAACACCATGACAGGGTGTTGGGGGATGAGATGGCATCTTGTGGGTCTTGAACTGATTACGGTGTAACTTATTTGAACATTACGAGTACTGCATCATTTTGTAGTTGCTTTCTTTTGTCTTTCTTACGTAGACGAGTGCATTTTTATAATTCATACCAAAAAAACGTTTTTCAGTTGAGCACATACTAATTTGCTTAAATCCAGTGCAAGTTACTACTACAAATGTTCACTGTTTTTATAATTAACTGCCAGATTCACCTTAATCGTATTCCATGTACAAACACGTTTGAAAGATTGCATTTTATATATAAACAAATGTAAACTTTCTTCCATGAGATCCGAAATAGTCAAGAATATAAATTATAGTCCCTGTAGTAGAAATGTTTCAGTCAAGACTGCTGAGAACGGCTGTTCATTTGGTACGTGTGGGTTCATTTATTATTTCAGGAAGCCTGGGGACACTTTGTTCTGACAACTGTAATGAAGGTCAAAGTTGTTGGGAAATGGGTGCTGGGGGCGCAGATGTGCTGTTGAGGTATTACTTCTAATATGAAGTTAATGCCTTTTTTCTTGTTTGCTAGATAACAATAACATAGGGATGCTACCACAGGGAAACACTTGTGCTGGAAGTAAACCAGATGATTTAAATTCTCAAATAATATTATATATATTATAACTATACCCCCACATAATTACCTTGTAAATCCAGTCCTCTAGAGAGGTAGGCCGCCAGACTAGGGGCTTAAGGAGCATTTCTGTCTTTAATCTACCCTATATTTTCATTAAAGCACACCATAAATATATGTCACGTTATATTTTGTAGTTTCCTGCCTCTCGTGTGCTTGATTTCACTTCACTTCCTGCCCTGGTGTGTTTTCTCCTGTGAGTGTGCCGGATCTCCTGCAGTGTCCAATCACCTGCACCTCCTCAGTGTATTTAGACCATGCGTGTCTTTGTCTATGTTGTACGGTGTGTCGTGGGCTGTCTTGGTTCATGGTTTGCGCTCAGGCATTTTTGATATTCCGCTTGAATAAAGTAGTTTTTGTTTGGGAAACCTGCCGAACCGCGTTTGAGTCCTCCCTGTCCTCTGTGTCTGGGACCTATTATATCCGGGAAGCCAGTCCATCTCAAAGCACAACTCCATACAATAGCGTCAATGTCGAATTCTACTCTATTATGATCTTATGACTTGTGACCTTTTTAAGATTTCATATGATGAATGTCAGCTTTCTGTCAGGGTCCATATGGGAGGAAAAAGATCAGTTTGATATGCAAACAAAGTGCGTGTCATTTTGTCTTTCTCTGTCCCTCCGACGTATTGCAGAGCTGCTGGCAGATGTTATCCTTGACTGCTTGGCTGCGTTTTCATCCCTTTATATGTTAGATAATAAATGCTCTCGCGCTTTCTCTTTGTTTCCCCTTTTCTCTGTTCTTTTCTGTCATAAATCTATTAGCTTGCTCTACATTTCTGTAAATTGTATTTCCGCAACTTGCCTTTTTCCAATATTATTATCCACTCTTATTCTTCACATGCTTTGCATATTGGGGAGAAGTGGAAAATGTCTGTTTTCTTAGACTTTTCAAACATGATCTGAAGTCTTTGTTTCTTTCTTTTGTCTTATTGTAGAGCTTAGCAATGGTTGCCCCATTTCCCACCGACATGACAAAACAGAATGATTATTTTAGATAACATCCGTAAGCTGGTGTTTTTAAGCCGCGTACAGCTCAGTCAATCAAAATGATACGTGTCGCTCAGCTATGACATTCCATCGATGTCTAGCAATGAAATGTGATGCATTATTGTTGGTTTATCAAAACAAGGAAGCCACAGTGGCCTGTGTTCAGTTCCTCATCTTCTCTCTATAAATAGAAAGCTTTTAAGGTACCATGTCTAATTGTTACCGCCGTCTCTGCAGCTTGTCTCTTCCAGTCCCATCCGTTTCAGTCGATAGCTTCAGAAATGTCCGACAACACGGTGGCTGCATTCCATTAAATATCGCTCATGTTGACAAACTGGCAAATACTTTTGTGGTGTACCTTTTGAATAACTGAATGGTTTTACTTTCCTTTCCACACATTCATCATAGCTTCTTAGGAATCTCAACCATTATCAGATCAGAGTATAAAGTAAAGAATATCGGTCTGTCACAATTTTAACCCCATTGTCGTCATATATTATCTGTTTTTTTTCCCCTTTACTTTAATCCTGGCTTTACACATAAAACACAAAGTCACTAATTTTATAAAAATGGATCAGGGATTATTTGTATTTTTTACTAAGCAACAGTGTCCTATCAAATGTTTCATCTATATTATATATATATATATATATATAACATCAATATTAGTTCAGAAACATAATGAAACTTAAAATATCCCATTTGAGGTATTCGGCACAAAAGGCGCCCGAAGAATTAAAGCGGTGAAAATTGTCCCCAATCCTTCTCAGCAGATATTTCCTTTCAAGGTTATATCGCTCAACAGGGTTTTATCCGAAACTCAGTGAGGATGAACAGACAGAAAGGAGAATGTAGAAAAGTCAAGACCTAAAATCAAGATTTCTATACTAATTTTAAACGAAAGACCATCACATTTTGCACATATTTTTAAAGATAGAGATCGAGCTCTCAGGCTTGTTTGCGTGAGTGTATTCATGTTCAACCACATTAGATCACCAGCAGAGAACAACGACAGACACTTTGGCGAGTCCCACACCTGTGCACCCTGCAGACCCGGAGGAGCAGAGATCTCCAACTTTGACGACACGAAAGTGTGGAATTGGAGGGGACTTGCAGGATTGGTTGAACCCATTTGGGAGCAGACCCGTAGAGACAGATCATGAGGGTAAAACCTGAAGGTTTGGGACAATGTGTTGACCAACAAATCTCCAGATATGAGGATCACATAATGTAATTCCTTGCAAAAACATACAACGTATAGTACAACCTCGGCCACACACACCAAGCTGCAGTATTTGACGAGTTGGGAGTAAGTACAAGCAGTTATTACATGCTCAGCATCTTAATCCGCGTCATGCGGATATTTCATTCTACTTAACTGTAGAATATGCTTTCATATCCATGAAAGACTGTGAAACGTATTATGAAACGTATTATGCAACATTTTTAATCTAGCAACAAAAACAATTTGCGTGTCGACTTCTGTCGGAGGTCTGACCTTCACTGTGCTTCATGGTGACTGAAGAATCAAACAACCACAGGACTCTCACCCAGGAGACCTCGGTTCATGTCTCATGTAAAACCAAAGGGCAACAGGGACTCATTTTAATGAGTAAATTATTCCGTAAATATCCGTATCCTAACATAACTCACTTATTTCACTCCAAAAATTGATTTTTTAATATTTATATTTGAACAAATTTGAATTTGAACAAACCCCACCAAGCATTTTTGTTTGCCTTTACACATAGTTATTTTATTGATTTGCTTGTTTGTCCGTGAGTGTTGAAAGGAAAATAGATTTGGGACTCTTATTTGTGGTATGCTGTAAATAATGTCATTGTCATGTAGTGAACTAGAACAACATAAAAGGCCAAATTGCCAACACCTTTCCCTTAAACAAGATCACTTTCCCTTACATCTAACATTTGCCCATTTCGATAAGTATAGTCCTGAAGTTGCCTTCAGTTTCCTACAATGGCTCAATCACCTCAATTATACTTTAGTCTATGCAACCACAACGACCATTTAGTATTTCTCTAAAGAGTCTATGCTGAAACACAATTTTACAAGACTGACTGACATAAAACATTTTTTCAGCTTGCATCCGGCTGAAATTCACCCTGATGAATCATCCCTATAAAAATCTGAACGGTAATACAGAACCAATTTGTCACAAGTTAATTAAAGCTAAGTTTGACTTATATTTAGCAGGAAACAACTGCCAGTACATGTGGTTGTTATAGACATATAACCTACCCATTGTTCATTTGTATTAGCTGCAGCTGTGTTTACCCTGATAACAAGGCTGTAAACAGGCCGCTGTAGGAAGCCGAGTCGAACTGTACAACCTCTTCTAAATGTAAAAGCGCTCCATAGTGTTTATTCTTTCATCCCAACTAATATCCCTGGGTCTTTAGCCCTGTTAATCCCTTGTTTTCTATTGTTCTAGGACAAACAATGTCTTTTAAAGTCTTTAAAGTCTGCCTGCTCCAGCTTAGACTTTTCACACCCATTCGGAAGTCATTTAATTCACATGAGTGGTGACTCAATGCATCTCAGGACTTAGAGTCACTTAGTAACGGCATCTCAAATCGCGTTAAGTTATTTTTAGATGCAGTGTCTCGACCTGGAGGTGTGTGATGTCAGAGCCCTTTGAAAGCCACTTCAGAAGAACAGTTCAGCATAGCAAAATAAGTCACGACTGTATATGACAAAACATAAGGGGGTTGGCGATAAAAGGCCCAGCTGCAACGTAACTGCCAGACTCCCATTTTCCAAACAATGAGAGGAAAATTGGTCTCCACTCGAGGAGAGTGAACAAATGGAGAGAAGCATTCTCCTCTCTTGGGCTCGGCAATAATACCCTCTCGTGATGGAGTTTTATAGAAACACTGGAGAAAGTTGTTAGCTAATTATTAACTTACCTGCTCCAATATGTTGCTTGGGATAAAAGATGAGATTTATGGAAGTTATTTTGGGCTTATTGCACAATCCAACACACAATTTGGGGTAGAGATGAATGCTGAACGCTCATCTTTCTGTTTTTTTTGTTAAAAAAAATAAGTATGCCTTTAGTCAGACACATACTTTTCTGCAACAAAGGCCTAATTTTAATTGTTCACGCAAAAAAGCTCGATGCAACACGTACTGTCCAAAAAAAAAGCATCCATTGTTATTATTACAAGCATGATCTCTGCTACATCTCTGATTAATGTAAAATCCATGTTTTCTGGTGGCTCCAACTCCAACACTCCCAATTTGAGTGCAGCCGTGGATATTTCACAATTAAGGTAATTAAATTGTCCAAAAAATAATAATGACCTGCTTACAATCCTGCAGGGTCTCGAAGACCAACTGTGTGGCTTGTAATTATTTTGACTATCAGACATTCTCTCTACTCCAACACACGAAAGGCAAAGGAATACCGGCCAAAAATAGCTGACATTACAGCAGCCAAGGCCTTTGTGATGAGTTTTTAAGTCTAAATATCTATTTCTTCTTCACAAAAAGACTGACATGGTAAAAAATAAAAAGGTTGTGTTTTCCAAATCATCTGACACTGTCCAGCATTGTAGCTTTAATAAAAACTTACAACCTTGATAAAGGGAGTTACTAGTCACTGATATTGAGCCTTTTCAGTCTCCCGTGTGGCAGCCATAGAAGAATAGAGGGTCACGATGAACCTGGGAAAAGAATGAGAAAAAGTGTAATTACAGCTGCAGTGCCTGTCAGGGAACAAATACAGATTTATACATTGATTCTTTTTCTACCAAGAGAGAAAAATAATACATTAAAGTAGGAGTTACTTGAAAATGACCTCTTTTTATTATCATCAGCTTTAGCAAGCAGTCCGTTTTATTACACTGATCGATCCAAATTTAATTGCTGCCCAAAAAACACTGTTTTAATTTTCTATTCTACAACTGATCTAAATCAAATCACAGAATAACCAAAACCTATACTTGTTTCATATGGGGGATCAGGTTAGGGGGCCGACTGAGGCTGATGATGCTTGAAGTATCGGTTTTTGAGCTGCAAATCACTGAAATGATTAGCTGCCGTGTACCTCCTACTACACAGTAAATTTGCCAGTGTCAAAAAGGCAGTGTCAAACTATTTTAATTCTTCCGGAGTTCTTCCAACAATGGACAGAGTAAAATTGAACCAGAAAACTTCCAGTGTTGGTGAAAATAATCAGAGTTAACAGAGGTTTTACTCTGTCAGTGTTATTGACTCTCTCAGGCCCTGATTCAACACTGATTAGAGCAAGATACCTTCCAGAGTATCACAAAAAATACTCTGGAGAGCCCCGCCCACCAACTTTCCCGGTCAAACTGAGAATGTGGATTCTGGCATCGCCATCTTCCTCGCATCGAAATACTGTGGTAAGTCTTTCTACTATAAACTATTCCCGTTGTTTTTCTTCATTCCAGTAGAATCTGTATAAGAATAAAGGGACGTATTCATTCACCACTCTAGTCAATGTTGGGTTCGTGTCTTCAAATACCGAATTTCAAATGGCTAACTTGATATCGGGTCGGCGGTTAGCTTAAATGTAGCAGCCACATGTCTGACCACCAACACCAAACTGAACAAAAACGACACGAGGTAACGTTAATGTCAGCGAGGACGAGCTGTCCTGGTATGTTATGTGTCATGCTTGCACATTTATTTCAGTAAAATGAAGAAAAAAATTCGTTGAAGCAGTCATATTTATTATTTCTATTTGAGCCGGAGCAAATCGCTTTAGCGTCACAATTTGGTCGAGCATAGCGGGACATGTCGCGGACGTGCCGCGGCTCCGAGAGGCTCGGTTCCCGTTAGCTGCTGCTGTAGCCATAGATATATAAATAGTAGACGCTGCATTGGCTGCTGAGGCGCAAACAAATATTTTTTATTATATTATATACCAGAATATTATTACTGTTACGCCTACTATGAATATTAAAATACGCCGAATCATGTTTTCGGTGTCATGCCTACAAAATCCCGTGAACATCCGCTTTTGTATTCAGCGAGTGACGCGCTGACACTTCGTTGCGCCAGCTGGCACTGAGTGGAGCGGGTGACCGGTCCAAGCTGGCGGCCCCGCGGCTCGTCAGCACCACTAGGCAGCAGCGGTCGATGTCTATTCTTTATGTCTTTGGCTGTAGCTGCTGTAAGCTTAATGTATGCTTCCACGTTACGGCGGCGGCGTAACCCCGTCATTGAGCAAGTTCTCCGTTGCTCTGCAGTTCCCCCCATGCCGCTAGGCGGGTGTGGCTGTGTGTTTCTGCGGGTGCCGAATCCTTGGTGAGCCGAATCTCATATTGAAGCGCAGGCTACGGAGAAGACGTGAATTTACAACACTGGTTCACCCACTGAGGGACCTGGATGAGCAAGTGCACTTTCGATACTTTCGAATGTCAGCAACTGCCGCAAATTACGTTGTGAGCGGACCAATCACAGCACTTGCGATCCACGTCAACTCGACTCGCAGTTAGATTTTTTGTGAGGTGCACGTCAGGCTACGGCGGAGGGGTCTACGTAGTTACTTAATATGTATATTTTCCTTTTTTCTTTCAGATTGTTCTTTAATGTACTGTGGTGCTCTGGTGGTAAGTAATAAGTTGATGTACTTGACCGAAAATGTAGTTGTGTTTGTGATTTTTAAAGCTGAAATAGGGTATTTTCAGGTTGTCAGCTTGTATGGTGTTGTAGATCATAATGTTGATTTCAGTTTGCTGTCTTTGCAGATACCATCATGTTGATCAAAACATTCCTGTCATCCAGCACCAACCAAGATCTTTGCCACTGTGATAAGATGTGAGCTTTACATGTTTTAGGTTTACTTTTGATGCCAATATTTCATGTTTACTTGGAATAAATATGTATTACAGTATGGATACAATTGTCTGTGTGTTTTTCCCCCTGCATAGATATGCAACACTGGTAGGAGTTGGTTAAAAATCAACACTCTTTGGAGTGATTTCTTAATCAACATAGTGTAAAGTAGGTTTAACACTGGAAAGGTTATTTCTTTTATAACTCTTTAGTGTTACATGTGAATAACACTATGGGTGTTACTTCTTACATAGTGTAAAACTTGATTGACACTTCTTAGAGTTAATATTATTACACTACACTGCACCTAGTGTAAGATTTTAACTCTTACCAGAGTAAAATTGACTCTGGAAATTTAACTCTGTGTTCAGTGTACATTTAACACTCTGTAGATAGGGACCATATGTTCACTGAGGTAGTGTTAAAATTGACTCTTTAAGTGTTGTATTAACACTGGCGATTTTACTGTGTAGATTTACCTCAGTTCAATTTTAAGGTGTGAAGATCTTTGGGTTATTCCAGGCAAGTCAATCCAAATAAATCCCAAATGTCAGCGAGCTGCCAAGCATCCTGCAACAGTGTGTTGCAAGTGACACAAGAGGGACACCGTTGTTTCAAACACATCCCCACAACGACTGGTCTTTGATTTTTTGGCCAGCGTTACCTTCAGGTTGGCCCTTTTTGGCACATATTGATTTTCTTTTTTATATGTCTATTGCCGATTTAAAATTTCACTAAAGGTATCTTATGTCATTTAATTGGTGCATTTAACAAGGACCTATATTGATGAATCCGAAAAGAGAAAAATTGTCCCTAAAAAGCAATAACATTAGTCTACTGGTTGACAAAGGAGCTCTAGATGGATTCAACCTCATGTTGGGCACAAAAGAGCATATTTGCTTTTTGTATATATATCATGTTCTACCACTTAATACAATGTATAACATGAAATTGGGTCAGCCCAGTATTAAATTATGAGCTTCAATCATGTGGCAGAAGAGTGAAATGATAATGTGGATTATCTACCGCCCCCGAGCAAGAGACACCAAGCTTTAATTTAGATGTATGTATGTAAGTATTTAGTTAATTTTGTGTCTGGGTAAAGCGTTAGGGAAAGAAATTAATGAAAGAATTGTCTGTTTTGAACTTAAAATAAAGTAATTGGTTGCAACCATCGGACAAAACACACACATATGTATGTGTATATTTTAAGGATTTTAAAAACTATACATATGTATATCCTTTATCAATATAGTGGTGACGCAATAGGATAAAGGTTAATTTCCCTTTTATTAATACACATCCATGACTCGGGGCTTTAGAAAGCAGTCCGTTTTATTGCCCTGATCGATCCAAATTGAATTGCTGCCCCAAAAAACACTGCTGTGTTTGAATATAATATTCTCCAACTGATCCAAATCAAATCATCAGTTTCATATGGAGGAGGCAAAAAAAAAGGATTAGGGGACCGACTAAGGCTTTAAAACCTACAAAGCTACAAGGCAGCAACAATCAGAGATGTCACAGACGGTTAAAAGGGCGACATGTTCTGAAAGATAAAATGGAGCGTTTCTGGATACATCATCAAATAACTCAAATACAATTTCTGCTCCTGGGCCATTTTCCAACGTCTGAGATTCAGATGAATCATTAAGTTTGAAACTGATAGCTCTTGTATTTGTTGCTTAGCCATACAAGTATCTGAGATTATTTTACAACTTTAGTGACAAATTTCATAACACCGCGTATTCAAACAGTACGGGGAGTACGGGGTGAGGGGGTCCTTGCTTGGGGCCATCCAATACTTGTACGCCCAAAGCGAGAGCTGTGTTCGGGTGCTCGGCAGTAAGTCGAAGGCGTTTCCGGTGGGGGTTGGCCTTCGCCAGGGCTGCGCCTTGTCACCAATCTTGTTTGTGGTCTTCATGGACAGGATATCGAGGCGTAGTCGGGGGGAGGAGGGTCTACAGTTCGGGGGGCTGCGGATCTCATCGCTGCTTTTTGCAGATGATGTGGTCCTGATGGCATCTTCCGTCTGTGACCTCCAACTCTCACTGGAGCGTTTCGCAGTCGAGTGTGAAGCGGTCGGGATGAGGATTAGCACCTCTAAATCTGAGGCCATGGTTCTCAGCAGGAAACCGATGGATTGCCTACTCCAGGTAGGGAATGTGTCCTTACCCCAAGTGAAGGAGTTCAAGTACCTCGGGGTCTTGTTCACGAGTGAGGGGAAGATGGAGTGTGAGTTTGGCCGGAGAATCGGAGCAGCGGGGGCGGTATTGCACTCGCTTTACCGCACCGTTGTGACGAAAAGAGAGCTGAGCCGGAAGGCAAAGCTCTCGATCTACCGGTCAATCTTCGTTCCTACCCTCACCTATGGTCATGAAGGATGGGTCATGACCGAAAGAACTAGGTCACGGGTACAAGCGGCCGAAATGGGTTTCCTCAGGAGAGTGGCTGGCGTCTCCCTTAGGGATAGGGTGAGAAGCTCAGCCATTCGCGAGGAGCTCGGAGTAGAGCCGCTGCTCCTTTGCGTCGAAAGGAGCCAGTTGAGGTGGTTTGGGCATCTGGTGAGGATGCCCCCTGGGCGCCTCCCTAGGGAGGTGTTTCAGGCACGGCCAGCTGGGAAGAGGCCCCGGGGAAGACCCAGGACTAGGTGGAGAGATTATATCTCTGCACTGGCCTGGGAACGCCTTGGGATCCCCCAGTCAGAGCTGGTAGATGTGGCCCGGGAAAGGGAAGTTTGGGGTCCCCTGCTGGAGCTGTTGCCCCCGCGACCCGACCCCGGATAAGCGGTTGAAGATGGATGGATGGATGGCGTATTCAAACATATTGAAAGGCAAAAGTGGAATCTCAAAACGAAGGGTGAAAAAAACATACGATCTTACTAATAATTACAATTACGACCACATATTGCTTCAGTCATACACCATTAGTAGTATTAAAATGTACAACTTTACCAAAATATGCCTCATGACCAGACTGCAGTGAGGTGCCAGAGTGACATTTTACAAAGACAGAGCAAATACCCACTGAGACGGAGAGAGTGCAGAGCCGGATGAAGTCTGGAGTCGAGCAGTGTTACGTCAGGACTTGACGATGATGACGGCGATGACAGCCATGCGTCGGTAAATCTCCAATTTCTTCTTTAGCGTCAAGCAGTAAAGACGACGTAGAGGTGTAGAGGCGTAGAGGTCTTTGCCTCAATTCAGTTCGACAGGAAAGGCACACAGTGAACGTTGTAACTTCTCTGGCCGCAAAGATACAATGAACGCCTCAAATTGAATATATAATTACAGCACACTCGACAAATTCATTTGCATAACCTGACTGAAATTTTACAGACAAACATTTTCTTCTCTTTTCCTCATTGACAGCTGGATCAGAGTAGCAAAATCCTCCCACTGTCATTATAGCCGTTGCCAGGCAATGGGAGAGACGAGGCTAATCACCCTGACATGCAGGCACGGTGTGGGAGGAGAGCACAAGAACCGGCCACGGCAGCGGTTAGGCTTCCTTTTCTACAAAATAACGTTTGTCTCTAAGCCGCAAAAGCTATTCATCGCAGCTTATAGAATATATATCTGCGTGTGTGTAGTTTTTTTTTTAATGAAAGTCTATTGCTATTTTACCTGTTGAAAATAAATTTAAAAAACTGAAATAAGACTGCTGGAAACCACTCTGACGATGTGAAGCATTTTATAATCCTTAGAGTGAAGTTTTAAGCATTTCCACTGGTCATACGGTTTCCACTGGTCATACGGGGCGGGGCAAATAAGGGTATATAATAAAACGTGAAAATGAATTTATTCCCCAAAAACAATTACGTTGCGAGAAAAAACGTGAAAGGTTGTAAAAGATGAAACACTGAGTGAGTCTCAAGGCCGGATGTGTCTCCTTTCACTGTGATTCGGAAGATTGGGTGCAGGTGCTCCCTATGATCACAAGTAAATATGCTGCTCTTCTCTAACAGGACCGTGTAATTGGTAAGCAAAGAAGCCACGGGCCTTGTACTACGGAGTGAGCTCAACATCCACAGCCAATCTTTTGGTAACTAACTTGATAACTCCAAGCGATCCGACAGCAGTATTTATTAACCTGTTGAGTTTCTAAATCTGGCTTGCAGTGCATTGACTTAAAAGGAGCAATGTTTGCAATTACCAATCACAAACGTGGACAAGTTTCCCGTCAGCAGAGCGGCTATTGTAAAAAGACAATTTAATACGTAATCCAAGCAGGCAACACAGTTTAAACAAGCAAATGCAGCAGCAATAGCTGTCAAAAATAACTGCTGGGTAAATATTTAAATTAATGGCCGTATTACTGGAGCAGGTTTAAATCAGACTATATTAACATTTGGGTATTCCTTTAATTCATGTGTTGCTTGGATGCATCTTATATAGAATGGAAGATATTTGAATACAATATGATAATATATTCTGATTGTGTGTTATTGTGGTTACATAAATGCAATTTATGCTAAATTATTAGATTCACTCAGTTAGCAATTTCAGAGTAAATGGGCTTCATGGTGGGAATGAATCATGTCTGCTTATAATGGAGCTGAGGAGACCATTTACAAAGAAAGAAGGTTCGGTCCTAAAAAGAGAGAGACAGTTTTTGCTTTGTTCTCAGAGACTTTTGACTTAATAAAAAGAAAAAAGAAACCCTCAAAACAAGACATATCCAAAAATGTTCATGGTATAAATGAAAACTTCATCAAGAAACATTGAAAATTGCTCTTTGTGGACCAAGGACATGGACGCCCACTATGTTTTAAGGGTGCCAATTGTTATTGTACCTGAAGCTTTCAATCATGAGTTTGCAATTCTTTTTTTCAAAGATAGCACTTCACAAAAATGTAATTACGAACAAAACCTGTCAACAAATGTCAGGGTCTGTCTTACATTTGAAGATGTTCTGTCCTTTTTGTTTAGCTCATTGGTGGATTAAACTAAACTAGTTTATATAACATACTAAATGAAAGAAACAAATGAAAAAAAGAAAAATTCAGGGTGACATCTCCCTCAGATTTTGGTGGAAGTACAGTACACGGCTATGGTACTGTACCATCATTTAAGGCATAAACATCACACGGTATCGATGGCTTGAAATTAAGTCTGCTATTTGGCCTTGCATTTGTTATTAATTGCTAGCTTTATATCACCACTCACACTGAAGAACCTTTACACAGCTGACATGTAGAGTTTTTTTTTGATGTTACTCTGCATGCAGCTTTGTGTCAACGGAATTATGAGACTCCTCAGCTTGTCACCAATCAAGGCAGATAAGAGGAATCTGTGTACAATTTTAAAACAAGAACAAGAATTAGTAACACTAGACCAGTTATTCTCAACTAATGGGTTGCGGGGCTTCTTGTGCTTTTATTTTGAAAGGGATTTTTATGCAGAGTGCCATCTATCCACACAGTATTTGCCGTTAACGTATTATAATGCTAATGGTCACTTGCCAATTTAGAGCGTAGAAGAACACCTGCAAAGTTCGTTTTTTATATGCTAATTTAGCGCGGCGGAATGCAAGCGCGACACAGACTACGTGAGATGTGGATGTTCTCACAATGAGGGCAAAGGAAGGCCAGAATATGTTTTTTTCCAATGAGATTCTGGCACAAGAAAGCTCGCAAAGATAGACCTCTTGGGTACTTTCAAAAGACCAGTTCAAGACACAAGGACATCACAAAAATGTCTTACTTCTTTGTGCCTGAAGGAACAACAGGCACTCGAGGGGAAAGAAACATTCAGAAGAAAAGTTCATTTTCTATATCTTTTACAATTGCACTTTTTTTGTGTAAATTATTTTAAATTTGTGAATCAAAGCTGCCAATGAAAATGTTGATTTGGGAAAATCCTAAAAGGGTGATGGTGGGTCCCGCAGCCGAACCAGTTGAAAAGCTCTGCCACTAGATGGTCCATCACTCTTTAAAAGCCTGCAACCTTCAAATAGAGACACCTAAGTGCCACATTTAACAATAGTTATGGGGAAAAGTGAGTAGTTAGATAATCATGACCATTATCATTGTTTAGTAAAATCCTTCCCTCCATAATAAAATCCTTCCCTTCAGCTATTTGAAAACGGAGAGGAGGTGGAAAGAGCATGGACTACTCTTGGCAAGAGCTGAGGGGAGAATAATATCCATTTTTGAGAGTATTGAATCAAAGGTTAACCACACATTCCATGGTCTCATTTCTACCTCAATTTCTCCCTGCCTTTAATTTCACCGTCATTGTCTTCTTACCTTCATCCATCTATCAGCTCTCCTAATGCCTCAACAATTTTCAAATTTGATTTATTGTGCTGTTTTGGCTCAAATATGGTACTGAAAGCTTTACCAGTATGTCAAATACAAAATCGGATCCCTACTTTAACCTCTGCCCTTCTCAGCGGAAAAAAACTAACAACTTTTAAGCTAAATGGACTGAACAATCAACAATTGGCTGAACACCAATTACTGTAATAACCCAAACTGGCAGCCTAAGTGTGTGTCTGTGTGTGTGTGTGTGTAACACAGGGCAGCTATTGCCTGACACACGCCTCCACTCCCGTATGAAATATAACTACTAGATATGCACACCCACTCAGATGCATTACACAGAACCCCGTCACCATGTACATGCAGATAGCGCAAGTAATTATCCATGATAACGTACAGTATTTAATGAGCATGATCTCTTGTTTAATCACTGACCTTAATGACTGAGTGTCTTGTGCAGAATCTTCTCATGTTCCATATGGTGCAAATTTACATTTTGTAAAATAGCTTTGTGACTGGCGACGCGATACTTAACGCCTCCTTGTCCAATGCATGCTGGGGTGGGCATCTACCCATGCAACCCCAATCAGAATAATTCCATACTGTGGACAAATGAGGTTCCATGCGGTTCAATCTAAATGCAATTGCGTTGCGATTTCCCATGTTGTGACACTCACAACAGTCATTTCTTCTCCTCCAAGGCTAGAAATGTTGATTTAGTTAGTACAGCCTCTGTAACTTGCTGTACTCCTGTCTGGTTATTATCATGATGTGAATACTGTACAGATATCATTCTGTTGTTGGTATATGTGTAAACTGTTTTAGAGCTATTAAACAGCGGGTTCTCTGGAATTGTCTAGCAACTGTCTTGTCTGTTTTTTCCCCCTTGTATTGAATAAGCAGCAGCTGTTTTATTAAGCGTTTACAAGAAATACATTGTTTTATTAGGCTTTTAGGAACCATTTATTGGCATGTCTGGTCTTATGAATTCATGATGTTGAGTGTTTTTCTTCCTGGTGGGGGGCGAAGCTGTGACTGTGTCCACCGCTGCCAACGTAAGCATGCTGGAGCCTAATAGATCTCCTTTCTAGGTCTGCGTCAGGACGTTTCCATTCTCTGGAAGTCTGCTCGCATGCTCATGGATTAAACAAGGGATATTTTGGAAAACCAGAATGGGGGGGGGGTCTTTGTTGCCATCAGATATATCCTTTACAGTAACTCTTTTTTTTTGCTTATTCCCTGGATGCTCAAATTGAGTTGCAATGTTTGGAATTCCTGCTGCTGCTAAGGGGAACAACAGAGGAGAGCACCAGTCCATGGACACAGCCTAAAATAAATAATCTGTTGGCACTTTCACCAATCTAAAGTATTAAGATAACCGTAGAGACAAGCAATAGCAATCTTTGATTAAATCCATTTGGACTTTGTTATGTTAGGGATCAGAATCTCCCCTGAAAAGTGACCTTTTAAAATGTTTTAATTGGATTTGACCAACTGATCCATCTTTTAGAAAGACATTTTGCTGCTTGCTTCTCTTGCAGAGGTGTTGATGGGGTGAGTTTCAAAAGGGAACCACGCAGATATTTTCTTTATTAAAATCCAGCCATAGAAAGAACGGTAACAGGATAACAATTGGATTTCTCCATGTTCCTGGAGATTGAAGAAACTGACCAACCAGTGAAGTCTACCGTTCATACCCCATCACCTGCTGTCTGTGGCCAATCGGGGAGGCTCTGTGTAATTAGTGCCACTTTAATCAGGTGGCATCATTCTACGCTAATTTGGAGTTAATCGTTTCTCCATCCTTCCCTGACAAAACAATATTATTATATTATAATATTATTCAAATGTACACTCTCAAAAACATATAGTGTTCAAAATCTATATATTGTTCATAAAGTCGATGAAGAAGTAAGCCTCCTTCTTGGGTTACAGACACACGCACACACACACACAAACACTGCAGGACGGATTGACCTTTGAAGTGAAGTCCGTCCATCAGTTCTTTTTGACGAGGCTTTTAGGACTGATATCAGTCAGTGTTTAAACTGTCAACTATAGTTCATACGCAGCTTTTCTTAGCAATAATAAATGTTCTGCCATAAATGTTAGCTGCTCTACAGAGCTGTGGTTACCGTGTAGTCAACATACATTTCTGAAGGAAAATATAAAAGCACTAATGGAACCACATTTGCGAGATGTTTTTTTCCTCGCAACATTTTCAGATTTTCACTGTGTATGTTTGCTCTGCTTCCAGGTGCTCCGGTTTCTTTCCACTCGCAAAACATTCGGGTTCAATGAGCTGGAAAGTCTGAATTTATTTAAGTCTAATCTTGGTGTCAAAGTCCGCTTCATGCTACCAAAGGCTCCAGATCCCAGCCGGATTAAGAAAGAAAAAACAATACAAAATGGATGAATGGCAAATATTTGAGCCCAACAACATGAACCGTCTAGTACTTGTCATTCAAATTTCACATATTGTAATTTTACTGCTTCTATATTGGTTGACTCTGCACACACAACATCATCTGTCATGGAAAATAAATTAACTATTGCTTCCTCTTCATCTCTTGTCCAAATATTGATGTAAGGATAGAGACGGTGAGATATCAGAGTTACTGGTGCATTATTCCTTTATTGTTTTCACATTCTTTCATTTCAACACAATTATATTAGATAGAAAACAAATTACAAATTAATTTGTCATTTGGTCATTTTCATGAAAATTATAATTTTAAAAAGGAATCATAACTGACACCACAGACAGTAATCATGGATTGGCATAATGTGTCACTACTGCATATATGAGACTACACTGAATAATGATTTACAAACCTCTTGGTTTTATTGCGTGTGTTTGTTTTATACGTGACATGTGAAGGTCCTGTTTTATTTAATCATCAATATGTAACTGCATCACGTTGCCTTGAAATTCTCACTCAGGAGGTTGCTACTGCACTGAAGCAATCACCTTGATTTTGACCACTTCAGTCCGAGCTGAAGAAGCTTCGGGATTTTTCCGTGGCATCACATGGAATATGACCTTGTGGCACCAATGACAATCATTAGGAATAACATCAAAATTGCCCATCTCCCTGCTTACTTGTGAAAGGCATTTGGAAGCATTAGCATGTGTTTGGAGATACCAGTTAAAAGTTCCCCAGTAACTTGAATTCTAAATGGAAAATGTATTTCAAAAGGGCAACAAAGTCAGTTCTCGGGCCTTTGTTAGTTCTACTGCACTGCAGAAAAGAGCTGTTGGAGTGTTGGAGGGTTTATCACCGTGATATAGGTTTTAATCTCATTGGGCGTCTTCCTAGGGTGATAAGGGTCATTTACATATACAGTAATCCCTCGTTTATCGCGGGGGTTACGTTCCGAAAATGACCCGCGATAAGTGAAATCCGCGAAATAGAAAACTTTTTTTTTTTTTACAATTATCAACTATTACATGGTGGGCGGCACGGTGGCGTGGTGGTTAGCACTGTCGCCTCACAGCAAGAAGGCCCTGGGTTCGATTCCGCCCAGTGGCCTTTCTGTGTGGAGTCTGCATGTTCTCCCCGTGCCTGCGTGGGTTCTCTCCGGGTTCTCCGGCTTCCTCCCACAGTCCAAAGACATGCTCTGGGGATCAGGTTAATTGGGGACTTTAAATTGCCTGTAGATGTGTGAATGTGAGTGTGAATGGTTGTATGTCTCTGTGTGGCCCTGCGATTGGCTGGCGACCAATCCAGGGTGTACCCTGTCTATCGCCCGAAGTTGGCTGGGATGGACTCCAGCCCCCCCGCGACCCTGTGTGCAGGATAAGCGGTTTGACGATGGATGGAACTATTACATGTATACAAATACAGTGACTCACGTGTAGGCCGTTTCACTGCTCTTCAGACTGGGCCGCTGCATCCTGACTGCGCTCTGCAGTTTTCTCTTCTTCTGAAGCCCGCGGTGCAGGTGTGTTTGTTCGGGAGAAGAACATAGTGATAGGCAGCTGTTGTCGCTCTTTTTTCTTCTTTGCAAAAAGATCCTTGTACACCGACATGCCACCATCGATTGCATCGAAGCAAGTGGAAGTACAAGAAGCGGGAGTGAGTTTTTAGCGAATCAGAATGCAGAGCACAATGCACCAAAAAAAAAAAATGCATTATGAAAATCCGCGAAATAGCGAATCCGCGATAAGTGAACCGCGAAGTGGCGAGGGATCACTGTATCGCATTTCAATTTATCATCACATCATAGTCCTTGTGACCACACATGCTGGTAAATGGATTCTCTCATGTGGCATTAATCTGGCATGATGTCATCCATTGAAGCAGCGTACTTTTAGTGTATTCAAATTTTTGGAGCAGCAACATTATAGGGAAATTTCATGTGGGGTCCATTTAGAGGTACTTCTTTACCTGCTGTATACAATACGTATAGATAATTAGTCTCAGACAGTTGCTCTTTATATTCTTTATACTTCATACTCATGTTGCCTCAGTGGCCATTTTGCCTCCCATGGTTTCCTTTTTTTATCTGTTATTTGGTTGTAGATATACTATTTTTACACATTCATCTATTCGTTGTTTTTGGCTACTAACCACGTATCTTGTCATAATTTAATGTCCTACATTTTCATTTCTTCTGTATTTGGTTACAAGCGTCATATTCTGATAAGTGCACTCGTGTTCATCGTGTGGTGTCGATGGATCAATCGCAGGTCAGATTCAGTCAGTGCTCTTTTTCCTGAAATTATTCCCTGTTGAATTTCAAGTCTTTAATGTCTCATGAGTGACAGGTGATTCATTATAAGCAGCAGATTTACTGTTTAGCCAGATCTATATAATTTGAAGTACCTCATCTTGTGTCTCCTGATTGAAATGAAGCGCGAGTATAATCAGGAAGATTACACTCCTGCATGCTTTGGCCTACAGTTCACTCCTCACACACGCTCACTCATAATTTCCTTGCTGTCATTGTTCCCGGCTGTCAATCATGATATCAGCTGTTGAGATCAGCTGGTGTTTTTAACAGCACAAAGAAACAATAGCATCATTAGCCTATCATCTTGCTGCTGTTTATTTTTAAATACGATTGTCTCTCTACCTTCCGTACGCGACCCATTCCCCCCACCTAGTTTTTGCAGATTCACCACCACCTCCACCACCCGACCACCACCAGGCGTGTCTGGACTCCACCGGGGGAGATTTATCTTGCTGCTTCTCGGAACATCTTCTTAATGTGCATGCATGCCCTCATTCTGCAAAACACATCACGTATCATTTGTTCATAATGAACATGAATGAACGAGTATAATTTATTCTTCTGGCTGATTAGATATTTCATTGGTGAGCTAAATAACAGAGTCGGGCTGGGCAAGCAAACACAAAAACGATGGACAAAAAAAGCATGTCTGTGGTCCATTGCAGCATAATGATGCAGACTAAAGCTGCTGTAGAGGTCTGTACGTTTTTCACTTGAGAGAGGGAGGGAGGGGGGAGAGAACGAGGGAGATACAGGGAGGGAGAGAGGGAGCAGAGCCTCTCACACAGAGGTAGGACTGGAGGACAGTTGCTCTAGAAGGGACACAGAGGAGGGTAAACTCAAATCAATCAATGCACTTAAATACCCATCGCCTGATCGCACAGTGAGTCATTATAGCTTATATCATTAATCGTATAAGTTTATCGTTTTTATTCACTGTGTAGGCCTACACTTTTTAACTTTAAGACGTGGACGAGGATTTGGAAATAATCAAGGTGAGCAACCTGTTCTTGATAGTGGGGGACGTTGTGACCAGACTGAATGTGCATATTGTGTGTAAGCAGGTTTGCATTTCGGGAAACGGGGGGTGTTTCACTTCTGCTCGTCGAACCTTAGAAACCTGCTGTACTCAGCGTCTTAAAACTAGTCAACAGTCACATTTTGCATGGGGGGGGGGGGTCATTAACGCGCCCGCTGTCAATCTCCAGCGAGGTTCACAACTAACTGATGTGGTTTCTCTGTCGTCTAGATTTTTTTTGGAGATGCGCCACTTGTCTCCAGGGCGCACGTGAGGCTCCGCCGATAAACACACACGCCGAACTTTTAGATTCCCCGTTTTAAATCTCCGGCAGCAAGGAAGGAGGAATCCAAAAGAAGGAGCGAGAGAACAGACCAGCGGGGGACTGAAAACTGAAGGAAGAAAAAAAAGAAAAGAAAAGTGAAGCGACCTTAGTGGACCGAATAAGTGACCGCGTGGAGATGAACGCAGCGCCACGGGGTTCCGAAACAACTGGATGCGGCAATTCGACAATGCGCAACTGATAGGGGGACGTTTTGTTAAGGGAGCGTGAAGCCTTTCCATCGAAAGGGAACCAAACAGATACACGTTTTTAACGCGGAACAATGCGAGTATTCCGCGGAGGAGAGAATCCCTCCCGCGGGACTGTTGCTGGAGCGTCTCGCGCTAAATGGAGCGCGTGCGAACAGGTCGCATAATTAGTATACAGGTTCCGTTTCTTTTAACGTAAAAAAACTGAATGACATCGTAAATGTATTTGTGGACCAGCTTTCAGCTTCCCGGTGACTTGCCAGTGGTCTCTGGACCTCTCTTCTGTTCTCTGGTCAGACGCGTCTCTTCTGTGATGTAGTAGAGGGCAAATCCCACTTTGATTTAACAGTTTTTGTTCTTGTGCGTAACAAACTTTTTAGGCTTAATGACAAATGACTGATTCATTCTGTGAGAGGATTTCCAAAAATATTTATATTTAATAGATAATTGTTTTGAGAGTGCCGTCTCAATCATGGAGAACGTGTCCATCCCGGGCTTTGCACCACCAGTCTGCAACGACTCCGTGGACTTCTACTCCCTCACGTCAGTGAATGGCACTCACCCGAACTGCATTCCTCCTTCTGGGTTTTACTTCTACACTGACCTCTACATCATTTTACCGGTCATCTACTCTGTAATCTGTGCCGTCGGACTGACAGGCAACACGGCCGTCATCTATGTGATCCTCAAAGCCCCCAGGATGAAAACCGTTACCAATATGTTCATCCTGAACTTGGCCATTGCCGACGATTTGTTCACTCTGGTGCTGCCGATCAACATCGCCGAACACCTGCTGCAATACTGGCCTTTCGGTGAGGTTTTGTGCAAAGTCATCCTGAGCATAGACCACTACAACATCTTCTCCAGTATCTATTTCCTCACCGTTATGAGCATTGACCGCTACCTGGTCGTTTTGGCCACGGTGAGCTCCAAGCGCATGCCTTACCGCACTTACCGAGCAGCCAAAATCATCTCACTGTGTGTCTGGATACTCGTTATCCTCATCGTCTCGCCTTACACTGTATTCGCCGGGGTGTACGAGAGGCCAAATGATGGGAGGAAGAGCTGCGTGCTAAGCTTCCCGAGCCCGGAGGGTTCGTGGATCACAACGAGCCGGATCTACACGCTCATTTTGGGCTTTGCCATCCCCGTCTCAACCATCTGCATCTTATACACCATGATGCTCTACAAGCTGAGGAACATGCGGCTCAACAGCAACGCCAAGGCGCTGGACAAGGCAAAGAAGAAAGTCACCATCATGGTGTTCATCGTCTTGGCCGTCTGCCTGTTCTGCTGGACGCCGTTCCACCTCAGCACGATTGTGGCTCTGACGACGGACCTGAGGAACACGCCGTTCCTGATCGGGATCTCCTATTTCATAACCAGCCTGAGCTACGCCAACTCCTGCCTCAACCCGTTCCTCTACGCCTTCCTGGACGACAGCTTCAGGAAGGCCTTCAAGAAAATGTCAGAATGTAGGCCCGCCTGAGCAACGCATGGAACCAATGGCAGAGGTCTTCTGAGACTTAGGGAGAGGAGACGGGCTGTGTTGGAAAAATTCAATGGTTAAGCTTTAAGTTTGAATCTCAATTTTCAATGTACGTGATAACTATTTGACTTGCATGGTTTATTAAAGCATCACTCGTCAACTTTACACATTGTTTGCACATGCTAGCAATAGGTAGCCATTTATTCATGACGTAGTGAATAATAGCTGTAAATGGCACAAATCCCATCTATAAATCATTCATACTATAGTAAACCAAAGGGATGAGAGAGGCAAAATTGACATTTGAGTCAATCCTTGTCAAGACAGAAGGCTGTTCAGATTCATTCCATCCTGTAGGTGGAGATTTGAAGCTTCTAATAAAGGATGAGAGATGCTTTTGTTTCTCACAGCTGGAATACTTTAGGTTGTTATAGAATTTGTCATGGCTCCGAGAGCACAGTGTAACAAAAATAATATTTTAAGCTCACAAAAATGGACCACATTGCTGCTGTTGCATAAAAAAAAAAAAAAAACATTAAATATCAACAGCATTTGCCATCATTGTGTCTGAAGAACGGAAATCAGCTTGTTGTACAGTTTGCAGCCTGCAATTGAAATGTCAGTCCAAACAATTGTTTCCTTTCCTGCAGTCTTGGCCGAGCTGTGGAGATAGAACAGTTCCACGCAGCGTCACCGACGTCTCGCATGTCAATCAAAATGGACATGACAAATGGTTAGGGTTGGACTGTGACAAGATGTGTGCCTGATTGTGTGTTTATCGTGACACAGGCGGGATGGAAAATTGTCTCTTTTTAAAAATCAAAACATGTGGGATGACTTAATAGATGGCAACTCGTAATCTGCCTTTAACATTTTTGGTTAAGGCTCGAAAGTTTGATTTGCAAAGTGTGACCTAAACAATTAAAAGGTTGCACCTGGTTGCACCAGAAGGGCTACAGTATGTAACTGAAATCTGTGATTGTCGTGTTTTATGACCTTTTGTTGCCCCCTGTTGTCCACATTGCGATGTTACCTGAATGCGTAGTCAAGTCGAGCCTCATGCCGAGGCGAGTTAGTTTTCACACTGCTTGTGTTTGTGTCTGTATAAATGTTATGTACTCTTTACCATTTCACTTAAGGAACGTTTGAGTTCATTTTCAGTTGTATATTTTTTAAGAATATGCAATCCAACAAAATTCAAAAGCAAAGCACATCTGTCAACAGTCTCCATCCAGGGGTTCTTAGGTCACAATTCAGCAGTGTTTTTGCACCGTTGAATTCATGAAAACATTGAAACATGATGACATTGTGTGCACAGAGAGGAGAAAAAAGGAGATACGGCTAGTATAGTAAAAAAAAATGTTTAGCCCTTTCCCAAAATTGATTTCAGAGTTGACCTACTGAGACATAATGACAATTCTATGTTTAATATGAATAATGTCAACATTTAATCAGCAGTTACAAAGACATTACATTCTGGTTACCGGTTGTGTGAACTCTTGATTTCAACTTCATCATGAAATCTAATTATTTATTCAACCGTGTTACATTTGAATTTCTTGCTACAATACTTCACTGATTCTTTGTAATGCTGTACTATGTATCTAAGCCAAAACCCATTTCTTAAATGATCTCCTGTATATGGTTTCAGCTTCACTGAGCATAATGACTTAACAGTGCAGAATATTACAGTGTGGCAACAGAGTTTACTTCATTCAAGGTCTTTGACTATGTTCTATTTGTGTTGTAAATCATGATACACAAGTTTTTGTGTGTATGGCTCTGACTGCAACAAGCCTTTCCGTTTCCTGCTGTAAATATTTCAATCTTTTTTGTCATTTAACTGTACAGTTATCGCAGTGTAAAGTCACAATCAACATTCTTCATGATAAAAATGGTCTGACACAAATAAAATACAATATAAAATTTGTAATTAAAGATTCTGAGGCTTTGTCTTTTTTGCGACCTGCATTTCTTTGTATCTTACACATATTTCGTGTCCGTCCGTTGATTAAGAAATACATAAAAGTAGATCTTTTAACAGTTTTCAGATAATGATGAGGTGTGTCAGTGTGCGCAGGCGTTTGGCAAAGGAAGTGCGTCAGTGTGTAATAATTTGTCAAGCTACAAAAGGCCTTAACCACGAAAGATCGTGAGTGCAACCTCAACAAATTGACTTTCCAGATCTGAGTGCTTTTAGAGGGCGCTGTGGTTAAATATTCATTAGCCAGATGATGACTTCTGTTTCGTTAAAGTTACACCAAGTCTAGATGTATAAAAGAAAAATACAGATTAAGATTGTTGTTATTCTCATATTTTTTACATGGGCAACAACATCAGCTACTGAGCAACAGGATGCAGCTTTACAACAGAAAAATGAACGGTTTTGCTTCATTAATAAGCAAACAGCAAAATCGATTCTTTATTTTATTATAGGTTCTGCTCTCAATTTATAACAGCAGTTCTTTAGTTGGAGAAGGTGGGGCCACATATTATTATGTATTATTATTATTGACAGTCACACCGATAGGAGTAACAATATGTAGCAAACAATCATTGTTCATATGTGCAGTAGTGAGCGGAAGACAGAAAATTATTTTTCTCTGTCTGACTGATCCACTTATTTCATCGTGTTTACTTTCAGTTCATTTTGTGAACTTGTCTCTGTCATCATGTACTCCACCTTCTTAGTTTGAATGTCTCCCTTTCTCCCAGTCAATGCAGTGTAAACAGTATCACGTTTGAATGAAAATGTTTTAAATAATATAAGTGCATCTCCTTTATATCATCACAGCCCCATCGTAGTGTGTGTCCATGCATATGTGCACAAATGTTTGGTGTGTGTGTGTGTGTGAATTTGTCTCAAATAGATACAGACGAGCGCCTCCACGTGGTCAATATCGTCAGGCTCATTTCAGTGTATGCAGTAAATCATTATGGACACCAGGGGACAGCGTTGGTAGATGTAGAATAATCCCGTGTCTTCGTCACATAATGCATTTCGCTTGTTTCTACATCCCAAAATATTCAATCACTTCGAAAAAAACGTCAAAAGGTCTACAGTAAATATAACCAGGGTACAATTTAGGTCCAGTATATCAATGAAAACACATCCATCCTTTAATTAAAACATTGACATGTAGTCAAGTGGATAAAAAACAGCTGTAGATGGCAGTGTGTAGCTGCAGATGCGCGCGCTCTTACTTTAAAGAGACCTTTTTTCACTCTACTCGTCTACTTACACATCACGGATCGTCCATCTTCCAGATGTTTCGGCAACATTAGTCATACAAAACTGCATTTATAAATAACATGTTGGGAGAAACAACTCACCCTAAATATTTACTGCTATTTTTCAAAAGGTTATCCACCACCCTCCTCCCATGTATACTTAAAGTCAAAGGAAGACTAAATGTCTGTAGGTAGATCTATGAGTGTGATGTTAGATGATTAAACCTTTTATATGCATAAATCCTTACCAGAGGTGGTACCTTAAAAATGGGAATTTCATTATCTAAATCCATGGTGCATTTAAATATCCACACTACAATGCTATGTAGTGTGTCCCGTTATGTCAAATTCATTTGATTGCATTTATTTTTAGACACACTTCTGCACAGCACAGGTTGCTTCGCTTCAGTGTCCAGAGAGTGCACACGGATGGCAGCGTGACGACAATACATTGACATCCTGGGAGAGATTTATGAGCAAGACGGTCAAAGATCAAGATGTAACGTAATGACAAAGTAATATGTCCTGATGGTATGCATGCTGCATACACGTGTACGTACTTCCAAAGAGCTTCAGTTCTAAAAGGAACAGGTATGTCATTTGGTAAAAGACTGTCTTGTGCACCTTAGCTTCACCCACAATACATTTTCAGAGCAAAGATAATCCTGCTGGCTAGCTTGTGTTAGCGTGTTCATATGCCTGTGGATGCTTTCAGTATGTTAGTATAAAGACCTGTACATACCAGGAGAGCACATCAATAAGTATCACTATGGGATTTATTTAGCCACAATATTTTCAAAGGTTAGGATGTGTAACAAAAGCGAGCCAAAGTGACAAATCAGAATAAACTTAATTGCACTAAAGTCTAAGTACGACTTAAATTAAAACCACAGCATCCACGCCGTCTCTTAATTAATGACCCTCTTGTTGTTGGAGGTTGGTACAGTCCAATTATCCGGCCTAATCTGCTTAGGGAGCTGTGATGCTGGTAATACAAAAAGGAATTTGTAAATGCACAACAGATGCAAATAAATGTTAAATGACTGCTCAGACAGACAAACATATAAGCACACACACACACACGAGAGCATTGATTTGGTCGTTCTTTTCCTTAACACACTCTTGAATGTGGAAACAATGTAATTACAGAAATCGATGCCAGACACTTACTTATGATAAATTATTACAAATCATCTCTTTTTAAAGAAGCATGAAACAGTATATATACTTGCTACTCACTTGCATATTTTGAGTATAGTTGTAACAGTTGATCACCTCACTTCAGGAGGTATAATTGAAAAGAATAACCGTATTTTTGTAAAAAGTAAATGTTTGTCAGAAACTACAAGAGGAAGGAAGCAAATGTGTGTGAACTAAAGCACTGAAGCTTTTATAGCAAAAGGTTAAGACTGAAACAGTGAACCTGTATTGCGCTGCAGATGAAAATGTGCAGTAAGCGATCCGTCTCGTTTCAGACCACCGAGCCTCTGTGTTATTATTTTGTCACCTCCATAAAGTATCTGTGCAGCTCAAAAGCTGGAGCAATTTATAAAGCAGCTGAAGATGAGAAGCGGAAGTAAAGCGGGCTCTGGTTCTGATTATGTCTTGCCTTTTGTGTCCTTGAAAGCACTTAAGCCTGTTGTAGACCACCTTTCTTCCCCTTCTCCAGTGACCGAGCATGTTAGAACAAAGCGTTCAGCCGAATGGAATTTTCTTTTTTATAGCTTGTACACTGTCACTTTACATTTATTTTATTTTCCCTCAAATGACCAGTGCCAGTGCTAGAGATAAATCCAAGATTTGATATTTGAAAAGGCCTCGTGTCTGAACAGCAGCTTAGGAATTTTAACACAACTTGTTTCTGGGCTGCTGCAAAGAAGTTTGCGCAGCGCTAACCTCATGTTCAGATGAGACATAACCTTGTTATAAAAGGTAGTAGTAAAGTGGTGAAGACAAATCATGGCTTTTTTTTGCTGTAACTACACCTTAATATATCTATGATAAAGCTTTACGACATCCAGTTCAAATGAAAAATAGCTTTACACAAGACATTTTTTGTTTGCAGTTCCTCCAGGCAGTAGAGACAGTTAGATTTCAGAAAACAGGCTTGGTTTTAAAAGTCAATATTCAGTGAATCCCCTTGTATGGCCAGAGCTCGATTGGTAGACTAATGCAATATTACACTTGAACTTTCCAACAAAACTCATGTTCATGTGTCGCTCAGGTTAAAAAAGAAAATCACACTAATTGATGGTAAATCAGTATTAGAAGTTTGTGGTGGATTCAAGGATAATTGTTTATGTCATGGTGGTTGCACTTAATACTATTATACATGCCAATAACTTAACAAAATTACATCTAACACAATGCAGTCCGGAGATCTTGACTGATAAAGTAAAGCCAACAAAACATGAATTGATTGCTTACTGGTATGGTTGTTATCATCCATAAACATTCAAAATAGCCTAATGAATATTGACTTGGTTAAAATAACTCATTAGCAGAAATTCTCTCTTGGAATACATCAACTTCCATTAAATATTTAAAACTTTATTGGTTTGAAATTAGCTTGCTTTTATCTAAAATTGTTAATAGGACCAATGAAATGCAAATGGAAAGTGGTGAATATGTTGACAACCCCAGAAACATTGCCCCCCGACCCCCAGAGGCGTACTGTTTTTGCGATTGTGTGTGACGTAGGTCACGGTGTGTGTCTGCTCTACGTGTGTATAAACACTTTTGGGATGCAGCTTTGTTCTTGTCTCTCGATATGGAAAACCCCAACTGGGATGAATACCTGCATGAAAACAACATACAGGCTGAATGGAAAGCTCGGGGAGGAGGAGGCAGCACCGGTTTTCTGATGATAACCTGCATCCAGTAATGCACTTTTCATTGAGTTGATCAAAAGAACTCCTGTCTGATGGAGACTGTTGTGTTCATGTGGACACAATAGAGACAAGGTCAATCAGCCGGTACCATAAGGTTCATAATTATGATGGATCAGAAAAAAAAAGACTATTGTCCCAAAATGTTTCAGCCTGAATGTTTGGATTTTGTTTGTTTAAAAGATAAATAAAAGGGTTTGCAATAATAGAAGAAACAAATGAAAACGTGCAGTGTGGACTACTGAAAAGGCTTAAAATAACAAATAGAATTTACTTCAGAAACCCGAGATGGTTCATTGACCTTATCATAACGCAAAATACTCCTTTACAGAGTCAGAAATATTGACATTTACCTGCCCGCATACAGTGCATGTTGCAGCAACTAACACATCTTAACTGGCCGTATTGATGGAAATTTTTCTTCCAGCATGAATAAAAAACAAGATGGGCAAGTGTGGATGGCTTTTCAAAAAAAAAAAATCTCTGTGCAAGTTGGCAAGTTAACTTATTTCTTAAAAGCTACTTTTTCCTGTTCCTACTGTTTAAACACCGTGAAGAGATGCAAGGTACATTTTCTGTCATGTTTCTGATCCACGGAGCAAATTATTGTTGCTTATCTTTTGATGCTAAGATAAAATAAGATAATCCTTAAGAATAAGAATCCTTCGTTAGTCCCAAAACAGGGAAATTCATAGGATCCAAAGCAGCACAGGTCAAAAGTGCAAACAGAGACAGTTAAGCAATACACAACCAAAAAACAAGTGTCAGAAATACGCAGTAGAAAAATAAAAAAACCCAATCCAATCTACAACAACTGAAATGAAGATCTAATTGGCAGATTTAAACATTCAACCTTTTGATTCGATATTAGAATCAACTTTACACTATAATATTGTTAAAACGGTGTTGATCAAGGGTTATTATCAGGAACTTTTTATCTTTTTTCTTAGTTGAGTTCAGTTTAAACCTGCAAAACAAGAAAGGAAATGAAACATCCCACTATAAACCACAACCATTTAGACAATTGGATTTCTGCATATTATAAGATTTTACTACAGGCTACAATAACGTAAATATTTGAAGATTAGGTACAAATTGGATCATCTCTTTCAAAATAAAAGGGAAGTAAAAAGTATAATAATTTAGAGTAAAATAAAAGACAAATACATTTAATTTATTCTTCATAAACTCGGTTATCCCGTATTCTCTCCTCCTCAATCAGAATAATGTATTGTTTTAGTCCGTGAAAGCAAAAGAAAAACAGTGGAGTGGAGAAAAGAAAAAAACATGATTTGTCCTCCTCAAAGAACAGAGTAAGAATTTCTTCCAGTTAAAGAAAAAAATCGGCCTGATCTTTGCTCCCACTTAGTCCTTGATCCTGCGTTTAATTAAATCAAGCACTTTTCTCTGTTTCTGTAAGTGATGATGAATCTCCCAGAAGTCTGAATAATATTAAAGAGAGGCAGGGACATCTCCTACGCCTTCTTCGCATCGACACCAACTCCTGTTTTAAAAAAAGGTGTTTATCAACGCCTCAATGACTCTGTTTCCCTAATTTGCCGCTCCACAATTATTACTGGATTTTTTTCATTTTAACTCAAAACACTGATATTACAAAACATTAACATGGAAAGTCTGTAGATATGCAGTATATTGCCAACATCAGTATGATGAGTAATATAAATATAGTGTCCTAATGATAAGCAATAAAAGTCCATTCCTTTAGTGAGGAGAATTTAATAAAATTTTCCCTCCATGTCATTTTAAGGTTGCCAATTCCTGGATTTGCGCGTCAAAAATATTGACTCAACTTATTTTTGCTCCTCTGTTCATCTATCCTGGTTTCTCAAAATGGATCTATGGTTACACCTTTAGTTTATCGCCATGGCAGCAGTGTTCTCTAAAGGGATTAATGATCCTGGACCACATGGACCTGCAGAGTGAAGACGTTGTGCTCCATTCTTACAGAGCGTAACAGAACGGTCTTGTTCAGCCTCAGGTGGCACAAAAGAGAACCGACCGTTTGATCATCGTCTTCAACAATACGTTTTCCCACCTCACTCGTCTAATTCTGACAGCTTGGTCAGCGGCCCCAAGCTACAAACAATGAAACTCTTTGTATCCCTCACTTTTGTACGTTTTTAGCTGTAGTGCTTCAGCTTTCACTGGTTATATATGCATAGTCCAAACTTAAAAATGACTCATGTGACTCACAGCGAGTGAACTACATGAAGTGAATAATGAAGGCAGTTTTAATCTTGTCCATTTACCCCTGGTTGACTTTAACACACTTTGTACGTGATCATAAGTGTCAATCACATCCAAGCGCCGGTATCAGACGCAGAGAGGAGCTGACAAAGCATCGGTATTTCATTTTGTTTTTCTGATAATCCTCCCTCTCTCTCTCTCTCTCGTGTCTGAATATGGGCACGATCACTGCCAGATATCATTTGGCTGGCTTTCGGCTCTTTGTCTTCCCTCTTTTCCCTCACCTGGTCTTTGTCGCATTTTCTATTTCTGTCTCGGTGATTTCATGCCAGCCTTCATTCATCATTCATTCTCTTGATCCATCACTCCCACGGTTAGCTATGGTCTCCCAGGACCTTTTCAGACGTCACCTCCAGCAGATCTTTGCTGCCAGTGTAAACTACAGTGCATGAATACTGATCAACAAGGGGAGGAGGGATGGATGATGTTTATCGATAGACAGCGGCTTATTGGGACTGAGGGCCTTTGCTTGAAATTGACACACACATATGAAAATAAATATAATCTCACAATCTTTCAATCATGTTTAAACACCCACTCATTTTTTTTGACAATTAAGTTTTGGAAACAGATTTTCTGCTCTTTTTCCAAAACAGCATTTGATGGGCCGATTAGCTTAATTCGTTCTTTCCCCAAATATTTTAACCTTGCAGTGTTACTTGCAGGGTGTATATTGAATATTAAGGAAAGTGACAACAAAAGAACTACAGACCACATGTCAATGACTGTAGGGGCGTCAGACTGACTCATTTCCACACAAAGCAATTTTTGCTAATTCAATTTAGGACGTTTTTCCCCCCATTCTTTACGTATCCATGGTGACTCAGCACAAAGCACCTCATGACAAAAAGAGTTGAGGATACAAAGTGGAAAAACAGCTTGGATTAGGGGGGAAACCAAGTAAATAAAGTTTAAGTCAACTGGAGTTTGCTTTTGTGGGGGACTACTTTTTCCTCTGCACCACAAGGGCGCTATTAATTATTTACGAAAGTGTTCCCAACGCTCAACTATTCTGTCAACATATTAGGTCTCATATTCAGCTCAAGGCTTATCTTAAAACAAAATAATACACCTTAGTTCTCTATTTTAATATTGTACCTAGAACTTTAATATTTGTGCAATGCATTTGCTTAAAAGTGTTGAGAAAGGGTTACCCCAATCAAGGTGTGGATAAAAAAATAAAAAAAAAACATTGTCCCAGGATATGAAAGGCTCTAAACCCGTTAAATCTAACTGCATGCGGTGTTGTTTTCCTCTTTTAATCTCCCCCATGCTCCTCTCTGCTCCCTCTACTAAACACGCAATTCCATTTTACTAATCTAATAATATGATGAATACTCATCAGAGCTCCAGGTGTGGGTGATTTTGTAATCATATCACAGCTTTAAACCATTATTTGCGTTTACATGAATTGCTGAAAATGACGTCCAACAGCAAAGTATAAAACAATCAAGTTACACCACAATGTGGAAAAATCTAAATCAACTGAAACCCAAATCATGAAACAATTTAACGTCAGAATGGATGCAACTCACCCTGGACCAAAAGATACTCCCATCATTTGCTGCTGCTCTAAAATAGGATAATTCGGGACACGCCCTTCCGGTTTCTTTTACATTCTGTTGCTGGCAGGCAGAAACTAAATCAGTCCAAAAATTATATGTCTAGTAATAGTACGCCAATTTAATAACCAATAACAGCGTGAATGGATTCAGTCGTACGGTTACTACCACGGAGACCTGGGGACCACCATTTGTCTCATTATATTGCTTTATCTGGTTTATATTAGTGTTGTCTCTAATGTGATTTCGATGTATTCCTCAGTTAACTTGTACAAATAGAACATGATGGTATTAGACTTTGAGGGGCTGTACAGAAACAGCTGTTGTTGAATTTGGGTTATTATGAGCCAGCACTGCAGGCTTCCTTCAACACACAAATCAATAGACATTATATTCCCAAACAATCAACATCTGACTGCATACTTTAAGTCAAAGCATATTCTCCGAAGGCATGAACAGTTTCTTTGTACAAATACACACCGTCTTAAATGTAACTGTGTGTATGTGTGAGCATGTGGGATCTTTTCCAGCTCAATAAATTTGACCCAGAGCAGGTACACCAGCTGGCACCGGCGTGGCATCACCGTTCCTGCACCGTTGCAAAAAAACACTGACACCACAGGTTTACGATTTTAAACTACTACTTTACATTATGGACACATGCTTTGGGAAACCCTCTATAACCACTTATTTCATTGTCATGAAGGATCTAAAGCTTTTTCATGGTATTGAGTAAAATGCATGGGAGCAGAACTGACAGCGCTGCAGTATTTAACAGCAGCGGTCAGCAGCCTAAATATTATGCAACCGCACTGCAGCCTGTAGCCTGAAGGAGCATGATCACAGTACAGCCATGGCAAGTACAAGTCATAACCTTATCAAAAAACCAAACTGATAATTGCATAGTACTTTAAAATTAAAAAATAACACCTGACAAGCTGGAGTTTTCTGCTCCCATCAGGCCTCTGTTGCACTTTTTGGACTGTTTTACTTCAGGACAAACACATGTGAAGGTTGTTTATCATCCTTTTAAACATGTAATTGCCTTAACAGTGCAGGAGAGCTGCCGGAATATGACAAATTGTATTGATTTGGAGTTTAAATTATTGCATTAAAAACATAAACAATGTAAACATCTATGCAACAGGGACAGTTCCCTCTTTCTGCCGCGTAAGCTGAAAAGGAAGAATTATAGCCTATCGTTTGCAAAGAAAACTGACAAAAGGGAACAAGGGAGAAGCTGCCAGCATTTTTAAGATTTGTTTTCTGTCGGCATCGGCGTTCAACAAACATCATTACAGAACAATACAGGACAACAAAAGCACAGAGCTTCAATCGACTCTGCAGGGAATTACTTGAAAAAGGATTAATGCTATCAGGAAAGGACTGAAAGGTAACTCGTACAGCCTCGCTCACATTGTTAATCCTCTTTGTTCAATTGTTGAACAGTTAGACGGAATGGATTTTACAAATTTGGAAAGTTAAATTAAAGCCATTACCTTTTGGCGTATTGCATTACATACATCAATATCACATCTGATATGTGCTATTCTTTTGCAGAGGTGGAGATCTGTCGCTAAAACCTGACCACTGGTGGCTAATGGTGTATGTAATGACATATGATATTGGATCTGACAGCTTTTACACTTCACCAAATGAAATGAGTGGAGATGTGGAGGAGAACCTTAGTTTGTTCAGTAACTCTTTCGTTGATCCTATTTTTATCTGATCAAAAACCTTGCTTAGGTCTAGGAAAACAAACACATCATCATCGGGCTTCAAGGATTGTATATAAAATAAATAAATAGTCAAATACAGTCCACATCACAATCAATTTTGCATTTGAACTTGACTCTTCCATTGCAGTTTCCTTAATTACAATTAAACGGGAAGGGACATAATCTGGTTTGCCATTCACGACTGTTTCCATTTCCCACGATTTCATATGCATTGATTTGCTGTGTATGTTCATGTTCTCAAAACTAATCAAAGCTTGGCAATTTAATTGTATATACTCTCATCAAAACCACCTATTAAAAAGGTTAATTACTTAAGACTTAAGGCTGTAAAAAATAAAATAAACATTAGTATTAGAAAGAAATCCATTTGCAATATCATCCAGAACTGTTTGGTGGTACAAATAAGCATTATGGTGAGTGTGGCCCTAAACAATAAACAAAACTATCTTTACCAAAATCTTACCCAACTCCCTAACAGGAGAAAAGTGGGTGAACAGAACGGGCTCCTCAGTGTGACCCGGACTACCCGGACTAACTGGTCCACAACATAAACACATTTCCACAGAAACAGCACGGCCCGGTTGGGAGTGGACGAGGACAAGAGAGCGACCCCCGCCGGCCTCCGTGGGCTTCTTCTGAAGACCCCGCCGTCTAATCACCTGCAACACAAAAACAGAGGTAGAACCCCCCCCGCCTGCCCGCCCCTCAGGCAGGGAGGTGAACCAAGTTCCTGCTCCTCGTCCCAATATGACGCTCACAGTCATAACATCCGATCTACGGGGGATTTAGTTGTTGACGGCTCCAGTCCAGAATGATTTCCTGGGTAGCCATCAAATCCCACCCGAACTCTTTGTTTACCTTCCCAGTCATCGAGGAGACTTACTCCTCCAAATCTAATTAGGGGGATATTCTCTCGGAATGTCCTTTGTTGCCAGGATCTATGTTTGAGTTTGTCAGAAGAAAATGAGCAAACGTGAAAACCCAATTCTGTGTGTGTTTTTCATCAATTGCCACGTTTATTTTACTCACCGGAGGCATTCGGCATTGGTCTTTTTAAAATGTACTGCTGGCCAAAACAGGATTCTGCTCCTGAGATTGAGTCAGACATTTTTTATCTGAAACATCGAAAGAGGCAGATCTTTCTTCCTTTACCTTTAAAATGACGGACGGAACATGTGGGTGGAAGAAAAAAAATTGCCGAAGGGAAAGTGGATGGAGGGAACAAAAGGAGTAGAAAGGTAAAGAAACAGAATGTGGAAAGGGAGTTTGAAAAAGAGAATTCAATGAAACAACAACATATAAAAAAATGGAGAAGGTGAGACATGTCCGTTCAATAGAAAGGAATGGAGTAAAATAAAGACAATGTGGAATACAGAGGAGCTTACATTAAAAGAGTGGGGGGATATGAAAAGGAGGGAAAATGGACACTACTACCCTTTTGTATTATGCCTCAACATAAATTGAATTGACATAATGAATTGCAGTAAAAGGAAAGTCAGAGAACGACAAATCATTATGAAACGTTAATTTATTCAGTGCCATGAATAGGTTTGACTTTCGCTGAGCTTCACACCGGATTAACAGTCGCCTGTTGAAACAGTGGGTCTGCGTATGTGTGCGCTTTCATTCAGGTGCAACGCAGTAAATATGTTCCTCCAACCACACGTGGACACGGACATGTAGAGAAAAATAGCGCTCACGGGCGTGAATCCAAATGATTTAAATGTTTATTCTGTCGTGCCGCACGAGCAGACTGCGTGTATGAGAATGTGTCCCCATCCATTCACGACTAGAGTGCCTTATTTTGTGACGGGTAACCGGCCAGCTGGTGTTGACAGATTTAATGATCACGGTGAAAACTGAGAATAGATGAATCATCTGCCCTCTTCAACTTAGTCTTTTCACTCTGCCAAATCTATTTCTAATTCAATCCCTATTATGACTAAATCATCAGATCCTAAAATATGTTGCTTTAAGAAACACTTTCTCAGCATTTATTAGGAAGCCTTTTAATTAAGGAAAATGAAGGTTATGATTCATGGCTCGTGTGACCCCTTCTGTCCGCCACGTCTTTGCATTAGTCACATGATGGCGATATTGGATTTACTTCACGCTCACAGTTAGGCACATCCAATTAAATCTGCGTGAGTCATGAGCAAAGCTAGAAAACAAAAATCTGCAGAGGAGGTTTATGTGCAGCGACCTTTTGAATAATCTGAAGGTGGCACATAATGGATTTCAGAGAAGCAGACTGAAAGGTCCACATTGTGGATTTGCAGGATGTATTTAGGTCGAATTAAGTTCGAAACCAAAAGTTCTGCAAATGAAATTAAGAGATGACCAATTGAGGGATCGGTACATTGAGGGTCAGTCCTTTAAAGCAGAGTTGCTCGGTTGTCGGATCCTGTCCAGCGCTGACCGAGGCTGTGCAGGGATTGGCCAGTCTGTGTCCGACTAAACCCTGGGTCCAGTTACGGGACGCACGCTTCTGTTTGTCTCTCACTCCATTTAATCCCACAATTGACTTCATGTCTCCAACCTCTGACTTTGATTCTCTTTGTCTCATGTTCTGAGATCAGTAGAGAGGCATTTTTGTGTATGTGTGTGTGTGTGTGTATGTGTGTGTGTGTGTGTGTGTGTGTGTGCACTTTGTTTCGGCAGCCATGGCTTTTATTGCTAATTTATGTGAGAGGTGATCCATCACATGAAAAAGCATGTAATAAATCACGTTTGTGTGAGTGTGTATGTGTGTGTGCGTGCGCACTTTGTGTTGCCAGCCTAGAGATGTCAACAAACTCAACATTGTATGAGGGGAACAACTTAAAAGCACACACACACACACACACACACACACACACACACACACACACACACACAGGTTGAATGATGAGCAGAGCAAATGCTTGTTTATCCTTTGGCTTCTGCCGGTGCGTCATTTATGTTGATGGATGAGTATTCTGTTAAAGATAAGAGCGAGAGAGGCAGAAACACATACGTGCGCAGAGAGAGAGAGAGAGAGAAAAAGAGTACAGAAAGGAAGATAATATGATTTGATGGGAAGAAAGGACAAGAGGGACAGAGAGTGAGAAGGACAGAACCAGGCTGACAGTGATGTATTGATCTGATATCAGCAGAATCTGAATTTACTCCACATGAGTCATGACTCATCCAGGTTAAATATGGTTTCTTAGTTGCAGTATTTCATTTTCAAAACTCATGTAAATCCATATAAATAGCAATGTAACAATCTCATTTTCAATTTACTTTTTAACCTCATTTTATTTTCGGGATTATGGCAAAGTATAAACCAGTGTTGGCTAGGCGTGCCATACATGTAGTCTGCCATAGTGTCTTTTGTTTGTACATAGTTAAATTAAATTATTTAAGCCCATTTCCACCACTAAAAGAAGGAAGGAAAGAAATGAAAGAAGGTATGAAAAGGGCCGCCTGTGATGCAAGGACTACGCTACACAAATACAGTTGTTTTCCGTGGGTCATTTGAGCAGCCCAGGCCTATAAAAAGGTCTGAAGTAGCAACAAAATCCCTTTTGCTCTCGGAATGGGAGCAGTGAGAAGGGAAATGAGTGTTCAAGAAGTTGATCCTTAAATGCAGCAGTAATTGACTCAAATCTGAACAAATCCCCAGTGTGCGCGTCATTCGATAACACTCAAACTATCCTCGAGCAACTTGGAGAACTCTCGACTCTTAATACAGAGGCTGCAATGAGCCCGGTGCAAAAATAGTGTCAAAATTGTCTCTTGACAATGTACAGTATATTTCCTTTCAAAAGTGATAAGTGTACACAGGCTTGTGTGCATTTGAACTCCTTTGACGCTTCTCTTTGCTTTTGTCTGAAGATGCTTTTATCCTGATGAGAACATAAAAAAATATGAAAGTATTCTTTATTAATCCTCTATTCATGCAGCCGTGAAGGTGCTCAAGGAGCAGTTAGAGGTTACGTGTCTCGCTCAGGGACACTTTGACGCGGGACGTACGGCAGCCATGGGTTAGAACCTAAACCCTGTTGTTACCGGCGCAACCTTTCTATTCTACACGGGCGACCGTGGCGCGAGGAGTAGAAGGTCCCTACAAATACACTTCCTAAATTGCAAACATTACAAGCAACCACTCTTTCAAATTGTGGTTGCATTAGTTCTTTGATCATTTTCTTGTCCACACAGAAAATGACCTGACAGGAAGTGCTGGAACTACAAAGCTAAGGATCCTCAAGAAAAAAGGTTGAGACGTTGAAGACTAGATATTTTTTCACAGTTCTTACTGAAAAGCCTTTTTCTTCACTCATATTGCTAGAAAAGCAAAGCAAAGATGCACTTTGGTTCCCAGTGAGCTCGAACATCGTCACTGGAGACGACATGAAAGAAAGCACAGAAATGTAATCTGGACCAACATTGGAACGAGAAAACAAATGTCGGAGCGACGCTTTTGTTTCATCAACGGTCCTTATTCATAAACAAAAGGCAGACACAGATCCGTGCTCAAACAATGCTTGCTTAGTCATGACTCGGAGCAGCAGCCCCAACAGGACGTGCTGGTGATCTCCAGTCAGATTATGTGACTGTAATAAGACTTCTTTACCTGCCGTACTTGTTGCTTTACACTTGTCTTCTAAATGCCCAACTCGTTGACATCTCAAACATTTTATTGGTTTAGAAGTTGTGTTTTCTGATAGTGAAATTTTTTTAATCTTTTCGTAAAACTACAGAAGAACAATCAAGCCGTCACATTTTTCTTGGTCCAGCACACTTCAGCTGCTCACCTTAGCTAAAGACACAGAAGAATCTTCCTCGGCAAAATGTCAAAAACACACGTCAGAAAGCAATGCTTTTTTTCTAAAGTCAATATACGGAAAATTCTCAATAAAAACTGTAAAAAGAAGCCGTTTAATTTACTCAGAGGAAGTGCAGCCAGTAAAATAAAATCAGGTCACCCCTCTGTCCATAATAATAAAGTGTTAATAAACAGGTGGTGCCGACGTGTGTTGTTTAAATGGAGACAGAGAGAGAGAGAGACTTATAACCTTGAGGAGACAAATACTGTTCGCCTGCACTCTAACACTCAGCCCACCTGCTCAGAAATGTGTCACCGATGAAACTGTTATCTTCACTTCTGCTTGTCCTTCTCCCAGCTCCATCTCAAGGCTTCTCTATAGCTGATTGACCCCTGAAATCAACATTAGTTCCATTCCTCTCTTTTTCAGTCATGTCGTATTCAATGGCTTTAAATAGAGACCTTCATATGGAACCGACAATGTGGACCAAACAACTCACTATTAAATACAAAATACCATAGATCTGTCTTCCTATTGCTGAATCTGACATTTTATATTCTAATGTTTTGTATAAAAACGTGTAAAAAAATAAAATGTTAAAATAAACCCTTACATCTCAGTGCAACATTCCAGTTATTTTCACTGCAGAGAAGCAGTGAGAAGAAATAGATGGACACCATTCCTAATCTCCTCTTCTCGGCTTTATCTCTCCCACTCAGATTTTTGTCTCCAATTGTTGCTATAGTGACACACATGTCCCACGAGACGGTGCCAGTTAGCGGCAAATTGACTCTTCACACAGGCGCACACACAAGATCACACACACACAGGAAGCTCTGAGCCTAAAAACGGCAAAGCACCACATGACCAGAAAAAAAGGAACCCAAGCAGAAGAAAGAGGGCGTGGGTGCAAATGTAAAGTGGACACTGCTATTTCAATGTGGATTTCTGTTACACATATAATGCGGTCCTGCTACAAACGTCTTTATCTAAGAAATATTTTTGTATTAGCAAGATATGTACTGACCAAACCAAAGGGAATGGCACGTCGCTGCAGAATGTCGTAGCAGCCACGCTGGTTAAATAGCCCTTGCACTTCAGGATACATTCAAAGTTCTTGAATGAATACTCTTCTTCAAGCAATAATGGACTTTCCTTTCTCTTTCCTTAGTTAAGTGGTTCTCGCCATATTATGTATTCACTGGAACTGTCCACCAACCCTGCACAACACATTGTACAATCTGTCCAATAAAATACTGAACCTGACAAGGCCATGTATGTCACATGTGAAAACGAATAAAAGTAATTGTGCATCGCTTGTAAATGGACACTGACCGTGTCCAAGTAAAAATGGATATTATAATGGAAAACCTTTCCACCACATGCTGTATGTAAAACATTGTGCTGGATCCTCGTACTTCAAGCAGTTGGTTCCCTCTTTGTCAGTTTTTTTTTTAACCAGCTATTTATTACTGATCTCATATTCCGAGGTTATTGTCGCTAATAAGTATGTCACTTTGAATTTTTGCCAACAAATGGTTATCCACGTTAAAAAACAAGGGTGTGTATTGAAATAACAGCAGATTAGACTGACTGGGACCATCATTGAATTTGCTTGAGCTGTTATGGTGGACTGAATCTAATCAGGCTAATAGTTTCTGTTCCCCCAAAAAGGGTTAGAACAAAATTACAATCACTGCAGCGCAGTGTTTTCCAAAACAGTGCAATGGGAACTGCCGTTTGTTAAATGAATGTATTAATCAGGGGTTTGCCCATCCTCTTTAACGTGATTGCTATTAAATATTAGCAAAGCATCAATAAGGCTTCCAATGTGTTTTAACTGCATCCAAGTGCCAGTTTGAATAATTATTTCCTTTGTTCTCACAGACAGTTGGGTGTACTTGATAGTCATGAAGTTCTTGATAGTTCCAATAATACATCATTTTGTACCCTGTGGAACAACTATGCAGTTAGTACAGCAAATACAATAATAAAAGGAAATCACATTGTGGACATCGCTCATTCCTTCATACCGAGGACAAATAATGTACTGTAATTCCTAGATACATTTCTACAGCAACCTGGTGTTTCAAAAGGGGAATTGCCTTAAACTACTGGAAATTAGAGGGCGACTACATTACAGGTAATTTAGCAGACGCTTTTATCCAAAGCGACTTACATTACACTTTTAACCCGTGGCTTTTTCACATTTTTGCCCGGGTAGCAATTAGGGGTTAGGTGTCTTGCTCAGGGACACTTCGACATGGAACATGGGGCAGCCTGGAATTGAACCAACAAGCTTGTGCTTCCCAGCACACCTTCTCTAACCCCTGCGCCACGACTCCTACACAAGACTGAAAAAAAGGTAAAAACCTTAATTATTGTAAACATGTTTCTTTAAATTACTAATTTAAACCCAAACCAGAATATTTCTCATAACCTAACCAAATTCTACCACGTGGGGTCCGTAGTTCTGGACAGCAACATCTCTCACTCGCTCTTACAGCGGATGAGGGAGAGAGTTTTGTAAATCCCCAAATAGACCGTTTGAAGCGGCATCCATTATGAGCCATGTGCAAGGCTCTCAGTCTGAAAATTGATAACCCAGTTTTGCTGCTTTGTTTGATACTTTAGAACACTTCTGGTACGAACATTGTTATAATATTTACTTTAGGTCTAAAATAATTGGTTGATTTTGGAAACAAGTTGACTTTATAATCTGGTGAGCAAACATTTACTTATTTAAACATAAATCAAATACGGAACGCAGTATAATTTATTTGGAGGAGTTGTGTTACTGGACACATATCAATGTAATGATCGTTTTTCTCCCTGCTCTGTGAAGGTCAGTCCATTGCTGACACATTAGCCACAAGCAGTTGTCAAATCAACTTTGTTTTGGAGATTTCTTTTCCTTACAAGCCAAAAATCAATTAATTCTGCTAGAGGTCATAACAGCAACGTTTCCATTATCAATCAGAACCAGTCTTGAAAGGGACATTGTAAATATTAGCAGCCTCAACAGATGGAACCCCGGTGGAGGGTCCGCTGATTCAATCACTCAAAAGACGTGATCAAATCATTACCCAGGGATGCACGCTTTTTGAGAAGGGTCAATATATTCTTTTTTGTACCTCTGGTTATTATAATAATTTAAGATCAATTGGGCTACACAAATCCAAATAAAGAAGAGGTATTATTGTAGGGGCCACAGTGTGACTTAATTATTGCAAGATCCGGGCACGGATAGATGGATTTTCTTTTATTAAATTAACCTTCTAATTTATCGTTAGGCCTTGGCCAGAAGTTGACAGGAAAGGTATTCAATATTCCTTAATTCAGGTGGCTATAGCAGGCAATCGATGAAGATGCTGGGCATTAAGGTGCTGCATGATTTCATACCTAATTTAAATAGTACCATGCGTTCGGTTTATATATATATATTTAAGGGTGTGAGAAGCTGATGATACATTGTATGCGTCATCGTAAAAGAGTTGTCAGCAATTCTTAGCATCCATCATTGGAAAAAGAAAAAAAAAAGTTATCCCCATGCATTTCATGCCCTGATCTTTTGCGCCACAGGTTACGTTCCTCTAGTGGTTTTAAGGCCCTTATAACGGTTTAAATATTTTCAACTATTTAATGCCGGGCCGAGAGTCAAAAAAGTAAAAAAAATGACCAAAGACGCAAATAAATTAAATCAGAACGCACATAAAATGTTTCCTATTGATTTATAATGCGTGGAGGGGTGTGTTGTATCCTACACATAAATATGATGTCAATGTGTGAACACAACATCAACCTGAGCGTGCAGTCCGGATTTGCTTTAATTTATTCACTTGCCGTTGCTCTTTTATAAATCATGACTCATCTGTGAATATTCATCCGGGTCGACCGGGACTCTTTGTACTGCCCCAAATGAATGACTGTGCATACGGCTTGTGTGGTTATTACCCATTTGGCCCTTAACCGGTCTTTTGTTGGGAATTCGACATGATCTCACCCATAAGTTAAACGACTAGAACCTGAGGGGTTGAAATAAAATGTCAGCACGGAGGAAAACAATTTACAAAGTCAGCCCCAGGGAAACAATACATTTTAAGGTTTGGTAAAAAAAAAATACATGCATTAATATCTAATGACTGGGTGATTGTATTGTAACTGGACATTTCTAAATTGAAAACCACCAAGGTGTTCTATACAGCTTCTGATATAGTTATAACAAATAACCTTCATGTAGCGTTCATGTAGCCATACACACCACGCACAGCTTAATCCAGTTAAAGTAACAACATCCTCACTCGATTGAGCCGAATCAAAAATCGATTATTATTGGTGTGGGTAGTTTTCTAAAGATAACAACTGCTCGAAAGCGATGTGAGAGAGACGACGTCCCGGAGCACGAATCCACTGAACGCGTTACTGCTGCCTTCTTTTACTTGAAAAATGACTATACCTCTACACTGCATGTTATTATTTACTCATTCACATCTTTCTCACCCTGTCTGGATTCCTCTCCATCTCTCTTCAGTGGCACGAGGGTGAACGGAGGTCCACACAGTTGTGTTTAGTTATGGACTTCAACGTGTGTACAGGGACCTCTCAGCCTGCCTTATTAATGAGGACCAGTGGATGGTTTCTTTGTTTGCTGCCAAACTTGCATATAGCGTGTAGGAAAACTGCAAGGGATATCACTGCCTATTTCAGTGCAGAATGTAATGGTAAGGGTAAGGCAACAACCTATTTGTTATCATTTTATTGACATTTGGTTTCACACAGGACATTCAAACTTGTCTCCTGGGTGAAAGTCCTTTTGTTTGACTAATCAATCCATCCCAACCTCTTCCCTACATCCTTTAATGTGATCTGTTGAACCTGGGATTGTACCACCATGACAAAAGGATGCGGATTTTACTTTAAAATGACCTTTTACACATGGTGACGTCACAGAATATGAACCCATTATTTGCCACTAGTTGGTGTAACGCCTCAATGAGATTGTGCAATTGCTAATGCCAATTTTTATGCTTACATACTTTATATTGTTGTCCTTGTTTATTTTATTTTTCCTATTTTTGTATACTTGCATGTGCTGTGCAGTCAAAGTCAAATTCCAATAAAGCGGATTCTAAATCCGGTGTGTTATTCTAACTACTCTGCTAATTGGCTTTAGCCTCACTGTCACCTAACACGGTGTCGAATTTGACAGTTGAATGTTAAATATTTTGTTATTACTAGCTGATCGGTTCACTTTGGTTTGGCTCGTCATTAGACTCTTTCCCTGAGTTCAGTCCGACTGCGTTTATGCGGCTTCTGTTCCACGCTACTGCTTACAGAGGCACTCTAAATGTATTACATGCGGATGTGTAATGTTGAAAACAACCGAGATAACAAAGCTAATGTAACTACCCGGGGTTGAAGTGCAAAGCTTGATGTCGCACACACAGCTCAGCTGTAAATGTTTATTTATGCAAAATCCAGGACAATCGCATCATAATACGTGTTTTGAATTATCCAGGTCCAACAATATTACGGCCTGCAGTCTGTTCAGCCTGCAACGAGTGTAGCAAGCGGAAGGTCAACTAAGAAAAGGATCTTAAGATCATTTATTACTATTGGACTTTTGTATTTTTGTTGCAGGAAAAGCTTGATTATGACCAAAAACATAACACGCAGTCATTTTGGGACTAGTTAATTTTGTGTGTTATGACTTAAAACATTAACATCAGAGTCGAAGATGCTACGGTCTTTCCCACTATTTCTCTTATGGTCAGTTGTCTTCTCCATAACGTTTTCTTAACCCTGGTAATGCAATAGTCACTGCTTTTATTCTCCGCAGAGTTGTTATAAAAACTGGCATCTTTGAGAATAGACAAGAGCAGTTTGAATTGAACATGTTATTTATTTGTCTTCATCCTATACTTATTCTTCTATCCGATTCTTTTCTAACACATCACTACCTCCCATCCTCACATGAAGCGCTGGTAGCGGCTATTATGGACCTTTGGGGATATGTCGGTGTTTTAGCAAAGCTGCATGTCAGAGTCAATCTCATCAGACGGAATGAAAAGTGACAGGGAGACGCTTATAAACCAAAACCTTGTTTACACTTGTCTGGTAACTGTCCAAAAACAATCCAATAATCACCCGGTTCAACAAACCCGCCACTGCTTCCATTCCCTCTCTGAGGTTTCTTCTGCTCGGTCTCTTTGAATGAATGTTCATGGTGCCGATTATCCGTTTTTGCCAAAAGCTAAATTGAGCTTTTGAGGGTGTTTTATTTAAAAGAAGGCAAAAAGAGGTAGTAGTGGGTGTCTGACGTTGCAAACCATATCGTATGAATCTGTTAACATGAGGGTTTAGCAAGCCAACATCTATCCATCTACAGCACCTTGGTGAGTTATACACCAGTGTGTATGCAGCTTGTTCCTCAAGTATTCAAAGCTAAAAAAGAAACAAATAGCCATCCCACAAACCAACATGGGGTTTATGTTCCTAACAGTCAGTAATCTTTCAGCCGAGAGACTGCGACCCGTCCCCAGTCACCCTTGTTGGAAACAAGACGTCCATTCACATAACTTGCAGACTTCAATAGTCCCAGTTATCTAAAGCCAAACGGCAACCTTTTCATAAACCTTACCAAGTCGTTTACTTGCCTAAACCAGACTTAATTAAGTTTTTCTGTGAAGACAAGCTTTATTTTGAAAAAATTGATACTTTTCAGGTGTAGAATGAGGAGTACATGAACCGCTGTCATTTATTATATTGTTATTGACAGTGAGAACAATGGCTAACTTCAGAGTAGCTTCATTCTAACTTTAGCTGCCTTCATCACAATAGCCAGACCCTGTGAGGAGTTATTGCTTGATGATTTTTTCACATCTGGGAGTAGAATGGATTACTTATGCATTTACACCTCTTCAACCTTCTGATTAGAAAATGTCTCGCCGGATTCCTCGCCGGAGTGTAAAAGGGTCTTTTAGGTTTTATTACAGCTGCCTGGCTATCATTTTTTTCTGTCTCTTTATTCTCGCTGCAACAGAATCTTACCTGGGATTGGCAGCATAAAATGATTTCCTTGTTTTGTCCTTATTTATTCCATTTCATTTCTTTAACGCTTCATCTCTTGGAAGCAACACAATTCTCCTCCTAACACAATATTCCATAATGCATTAAGTGGTAATGAAAATTAAACACTCTTATCAGCCTTTCTTTCTAGGGTCCTCGTTCAATAAAAGATTTGTGCACTCTGATTCCCCCTTCATTATCTATCTCACTTCAGTTGCAGCAGCAATAAAATTGTATAAATTGTCTCAAATAGTCTCTTAACCCATATTTTATGCGCCATTATATTTTCTTCCCGAAAAGCAGACGCAACTACAGTTGTTTTCAGTCACCTTAACTTTTGTGTTTGGAATTACTTCATCTTGAGGTCATAGACTTTGCCATGTGCTGGTCTTTGGCCTAATATGGTAATCCGTTTGAATGTTGAGGAGTCGCAGACCAATTTAGCACAAAAACAAGCTCCATCTTCAAGCTGCAGTTCTTCTGATAACACTCCACTCCACTCCTCTTTATCTCTGGTTCTGTCTCCACCTCCCTCCTCTGATGCTCAGAGTTCATCTGTTCGAGACATATTTACAACCCGAACACTTATAATCTTGGGTTTCTTTATCCATTCGTCAATCTTAATGCCTGATTGTATTGCTGTCATTGGAAGCAAATGCATGGTAAATACAGCCGTATTAAAATCTTCTTTAATGTGCTTCTCGGTCTTGGGAGCAGTAAGCGCAGGGATACTCATTTCGTAGAAATCTTATAAATCGCGCTGTTAAATATCACCAAGTCTGACACACGGTCCATTTAACCTAAAACACCAATGAGGCGGGCTGATGACTCTCAAAGGGACGACCTACTCTGAAAATGTAATTCAGTGGATGACAGGGAGTGAAAATTTATCGTCCGGATTTTTGTTTTTATCTCACCACAATGCGGTATCAATGCAGGCACAGAAATATCAGATTTGAAAAAAAAAAAAAAAAAAATTCTACTAAACAGCTTTCAGAATATGAAGCACATTATCTCTCAAGCTGTCTTTACACGTTAATGGATTTTTCCCCCACTCTTTCCGTAATGAATAATTTACGCAGTTATGCAACCATGAGTCACACCTATACAAATGAAAAAAGGCTATATTTTCCCTATATAAATTGAAATAAAAGGCTGCCGGTTTTAGCAATTACATTTGGGTCGGGTAGGAAACTAACACATACAACACACTCATGAGTCGATGGTTATGAAATGTGACATCGGTGACGTAAATTCTCTTGACATTTTGCATCTTGTCAACTGGTGGCAAAAAATAAATAAATAGTCTCCTTCATTTGTCCCCTTGGTCCAGTTCCCCCCAACACGTGTCACTCATGTTGATCAGCTGTCATGTTACCCTCGTACTGAGGGGACACACATCTGCTGGCCCTCCGTAGACATTCAAGGGAAATGATGGTGATGTTGGTTTGAATGTTTTTCCATTGCAATTTCTGTTATTGTTAACTTCAAGCTTAGAATAACCTGCGCAGGCATTTGGATTTAGCCACGTAGAGGCTGTATTTAATTGAATATTATTTTTGTTATTCATTGTATTAATCCACTGGGTTATCTTCTAGGTTTTGTCATATAATATATATAATTATATATAGATATAATTAGATTTTAATAAAACCCATTTATTTTGGGTCATTTTGATGATGGCCGACTTTAAGGAGGAAGTTTGAACACGATTCCAGGCCACAAGTTTTTCATCATGTACATGCTTGATTTGAATGAGGTTGAAGATTGGGTGGGAAAACTATTGCCACCAGATGATTTGTAAGACTCATTCAAAATTCAATTTTCATTCAAAAATCGAATTACTGCTGGAATAAAAAAAGACCTTGCGAGTTGTGGTTGGTGGAACACGGAATGAGCTTCTCCTTCAAACGAAACGTGCTCTCTTTTCTATGGTGACCTCTAGTGGGTCCGGGTGAAGGCCAATAACTGAACCAGCCTTTCTGATCAGCTCATTGATCCTGTTTGTCATCCGTAGTAATTCCCTCCCCCAACAGAGCACGGCATAGAAGAGGACCCCAACTGAGATCCCCTGATGAAAAAAACCTGAAGAAGCTTTCATATTGTAATATGGAAATTCAGATACGGTAGATGGAAATCAAAATTGCCGCACTATCTGCAACGCACAGACATGATCTGGAAACATGGCAGCGGCCTTCAATTGCGAACATTCTGCTGTGGCGTGATCTCATAAGCACCACTCCAGCAGAGCAGCGCACATCATTCGAGTACAGAACCACCTGGCAGATTTAATGTGGTCGTTCCTTTCCCCTCAAGAGGATGATGCGCAATACCCACTGTGGTTCTTCAATACCATTGGAGACCATTTCCAGGCCATCGTGGTCCAGAATGCAGCAGTTTCTTTAGTGGCACCACGGGGCGCGATATGGTTACAACCATGGTGGAACATTGATAACCCTTCCATACAACTCAGGAATCACCCTCTGCAGGACCAAACATAAACAGAGCAAAGCTCAAGTCCTGTCACTATTTGAGGTAAATTGTCCTGAACCAAAGCATTGGAAAATATTTACCCGACTGTGCCCTTACTGGAAAGGTCAGAGGTCAAGAGCAGATCATCATTTCGCCACCGAGAACGTCTGCGGCAAATTTAATTTTAATTCTGTTTCTAACAACAACATTTCACATAAATAATAAATATGATAATGATAACGGTTGGCAGTATCCTAACAGATGCTGTATGACAGAACAGTGAGTTTGTTTATGAAAATGGAATCAGTAAGTAATTACTTTAAGTATAGAGTGCTCAATTACTTTCGTTTGTTTGTCATTTTACAATAATCCAGCGGACGTGTGCTTCTTCCGGAGTTTACGAAATGATTTGCCACCATGTGGTCGGAAAATAAATGAGGAGATTGTTGCATTTAGTTTGTCAGCCGTTATTTTATGTAATTTGAGCTAAATGATTATCATTCATGAATGTACACATGCCTCATAATGTGAAAGTTGCTGAGAGGTAGGCCAGTATATTACATTTTAGTTTATTTCCATTTTAAAGTAGAATATGCATGTGTATATTGTTTGATTGGACTTTGTTATATTGAGGATATATTATATTGGTACATGTGTTGGCTTGACGCTCCCTTTATTTTCCTGCTTATATTGACGTCATGTTTGCAGCAGGTACAACTGAGATGGGCGGATTAGGCACCAGTACAGTTTTTCTACCCTGCGACGGAATGTTTTTTTTTTGTGTATTTATTGAACGCTTTTAATGCTTGAAATGAACACCAAACAAAAAGAACTTAATATCTCTTGTCATTCGCGTGAAGAAAAGGAAATAAATGAGTCTGCAGCTCGATTGAGACTTAGAAATGTACGTCAACGAAGAATCGGCGCTGCAGTCTGCATAGAGGTTTTTAGAAGACGAGCTCCAGTAGTCGGCAAGATCTTTTCCTACGAGAAAGACTTTAACGTGAGGTCAGTCACTAATTTGACCGAGAGCGGCCAAGAATCCACAATCCAGGAACGAGGCAAAGTCATAGAACAAAGCACTCAGCAGGGAAAATGCTGGAAACCGATGAGCGCACACAGGGGAGAAGAAAGACAACCTGGCACCGGAACAAGGAACCAGGGGGGTATTTATGCCTGTGGCTGGCTGGCTGGCTGGCCTGGGGGGAGGGGGTCGAGCAGGTGCAGGTGATTGAACGCAGGTGTAGCGAGTGAGAAATCAGCAGGAACACGAGGACGGGAACTGAAATGACAAAAAAAAGGGCGATCAACACCGTTAGGTTCCGAGTAAAAAATCTAGAGAACCGGCGCGAAATGAACTTAATTGTTTATTTTACTGCCAACATTAAGTTAGCGGTGCCTAAGTTAATTAAACTAACAAACGGTAATTGAAAAAAAACGTCTTTCTTCAATAAAATTGTGTTGGCGTTTTCCTCAGTAGGATTCATGACCTCTATCAGTGACCAGTTGGAGAACGTTTCCTTAATCTTGTTTCCATATCTGCAGAGCCTGTTGAGTCTCGAGACAGACTGATGAGGTGTTCTTCCTTTGAGGCGCCCACCCTGTGGATTACGCTCGGTAACACTTCCTAAATCACTATGATGGAGCGGGAACGGTTCCGTCCGGCTGTTTTGGTGCAGCCAGAGAGCTTAAACGTCACGTGGGCTGTTTGGCTGAGCTAGCCAAAGTTTCCCTGCAAATCAGTTGGGGATTTTTGCGTTAGCATTGTAGCTCCTTTTAGCTGATTTAAACTCAGCGAGCCCCGCAAAAAGCAGTAACTAATTTGCCTAAATCAACTCAAAGGCTGGGTGATTACTGGACAAAACCACAGCTTTGCTGCTTCAAATCGTATAATAGGCTTGCTTTTTCCTCCACTTACTCAATTGCTCAATTGCCCTTGCCGATAATGATACTTTTGGTTGGTTAATTTACAGCTTTAGTTAGTTAATTAGTTAGTTAAATTGAATTAAAATGGATTATTCGTGAGACTTCCATCTCATCCAAATTCTTACCAAATTACTATTTTCTAGTGCCTTTAAGCAAATTACAGTTAAGCTGAATAAAGCTAAAAAATAATGTCAATAATTTCTACTTTATTGCAGTCAAACAATATGTTTTTGAGAGATAACACACAAAAGGTATTTATATATAATGTTAATTGTTCTATAATCTGCTGGCTGTAATTAATTGTGATTAACATATCACATTATTTACTTTAGCTGTTGACCGGGTAAACAGAATTATTATATTCAACTCAAAACATCTCATGTTTTTTAGCCTCTTTATCAGGTAAATCACTGCCTGCACATCCAAAGTTGACAGCAACCACAGCAATAGATTTCCCTTGATAGCGAGTGGGAATTATTAAAGGAGTAAACAATTCTGTACATAACCTTAGAGATTTGACGCTTGCTCGGCAGATCAGGAGAATCCAAATGACATCATTGAAAAGTAAATGTGTAAACGGTATACATTAAGAATATGTAAAATACATGTGCATTCGTCCGTCAATTGTTCATGAGTGGAAGGTACCATTTTTATGTGTTACGATTACACATCACACATGTTAAGGGGGTATTTTAAAGGTATTGCAAAGTTCAAGCATATGTTTCTTGGTTTTGTCCCCAGGCAAATCATCCAAACCAATGTCAAATACTCGGTCAGTCTACCATTCGTATGCAGCAAATGCTTTTCCAAATAACCTTTTTGTTTTTACTGGAACTTAGGTAAAGCCACACTCATGTATACCTAAAAACAATACTCATGGAGTCATATTGTTAAAATAGAGTTGTTAGATAGAATGTCGACAAGTCATGTGAGAAAATGCCTAAGATGACTTTCAGTTTCACGTGTACCTCAAACTATCTCATGGGGGAAAGTTCAGTTTGGTGTGATAATAAATCAAAGCAATATGAAAAGAAATACACAAAGGAAGCAGCGCACAGTGAAGCCTACACCTGCTCACGGTAGTCATGCCATCACTTATTTTATCCGTGTCTCTCTTTATAGACCGTGAGCTGATGTAAAGATAATGAGCTTTACAGTAAGAGATTTTAGGCTCTTACTGCAGCTCACTTGAGGGTGTTTCCCTATTTTTTTTGGAGGGGGGGTTCTGGTTTAAACATCATGATCAAGCAGTGTTTATACATACCAATGGTTGCACGTGCTGGATGTATGAGAATGCCAGGATACAAACACACACACACACACACACACACACACACACACACACACACACACACACACACACACACACACACACACACACACACAGAGCAGGTTCTCCTCCACCACCCAAATGCACATACAAGATGGGCTACTAGTGCAGAGATGGAGATAACAGAGGGGGGGGGTCCTGAGAGAGCCATCATCGATCTGAACGGGGGAGGGAGAGAGAGGGAGTAAGAGAGAGAAATCTGTCAAGAAAAGAGGAAAGCGAAGCGCAGTGCCGGGCTGCATCTTTATCCCAGCAGACCCCTCCCCTTCTCCCTGCGCCCCCCCCCCCCCCCCCGCTTCCTCTCTGTCTCCACGCCAGCTGATGCTGACTGGAGGTGAAGCGGCTCCCCTGTCCCCTCGTTATCCCGGCGAAAACCTGGACGGACTCCCGCAGATTTGGGACAGACTGGACCCGCCACTGGATGACAGCGGAGGGGAAACTGCACATCTGAAAGAGAACCAAACCGAACCAAACCAGGACAGCGGGAGAGACAGAGAATAACACCGCCCCCCCCCGATAACGCAGAACAACTTCCAAACGGTTGTGTCCTCTGGAGCCGTCGCCACCGGAAAGGTAAGACCGAGCTGCAGGCACGTGCACGCAGCGCAAATACGCACACACATGCACATATATGCGCATATATATGCGTCCGTGCGCTGGATCACAGCAGTGCGCAGTGCGTGCGAAAACGCGCCTGCTGTGTCCATCTGCACTCCGTCACTGTGTTTATGTTGAGCTGCACCAGCTGAAGGGCTGCCATAACACACAGCATATATGGCGCGTGCCTGACGTATATGCATTTCGCATTCATGGCGCGTTTGTGCGTTCGCCCTGCAACTTGCTTCATCCTGCGCTTTAGTTGCAGGTCGCAACGTGAGCTGAGTTTGTTGCATTCAAACGCATAGCATTTGAACACCTGTTCTGATTGAGATGCATGTGTGTGTGTGTGTGTGTGTGTGTGTGTGTGTGTGTGTGTGTGTGTGTGTGTGTGTGTGTGTGTGTGTGTGTGTGTGCATGGGTGAACGTACGTATGCGTGCGTGCGGGGAATGGGGGTCTTATCAGAGGGGAGGCTTTGGTCATGTGCGTTCTTTATGTGTACTTTCTTATTGTGTTTTTAATGTGTGGGTGGGCATCTGGTGTTACTACTGAGAAATTCTGCAGCAGACCCTCATGGAAGTGTTTTAATGGCAAAACTGCACAAAATGCATCCAACACCAGAAATCAGCGTTTGTTTGTCTTTCAACAGATTTGGAGAACACGTGTTGTGTATTATGGTTTTGGTTTCCAGGGTTCAATAAGAGGTGTCCCATCCAAGTGATCAACAGGCTTGCATTTGTTTTGACGTGTTGGCATGTGCACTCAGACAGACTGAGATGGTGGAGTAAGACGAGTGACGTCCAAAGGTGTCCAAAGAAGAGCTCTCAGTTTGAAGAAGAATTTGCACGTATACTTTGTGTAATAATTCAATTTTATCCCTGATATATTCACAACGTTTTCCTCACCTGTTCACAAGTTACAACTGAACATAGTGCTTCATTTTGTTGTTGAGCTTTAGCATTAGTTGACTTCCTTAGATTTATAGTATTCATTTTATTAGAAGCAAGCTGGGGCTGAAAATGTTACAATAAACAATAAACAAACAAACCTCAGTAGCCAACTTATAGTCAGTTTTTAGTCACTATATTTGTTTGACTAAAATTACATTTAGTTGAATTTAGTATTCAACATTATAATGAAACCCGTAGATAATCAACTTCACATAATCTGAGCTGCTCTTAAATTCTTTACACAACAAGGTAGATGAACAAACAGAAAAATTCAAAATACTCACCAGCAAATATTTAGCAGATCAAAGAAGTGGGATTACATGATCTCTCACAGTTGATTACAAATTCAAGCACATGTGTGAAGAGTGTGAGGTGCATGTACTGGTAAAATATATTATAACATTGTTTTGTGCTAAAGCCGTGTCTCAAGTGTCCTGTATTTGACCCTGATGTGCAAAGAGCAGCATGATACAAAATGTTAGTTCGCAGCTGTGTCCTGAGAAGGGAGGACGGTCAACTCAATCTCATAGACGCTTCAAAACAAAGGACTTCTGTTCATGGCCTTAGTTCATATCTTATTCGGTACGAAAGTTCCGAATCCACGCTTTTACTTTATGTCAATTAATTATGATTTGCACCGGCCACTGAGGAGGATCTTGTGTGTGTGCGTGCTACCCTCAGCTTCACCTGGGTTCTTATCTCAACCTGCTTTGCAGCTTCTCGTAGCTGGCACGGAGAATGTCCTTCACATGTGTATAAAAACTCAGCGTTTTTACTGCTCGGAGACGTCATTACACCGAGCGCTGAGATACGTGCTGGTGTGTTGGACCTCCTGCTTGCAAGCAATAGTTAGAGCCAGATATCTGCTCATGTAATCTTTTTCTCTTCTAAATAAATGTTAACTTTTGACTTTAATTGATCAACGTCCTGCGATTCTTCTCATCAACCAACTCGGGGGGATTGGAGATCCTGACAATAGTACTGCCAGAGATGTAATATTTCCCAGTAATGGCCAACGACTCTCATTAAGAAAAGACCATTAAACACAATAAATGGTCACATTCTAAGGGTATTTTGTTGAAAACAAAGTGGACATTCTTGGGACACAGTGTTGCTGGCTGCTGTTATGTTCAGTAGCTAAAGATAAAATAAAAAAATAACATTAAAAAACCCTGTGAATAAAATCAGTTGATTCAAAGTTGGGTGCCAGACAGGAGAACAACTGCACTTCTACACTGTTACTGAGAGAAAATGTCACTTTGAATAATAACTAACCCCGCTTTACAAAAACACCCAACATTATCCAGTTTTTATCAGTCAATTCTGCATGTTGTGTCATGCGCGTGCTTGTGCGTCACTTTCCCCACCTCGTTTTACTGGCTGGGTAGAAATAGGCTGTGCATCTTTGCCCTTTCTACTAAACACTTCAAACTTTTCATTAACTCAAAAACAAAACACCGTTGTTATTGGTGTAGTTCGTCCATTTACTGTCAGAGAGGAAATTTGTCCGAGGGCTGTGTCTTATTTGTGTAACTAACCATTAAGACAACCAGATGGCACATCTCCCCCCCCACAGTTTACCTTCACTGTATCTGCTTATTGACATAGCTTATGTATCATTATGTTATAGGTTTCCTCTGAAGGGGTTAGGCAGTCAGATGCAGATATCCATCACAAAGGATTGTGGAGTTTTGGGTGTATGTTTACTGGTGTTCCTGGACCTCATTGTTCTTTAACATCCTATTGAGGGTCTTTGGTTAAGATTTTTTGAGAACATGCGGCCTCTTTAGTCATTTGAAGAGGCCAGTATGAAACAAACACATCATTCATCCCTGAAATTTGAACACATCATGATGATGTAACGCGTCGTTTCATTTGCCTCTCAGCCTTTTTTTTTGTAGCATTAGTGTGTAATTATTATTTCTTTTTATCAGGACAATGGTTCGGGGTTAGACTCAAGCCTTAATCCCCAGTGCTAATGGAGTCCCTCTGTTACTGAAGAGGAAGGAGCCTTGTGACATTGGGTTGTTGTCTACACGGGACATAATTCAATTTCCAAAAAAAGATGCTTGTCACAAACTTTACAAAAGCAGCTCCCTTACTCATTGACAATAAAACGTACCTGGTAGCTAATTCTCCCGGCAGCAAAGGCACCAGGAAATCTGAAACATCTTCAGAATTATAGATCATTTACAGATAGTTTTGTTGGACTAGAGTCCATTAAAACAACACACTCACCCATTTGTATTGTTTAAACCTGAATGTCTGCTGAAGTGGCTGTAAAGTATTACAGAAACTTTTTGCAGTCACAACATTGTTTTTCTCCGACACCTCACAACGTTTTACTGCTGAAACATTGCTCGTGAAGTTAAGTCTTTCTGTTTTTATCCTCTAAATATAACCAGTCATACTTCTTTGTAGAGAAAGCTGTCCTGCTGTGATACATGACTCAGCATAAAAACTCCAAACAGACCAGGACGTCCCCACTCTTTAAATAGCTCACGCCTACTTCCTACCACTATTGTAGAGGATAAAAACGACCCACATCAATCAAAGACATGTTTAATGATAATAACACATGCACATATGCTAACACACAGAGATTTTCCTGATTTATGGATTGATAAAGAGATTTCCAGTGTTTTATTATCTATATTTCTGTTGATTTTTGGAATTCATGATATACTTGCCTTTCAGCATCGTGGAAAGTTTCATATTGTTTTTTTTGTTGTGTTTCTATAGCTAATATATATATATATATATATATATATATATATATATATATATATATATATATATATATTTATAACATTTGGATGGATAATACATCTTTTTTATAACCAATATACAGCCGGCAAACACAAAACTGTTGGCGTAGCTTTACTTTCCCTCATGCGCAGTCATACGTCAGCATCATTAGTGCGTCCATGTCGTCTCACACTCGGTGGAGGTGGTTCTGTGGCCCACCCAAAACGTAACAGTAGCCTTACATGGACTTACACTTCAGGCTCAAGTTTAGCTGCTCGTTCATCAGGGCTTAGGCAGCTAAAACACACACAACAACACACACAGACGCACACAGACAGTGCAGAGACAAAGCAAGTGAGACAAAACACACTGAAGCCGCGGGTGGATGTGGAGGAAGGAGAGGAAGAAAGTGTTTCAAAGGGGAGGGAGATGAAGAAGAGATGGAAAGATGAGAAAATAATGAAGGAGGGATATGAGAGCATATATAACCCGCGCGCACCGAGCTCGGCATCAACCGCGGGGGAATTTAGCAGCACAGCAGTGTTACGTTGCTGTTCTGATTTGATGAATATTCATCATCAGGCAGAGAAAGCGAGGCAGCCTGGTTCATGGCAGCACTTTGATGTGTTGCTAGCTAACAGCTAACAAACAGAGGTTCGATAGAGTTTTACTGTGGTGCGTTCATGCTCTAATCCGTAAAGCATTTTCACGACCTGTTCAAAATGTACTTTGTTAAAATGTTATGTTTGGCTAAAGTCTAATAAAGAGTTGTTATGGACAGCAAAATAAAATAGGTATCAGTGACCAGTTATGTGATCCGGTGCATCTTATCCAGACACCCTGAAAACAACGGGTGAATAATACCAGTACACTGAGTGTCTCATCTTCACCCTCTTCTCTGTGCCAGTCCACAAGCCCAAGCCACTTCAACTCTTTCACAGCAACTCACTCCAAACCTGTACTGACTTGCATCATGTGTTGCAGATTTGTTCAGCGGTTTGAACAGATGTGATGATGTGCCCATTGATCGCGTCTCCCACTTCCCTCTGATTGGTGAAAACAGTTGACTCCACTGAGCTTGGTAGATGGAAAACTTTTATCAAACTTTATATTCCACATCTTCTTTTTACATCAAAAAATAAATAAAACCAGTGTGACACATCACTGTGAGTAGACTTTTGTGTGTGTGTGCGATGGATCTATTTAAATGTTAAGGCCATTTCCAGGTTGTAGGTATAGGTTGGGCACATTCATTACGCTGCAAAAACACAGAATCTTTGAGTTGTTAATTGTTGAGCGTTGCAAATTTTGAAAGGTAAACCTCATAATATATGAGAAGCAATTCAAAAGGATTTAGATTGAATTAGTGGATTCGATACTGGATTTTATTTTGATGATTGGACATCAATTACCGCAGCAATAGTCAGATTATTTGAATCACCTTTAGTCTTCTCCTATAGAAAAGAAAAGGAATACACATTTAGCATAGCAGAAACCAGCAAGTAACCACAAACATTACAAAAAAAAGGCAAAATATTGGAGCTTCCGTATCGTTACAATAACACTTTGTTTCGTGGCATTGCAGCATGGCTCCTTTGTTTCCTTCACTGTATGTTTTAAAAGAGTGCATCACACTCAATAGTACTGCACTCTCTTTCCCCCCTTAGTTACCGTTGCTAGGCCTGTCCAGCCTTCACACTTGGCCTGTCAATATGGGGTTTTCAACTCAGTGAAGATATGTTCCAAAGAAATAATAGTTAGGCAATATCAGAGAGAAGGGCACCGAAAGGACTACAATATGCTTTTGAGGGATACATTGATAAAATGATTTGTTACTGAGTGAATAAAGGGGCCATTAAAGTGGAGGCAAAGGCTCAGCGGCCCCAATGAAAGCTTCAGTCCCCGCGTCTCGTCTAGCAATCAACCTCAAATCAAGGATTTTATCGATATTGTTTGGTTCTCTATCGAAACACTTTTATTTGTAAATAATTGTTTTTTTTTAATATATAATAATACTAGCATCACAAATTGGTTTTATCTCAATTGCATTTTCAACATCACCCAGTCACAGGGGCTTAGAGTACAGCTGTACATCACTAAAGCAATGCGAGAAGTTAAACCACTTGAGTGTTAAAGTTTAATTTGTACCCACACTTAAATGCTGGCTCATATTTATAATAAAAAGTGAGTTATTATGACTTCCTTGTTTTTATATGAAATTGCATGTGACCCAGCAGAGTTTAACGCGTCCTCGTTCCCCGGCAGAGATGGAGTACCCTGACGACTTCCTGCTGGCCGAACTGGGCCACCTGCAGTTCTACAACAACTCGTTCTTCGCGAACAACTTCAACGGTACCTACAATGAGACCGAAGCGCTGCTTCCAACGGGGGTGAAGGTCACCATCGTAGTCGTCTACATGATTGTCTGTGTCATCGGCCTGGTGGGAAACTTCCTGGTCATGTACGTCATCATAAGGTAAGAAAAACATGCATTTCTAAAGGCACAAAAAGTAAACTTGCTTTCAACAGAAACGCGAAAAGAAAAAGAGAAGATCAAACTAACACCAGAGTCATTAGTCATTTTTTTGAAACTCATGTTGATTTACAAAGGGAAACTATGAAGGATTCCAGTGAAAACTTTACACTTAATGCATTTCTACATTCTGCCCATTCTTGAATTAGTTTAAAAATAGTCAATAGTCAAGGCAGTTGCCATTGAGTAAAAGTCACTTGGTGTCACCATGTCGGCGGGGTCGGCCAACGGAAAATCTGCTGGTGCTAATTAGCGATGCTTGCTCACTACAGGGTTCCCGCGGGTCCTAAAAAAGTCTTAAAATGTCTTAAATTAAAATTCGGGTAACTAAGGTCTTAAATTGTCTTAAATTTCATGTAAAGTTGCTGTAGGTATTCATTTTTTTGCCGGTGCGCTTAATAACGATGAGAAAGCACAGTGGCGCATCGTAAAACATCTAACCGTTGATTAATTTAGTATTGTGCAAAATGAGTCTGCGCAATTTAATGTTTACGGTACGTCGGCTACAGACGCTGACGTCAGGCTGCGTGTCGCCATTACGCGGCTGTCGATGTGAGGTTGAAAATGCAAAGAAGATGGGGAAGTGCAAATTTAACGACGAGTGGATGGAAGAGGATGCGTTTAGGAGGTGGTTGGCACCGATTGAAAACAACTATGAGGCAATGTGTAAACTATGCAAAAAGACCTTTTCATTAGGGACCACGGGGCTCAAAGCCGTCGGGTCGCACATGAAAGGAGGAAAGCACCAGCGATACGTTGCAGCAGCTAGCCATAGCGGGGCCAGGTTAATCCCTGCAACGACGTTACAAGTTCAGACGCCACCTCTCAGTCGGCTGCAACAAGTTTCATTTCAACACCAGACACCCAAAAGGCAGAGGTACAGTGGGTTCTCCATACTGTGACGAGGCACCATTCATTTAAATCTATGTGATCACATTTGTGTTTTCAAACAGTTATTATTTTCATTATTTGATAAGGTTCCTTCATGCAATGCATTGTGTTGTTTAGTGTAATCCAAATTTATGTATGTTATGTTGGCTCTGTTCTGCATCACAAAGGAATCACTTTGATTGTTTACATCTATATTGGCCAAACAGTGTTGGAAGGGTTATTGTCAGTTATTATACTGTCTCCTAATTTGAAAAAAAGTTTTGATTTCCATTGTAGGAGGCAATAAATTCCAATGAAATTGTGACATTTTTGGGTCTTAAATTATATATGTTGAGGTCTTGAAAAGGTCCTAAAAAGCATTACATTTTTGAAATGGTGCAAGAATCTTGTACTAACGGACACATTTAATTTTATCCAAAAGAAACACTAGCTGACTCAGTGCAAGTCATCCGAGGAAGGTATTAACCAAGAATGTGTGGAACGGTTGTGACGGCTCCCTCCTTCTGACAGATGACAGCCACGTACCCACCATATCCTTTTCATTAAGTCTGGTTAATATACAATATTTAATGTTATGTTGTGCTATTTTGCTCTTAGATCATCCCAAATCCTATGAACTCACCCCTTAGAGCCAAAACCATTGATTTCAACAAAACACTAGTTCCTTATCAGAAGAATGACTTCTAAGTGAATTTACGTCATACACAGTTCTTTTATATCTTTTACAGAGCAAAAGCCACCCTGAGCATCTGTCTGTTTGAGCACACGTTCCCCATTTCGTAGAGATGTGAAAGTCTGTCTTTTGTGAACGTGTGTCTTAGTGTCGGCAAACATTTCCTGTCAATGTGATTTGAAACGAGCATAAGTGAACATCTGGGTGTTGCAGTCGGTGGATCTGTGTGCAGTCATGGTCGGCCTGGTGGACAGCTGCTGTCTGCTCATCTATATCCTTTCAAACCCAAAACACTGAGCACACTGATTGTGTGTGTCTGTTGTTGTTTTTGTTGGGACACTGTTGCTCTGTATGTATGCTCAATATTTGTTTGCGTGATGAGACAACTGAAAGCTGGAGAATAATGGCATTGTCATTGAAAGGTTTTCAAATTTCACTCAGCTACAGGGAGTCCTGTAGACATACGAGTCACACACACACACGCTGATGGTTATTATTCTATTGGTCTCCACCTCTTCAACATTACCACCCACACACATTATTTCACTCACAGGGTCAACCTTTGCAGCGGACGGGGTTCATTTCCAACCCGCGGCCCTTTGCTTTGTATCACTCCCCTTTCTCTTTATCTCCCTTCACTTCTGTCATTTTCCAGCTGCTTTGCATAAATACCTCGAAAAAGAACCAGAAACCACAAAAAGTAAAACGCACAGAGAAAATAATCACACATTGAGACTTTTCTGAAATCAAAAAAGTCACAGGTGTTAAATCAATGCTGTGGTTTAACAATGTCAGCCATTGCCCACAGTAAAGATGGCTGCCCTCTGCAACAACCTTTATCCAGGGTGTCAGAAGGCAGCAGCCTCCATCTATTTGGTTGGATCTATCAGCAAATGCAGTTTCTGCCCTCGTTAAATATATGCCGATGTAGTGCACACAAGCTGTGTGTGGATTTTGTAAGGATATGAGAAGAAATAAGTACTATTGTATTTAGCCATAAATCGTTGGCAACAGTAACCAACTGTGCAGCGGTCAAATCCGCCTCTTCCTTGTAAACAATAACGAGCAATAAAACACAGCCACTCTCGCGTCTTTTTGGCTTCTCATTTTTTCCCACATGCCCTTGTGATTTTCATGACAGCGCTGCAAGCTCTGAGTGTTTCAGAGGACTGTTGAGGAAGATGAGTTTCAACTTCCAGCAGCAGACCGCTGTAGTGCAGAAGAGTTTTTGGCTGTTAGCAATAAAAAGAGCCAAGAGCAGATATTTCTACGAGCGTCTGTTTAGAGCGACGTGCCTAAAAGAAAGAGCAGGTGGACCACAGGGAGAGATAAACATTATGCTGAAATTGAGCGCAGAAGAGCCCGCAGACAGAGAGGAGAGGATGGCAAGATGAAGCAGGGGGGATTTCTGCTCGGGAAGAAACTGCCGGGAAGGATTTTTGTAAGGGGTCTGTTTCCATAACAACAGACGGATCCGTGTTGTGCGTTTTTGGACATTGTCAGACCTTAGCAGCAGCTTTGAGGCCAACCACAGACCTCAGTGACACTAATCATTACATTTTTTACATTACATGTCATATAGCTGACGCTTTTATCCAAAGCGAATTACAATAAGTTGATTCAACGATAGGGTACAAACTACAAGAAACAACAAAGCAATTTCCTCAAATAAGCCAATTTACAATTTGCTTTAGATAAGAGCCGTTATAAGTACAATTTAAGTGCTACAATTTGTTAGTCTTTAGTCGAGGTAGAGTCTGAAGAGGTGTGTCTTTAGTTTGCGGCGGAAGATGTGGAGGCTCTCTGCGGTCCTGGTGTCTTCAGAGAGCTCGTTCCACCATTTCGGAAGGAGGACAGCAAAGAGTCGTGATCTGGTCGAGTGTTTTGTTTTGTTTTGTCACATGGTGACAGCTACCAAGCAAAGACTAGCAGGAAGAATAAATTGTGTACTTTCTTTCAAGTTAAAAAAACGTCTGGTTAACAAATATACAATAAGTAATTACATAAATAATGTATTTACTGCATTAATTTAGTCCTCTAAATTATTTTACTAATTTACTCAGCTAGTCCTGTAATGTCAGTTTTGGGTTGCGCGTGTGATGGGAGAATGCACTGTGCATGCAGCTTTTGAATGGCTGTTAAATAAGACACTGCCAAAAAATCTGTACATTTAATGGAAAAGTAAACTGCTAAATAAGGTGAGTGGTTAAAATACAATAGTCGTGCTTTCGAACCAACAAGACCTATGCCTTTTATTTGTGTGACTATAATTCCATGAAATCGGTTGACTATAAATAAAAAGCTCCTCATTTCCATCTGCAAATTGTGTGACTCTTTGCGACGCCCCGTCAGCCACCTGTTTCTTTGAATAAAAAGAAGAAAAAAAATCAACATTCATACTTTGGCTCGGAGACTTAATGCTAAATGAATAGCCAATAACCCAGAGGGTGTGCGTGTGCGTGCATGCACTGCATACAGAGGGATTTTTGACCTTTCACTTGTCATCTCGTCAGATTTACATCATGTATGTGTGTGTGTGTCCTGGTCGCTTTAAATAAACATGTTTCTGTTTCCATGAAGAGCTGAATTGTTTAGAGGAATCTCATTCAGACCCAAACAAAGGTGTTGGTAGATGTGTGTGTGGAGGTGAAGGTCGAGCTCTGGGGTTTTATTTTGAGTTTTTTATGTAAAATATATTGATGGAAACAGAGAAAAAATAGAGGACAATAATGAGAGGGAAGGAGAGAGAAATAAAGGGCAAATTAAAAATACATCAATGAAAGAGAGAAGGTGCATCCTGTGCCGCATTATCTGATATCCTCTCATACTCTTATCTCTTCTATAGTTCCCCTTACGAATCAGGATGTGTGTGTGTTTATTACCTGCGTTGTGAGAGCCATTATGATCCTCCTGTCGAAAATCAATTTATTCCTTTTGAACAAACAAAAGGAATAAATTGATTTTCGGCAGGAGGATCAGCGACTTTTATCCGTCGCCCAGGTTTCTCCGAAACATCACTTCTTAATTCTTAATTCTAATTCTTAAATCAAATTGCTCAATGCTGCATCTGGACATTTCTCTGATTAGTGATAAACCTTCTGTTATGGTTCAAATAAATAAATACAGGTACGTCATGTTTTTTCATTCAACCTTGTTGTCTGAGGGGTGAAAGTAGATGGACGTTCTTGCTGGTACGACCAATCTAATTGTAATGTCTTCATAATGTTTTCACCCAGACCACACATGAACACATGCCCTCAATTTAATTTTAGGAGCTTGTATTATGTAGAAATTAAACTGAATTTCTTGAAACATCATGATCTAATTGGGATATTTGTTTTTTTTTGCGAGGAACGATTGGCATGAAGTCCCGTCATTCCAGTCAGTTGCGGCTAACGAAACATTTTTGTCGGTTTGTGGTACCTTCAAATATAATGGCACTGGAACAACAACAACAACAACATGGTAATTTATAATAAATAACTTGGATAGTCTCAATTCCCAAGTCTACCGACTTTGGTGTGTTCATTGTTGTCTTGTTTGGAATGTGATACCGTTGATTTTTGTTTGCATGCAAACGTGCAACATGGAATGTACGCAATTTAGTTTGTCTGAATTGTTGTTTTTTGTCAAAATGTTTTCACCAAAGACAACTGTTTCTCGACATCTAGCACACTCGTATATAAGTCACCCATCCTCTACCTTGCTGTACTGTCTGTGTATGTTATTTCATCTGTTGGATGCTGTCAGACAAATTGTCCCTTGGGAACAAAACAAAGAATCAAATGACAGTTTGACGCTGGGTTAACATTGGAGTTAAAAGCCAGAGGGTTGAGGATGCTGGCTTATGTAAGTCGGTGAGAATTCAACCGCTACGCTGCATTCTGTCCTCCTCAGAGCTCGGATTTTGTGGCCTGGTTCATTTCCATAGAAACGGTTACTAATTTGTTAGACGAAAGTCTGAATAATTCCAACCAGTGATCATATTATAAACCTACTTTTTGGTATTGTTAAACTATCTTGAAGACTCCAGTTTGTATGTATGGCAGCCCAGTATATACAATTTGCACTAAATCCAATCCAATGCAGGCGGCAGCGTGCCCTTTTATGTAGCAATGCACAAAGTCAGTGTGAGTTAAACAGACGGCTGGCTGGATTATGTAAGTTTTGTTGGAAAGACGAGAAAATCTGTCGTCTCATTTATACGGGAATCTTTCACAGAGAGAGATAGGTTGTTATATATGCTAGTCTTAAACCTTGTGACCTGGAAACTCTGCACCTGGATTGATGGTGTATGTGTGTGTGTGTGTTTGAGTGTGTGTTCTTCAACATCTCGGCCATCTTTGTAAGAACCATTTAGATCTTGAGAGTGAGAACATATTTTGAAAAGTAAGCCCATTCAGCCTGTCATCGCCTTCAGACAAATCTTCAGAGACTTGTTTCAGGGTTGGCTTTAGGTTTGAAGGTCCTGTTAAGAGCTCTGTTTTGGGTTCAGGTTGTCCTCACAAGTAGAGGCGTACCCGGTGATGTGTGTGTTTGTGTGCCAAAGGGTAATGAGTGTGTCTTCCTCCTTCATAATGACCACAGTGAATTAAGAAGCCATTATTCTGCACGGAAAATGAATCCCTCGTACACAGACAGTGTGTGTGTGTGTGTGTGTGTGTGTGTGTGTGTGTGTGTAATAGACACCCCTCTGGTTGCCACAAGACTTCCTTGTCGTTATGACACAGACTCATCTGCATATTAGCAAGGCATGCACACTCTTTAGCCCTCGCTGGATCTCTTCCTTCTGTCTTTTTCTCTGTTTTTACTAATTTCACGTCAATCCAATTCATTGTCTTAATTGGTCAAACTAACAGCCTCATCAAAGTGCCTTAATACTTAGTGCAGTGAACTATTGAACACATGATACAGCTCAGCGTAAAGTCACTAATTAATTAAATGAATTAAAAGAGCAACATCTTTGTTTGTTTGTCGCATTCATCCCGTCCTTTGGTACCCATGAGCATACCATTTAATACTACACAACATTGTATAGACAGTATTATTGTTACGTGGATGGATTTCCATATTAGTCAATGCCGATAAAATGGCATACAACGATACACGAAAAGCAAGAAATATGTTGTTATTGCATGAAAAATAACACAAAAAATTGCCTTGTCATTTATATGCTATTTGGTGAGACGGGATCTGGACAAGTCCATTTAAATACTGTCCTCCAATGTGATTTGGCAGTCATTGCCAGGCTTGGACTGCGCTTGCTGCTAACCAGCCATGTGGGAAAATCTCCCCTCAGAGCAGGTGTGACACATTGTGTTAGAAGAGACCTGAAGAGTTGATTATACATTGTTAACAGATTGATTACATGGTTTTGAGAAGGACAGTGACCGGGTCTTTTTTCCTCTTTCAGGTACTCCACACCATGACTTTGTACCCTGAAAGATGTGTTATCTTTGTGTTTAGGCAGATGAAATTTCAATGGTACCCTCAGCTTCCAGGTGGCAGTATAATGTCTGAGGCAGGTGATGAAGTCATAGAGAAACGTTGCAGTTAATGGCATTTGTGGAGAGAAAAAATGCTGCCATGCTGGTGTCAGTGATAAAGCACCTTCAGATTCCTCCGGTTTAAATGGTTCATGGAGGTTTTATTTCCTGGTGCTTGAAAAGACCACTTTCTTCCACAGGGACAAAAACCCAAGACAAAGGTTTCCCAAACCCTTGAGATCATTAGAAGGAGTTTTAGATGTTTAGAAGACAGATATCTCATCTAACACTTTGTTACATATTCTCTTGTACTACTTTCATATACGATATAAGACAAATTATTTAAAGCAGTTTTCGTCTTGTTAAAATCATAAGTCTTAACACTTAAATGATCTACTGTAAGTTGTCCTGAGCTAAAAAGCTATCTAGTAAAATACTATTATTAATCAAGTAGAATGATGGCTGAGTTATCAGTATCGCATCTCAGTAAATTAGGTGAATTACTATGAATGAATATGGTGAATTTCACTGCAATACCATACAAGTCTCCTTTAAACAACACATCTGCTTGTCCTCAGCGAGGGGGCAGTTAAAGAGATACAGGGTACAGGGATGCTTTATATTCATCTTGAAAAGTCTTTTTCTAATCTCCGTTCCTTTCTTATTGCATGATGGTTACGTTTTTGTCCTTTGATTGAATATAAAGTGAAAGCTAAAATGGCTAACTATCATTTATGCCGGAAATATAGTTTGTCCATCCCATTTATCTGTCTTCTCCATCCCTCCAACATGTCTTTAGTGAATGGATGAGTAAATTGCCATAATTGCGTAGTTCTTTTTAAATCTTTTTCTGTCCTTTATTCTTTGAGTCTGCTTCTGCCTTTTTTTCAATATCTCATCTCTAATAATCCTTTTCATCAAGACATTTTAACACTTTAACACTGTAATATAAGGATGGATTGATGACTGTTTATTGTTTTATTATATTAAAGTTATAAAGAAATTCATGAAAATATCAACAGTTTTGAAGAGAAAAGTAGCAGTGCCATGGACTAAATGTTCAACATTAAAATCCTCAGTTGTTTAGCCTTAGGACGTCTCTCACTAGAAACTGGCATTTGCTTTCTTATTTGCTTGCCAACACTTGCTTTCTACGCCAAAAAGCCCCTTTTGCCAAAGTAAATCTGCATCCTCATCCTCCCCTTGTGTGGAATTCAACTGCGGTGAACTTTCAGCTCGATTATCGCCTCAGGAGAAAAAGGTCACTCACCGGCCTCCATGTATAAAACAAATCGCACCTTTCAGCAAACCACACGACGTGCTGCACCTCCTTTGTATTCGAAAAGGTATTCATTAATAGTTTTTAGATCAGTTTGCAGAAATGAATGAATAAGGTAATGGATCAAGCTTTTTGTTGGAATAATAACATAAACTCGTAATATAACAATCCTAACAAGGTAAATAAAAGGAAAGCTAAATAAATAGCAACATATGTAAGTTGACGTTCAGATTTGTTACACACGTTATATCGCGTAACTTCCAATAGGATTTGCTGGTTAAACTATGTCATATACAGTGTGTGTCGCTTGTTGCACCACATCGCTATGAAAAAATGTCCACATTCATGTTCACATGTCAATAGACTGCCTAAAATACAATTTGGGTTTTCTCATTTTGCCAATGTGCAAATATTTTAAAGGTTGAGCTCATTTCAAATATTCCGAATTTACAAAAGTATGTTGCTTTTAAATCAGGCAAAATGTGCCTGGTACATGCGCTCTGCACCCGTCTGTATTTCCATCGTGCCTCTCTGTGTCAGAGTGTGTGCCGCTGACAGCTTGTCGAGGAGCTGTGATATATTAGAGCGCAGCGAAGATGAAGCAAAGAGGGAAAGAGACATCAGACGGCAGATAGGAAAATGAGGAGAGGCTCCTTCAATCCCTCAATAGCCATTTTCTGTTATCTTCATTTTCCATTTTTTGCAGTTCTTCTCTTTGTTCTCTGCAGTCCCGTTTCTTCCCTGCCTGCAGGAACTTTCTCCCAATGGTTTATATTTAACCGTCATCACACAGTTAACGTATACACGTCGCGCTCGCAGGGCCCCGTCGTGGTGGCGTCACGTCGCTCTGAGCCTCTGGGAGCCATTTTCCAAATCTGATGAAACGGAGCCAAACCATACAGACCATACAAACCATCATCACAGCGGCCCTTCTCTCCCCAATCAAGCCTTTTACCTGCCAGCTTCAGAACGGACCTTGATTTTCAATTGACTGACCGGTGATTGCTGCATCTGCCCTCCAGTGGGGGGGTTGTGGTGAATGAATGCACTGGAGTTGAATAGAGAGTGAAGCATTGGGCCAGTGCAAAAAAAAAAAATGATTGTGCAGGTTTCAAGATTTTAAACCTGTTCAATAACAATTTTGTCTGGTGCAAACCCGTCTCAGGACGTCATTGGTAAACAAACACAAGAGTGCACCACGCGCCTCTTTTACCTCATATCTCCATTGGAAATGATCGTCCTGCATATCCGGCCCCAGTCACAGACACAGATTACCGATCCAATATCATTGTTTAATCAGCAAGTTTAGTCTCTATATATATTTATATCGTACATATTTACATATCACTAATGAGAGGCCTGTATTAGCTGTTAACTATGCCTTTCCTACTTTTTACAGCTGTTGGACCTGATACCTTGTTGGCTAATACTTTAATATGCACTGTTAACTATGCTGTTTAACAAGGCAGTCTATAAACTGTTTGACAATAACTTATAAAGGTCTTCAAGCTGACAGTGAATGTGTTTACGATGCTATCATTAACATGTACGAAGACTTATCAACGGAACAATAATGACAGTATTTTAAAGACTAATACCTATTGAGAAATGCTTATTACCGTAAGGGAGATCCTTCACCGATTAAAGGAAAATAGAGATGCTGCTTTGTCGTCTTAAATGAATTACAAGCATGAATAACCAATATGCTGATTATAACTGCGGATCACAGATATATTGGCAGAGTTACAAAAAAGCAAATTAAAAAGCTTGAGCTAATTTAATCATCTTAGTGTTACAAAGAAGAATTGAAAAACAGACACTTGATATGTAGATTAATTTCAATTAGATCAAAAGAAACATAGATGCAAAGAACAAAGCAGGATAAGGGTGATGAAATTACTGTTTTCGATTGGATTGTCGATGCAGGAGTGCAGGAGGAGGAGACTTTTGCTGAGCGGGGGTGTGCAGGGAGATCAAAACAAAGGAAGAGGAATGAAGGGGGAGGGACATTTGACCTCAAACTGAGGTAAAAAAGTACAAGTGTTGTTTCCTTCACAAATGAACTTTCAAGAGTCACATGGATAAATAATAAGAGATTTCTTCAGGGAAAGTTTGCAACAAAGTTTCCAGCAAAGCGGAGGGGAAGACATGAAGCGAGAGGCAGAGGAGGAGCGAGGGAAAGAGATTACATTTGAGGAGGGATGAGTCCGAGGGGGGAAACATCAAGGCTGCAGCGTCAGACAAGGATGTGAGAGGATGGAGCGGTGATGAATGGAGACAAGTGGGCCTGGACAGCGTGTGTGAATCCCCTCAGGAGGCTGCAGAGACGCTGCTGCTGTTACATGATTTTGTTGGAGAGGATGAAAGATGAGGTGGCCGAGAAGCTAAAAAGTAGATTTTCTTTAAGACTGATGCAGCAAAGTTGTAAGCTGTGGCCACCGTTACACTTTCATCGCTAGTTTTCTTTTTTAACTCAGCTGTGTCCTAATGTGTGACCCCACTGCAACTGGCCCAATTGGATAATCTGATATAAGAGTCTATAAAAATGATGGATAAACAAACAAATGTATATAAATTCCTATTATTTTATGAATAAAATGATCCCGCTCTTTTCGTGGCTTCCTCTTTCCTCCTGTGCAGCACCAGTAGACTTCCTTTTGATGAAAATATGTTACCAAAAAAACTGGATGACTTCTTTTAAAACCATATAATAATACAATTGGGCTTTTTATCCAGACTAATTTACAATATTGATGAGTACAGCACATGTGTTCTCAAGCTGGCATATTAAATCTACACAGACACATTACAAGATCAAAGCAATCAAGCATTGATTAATAGTTTTTTTTACATTTTTTTATTAAAGCTGGTTTGACAAAGACGGCAACTAAATGCTCACAATTATACGTTATACGTTTTTGTTGAGCAACTGTTGGCAGAAAGGACTGGAAAGAAGCCGAGGACATTCTGTGTTTGTGTTTGAATGTGTTTGGATGATGGTGAGTGAGGAGGGTCAAAATGAAAGAGAAGACTAGAAGACGAGAGACGACTCGAAAGATTGAGTTGGGACTTGGCGATGGACGCCGTGCAGTACTCTGCGGAGACCTGGAGAGAAGAAGCGTCTGTTCAAGAGAGAATAGCATTCGAGGGTAAAAAATGGCTGACGGAGATTTTCTTCTCCTCCCTGCATGGTTTGTGACTGCGGTACTGAGCCCGAAGGACAGCTGAGTGTCTTTTGTTGGAGGAGTTGAGCACAAAGGATTTTGTTAGTTTTTCCCCCCGCTGGGGCACAGTAGGAGTTTAAAGTTGTAATCAAACAGTAATGAGTTTTGAAGTAGAGTGGCCTTGTTTGTGTGAGCTTGTGCCACCCAGTCAATGGTCTACTACCTTACAGCTTAAATCCTAGCGATCCAAACCTCTCCCGGCACCGAACCGAGAGCCTCGATCCAAAGGAGAAAAGCCGTCATCAACTGCAGCTAACGAGCAAAGCCAGCCGGGTTTCCTGGACCACCAGCGTTTAACCCTTTTAAAGGACAGCTGAGCATTTGTTAGCCCTGTGTTGGGTTAAAGTAGATCAGAAAAAGTCCCTGGTATATTGACAAGAAATAGGCACGAATCATTGGAAAGATTCACACAAGGGGAAGAAAAACACATCTATTGTATGAAGCAAAGGACTGAGCTGAGAGGATGTTTACGGCTCCATTTTCTCTGCTGAAACGAAAAGGTTACAGGTTCTCCCCGCTACATCCACCAGGTCTCCATCAACCACCTCAATCGGTCCCCTTCTCGGGCTGACAAAAGCTCACACGAGTTGAAGGGTTTTGTGGATAATGCCCAATATTTGCCAGGCGCCGCCGCACAAAGCCGGTATTCTAATGCTTTCAGCAGAGCCGCGGCCTGGAAGCAGCATTGAAACGAGGAGATACCGTCTTACCAAGAGCGCTGTGTGCTTCCACAACCCAGATCACGATTTAAAGAAGAAATCATTCATTATTTACCGTGTGCTGGGGGCAGCCGCTGTACGCAGCGCTGTGTGGGAGGGAGCCGTTCCACGACGTTCGCACATATGCAGCTGCTGACAGCAGCGGAAAAAGTGGCTCTAATGAACATCTCTTCCCAGGGTACACTCTCCTTCTGTCTTTAACATCCTCAGATCTCGGTTGGTGACTCTCTTTCAAGTTAATGAGGGAAGGGTTGCACCTTTTCTGTGCACAAGCGTGTGTGTGTGTGTGTGTGTGTGAGTGAGAGAAGAAGGTCTTCACGTAGCATTGCCACGTTCTTCACAGGCCCTTGTGCGTCGATGTTTTTAATAGTTTAGTAGATCCAAGTGAACAAGCATCAGATCTAAACAAATGGTGAGTCTTCAACATCAGAAAGTAAAAGAAGAAGAAAGTATCTCTCTGCAGTTTTAGCAGCCAGCAAATGGAAAGATTATGTTGCATCTATTTGATGCCTGCATTTGATGGTAAACCAGATACAATTGTCAGATGAGAAACTGTTGAACTAAAGGGTATCTGAGTTATTTTGGGACGGTTTCGGATTGTATAATGAGTGTGTATTGCACAAGTATTGCACAAATTTCCACTCCTGATAAACCATTTTTCGCAGACATTCTCTGGGGAGCCAGAAATTGAGATGAACTCCAACCAGCTGCTGTATTTGAATAAATTTTAATTTGGATGACAAATTTTTCAAAGAAAGTAAATGCCAACAGTTTTCGAAACTGCTCCTAAATTTGTAGTTTTTGCACCGCACATGACATAAAAAAACACGCCTCCGCCCATATATGTCTTTGATGATATCATTATGTTGTTGATTGAACTCTGTTTTAGAATAAGGGGGCGGGGTTTGACAGTTTGGTTGAACGTTGCGGTAAGTTAATGTTATTTTGTTTAACACTTTGAATGTTTACTTTTGATTGAATGAATTTAGGTGGCTGTCGGCCAGACAAAGTCTCTACAGAGTTTTGGGCGGGTAACAGAGCAGAGAAGGTTTTGACTACAACTACAACCAGGTCTCTGGTTTTAGGATTAGGTCCACAAAGAAACTCGGTCAGATTTGTAGAAAAGTGATCCATCCAAAGATGTGTAAATGCTGCCACTTCTCATCCGCCAAGGTTTTCCCAGAAAGTCTGCCAATGATCCACGAAGCCCACGTTGTTTTCTGGACACCACACTGACAGCCAGCAGCGGAATGATTAAATGCGGCTACACATTTCATCATTTGGTCCGGTTTGGTGCGGGGGAGCGACATTGTTTTTGCATTGTTTATTCTCCCATTCGGCCACTCCGGCCCCTGGAACACAACGATGGCCCCTGGTTTGTTGTGTGTCGTTGTTTTATTGTGAACAAGGCCTTTTCTTCACACCGGGTTAAGGGCAGCTTTAATGACGTTGTAGAGGAGCCATTTATTGATTGACTTTTTCCTGCTTTAGAATGCAGCCTTAATCCAAATATTGTCATTTTGTCACTACGCACAGGTATAAATTAGCAACAGGCCTCATTAGAACAGCAGTGGGATTTGGTCTCTAGTTAGAATAAATCAAGTCTGGTGGCGTAATGCATATATCATTCAAATGAAATACGCCCACAGTAGCATTTCAATGTTCCAGGTTTGTTTTGTGACAAATAAATATATTTTTATTAATTAAGTTAAAACAATGAAAGATACTTTTTTCATATCTGCACTCACTACATTGTCTTCCCTTCATAGCTTCCTCCTCCTGTTCTACGGTTTAATGGCAGAGGAGATGATTTCCTGGCACACAAAGATAAGAATAGACGAGAGAACGTGTCATTGCTTTTAGACAGAAAGCGTACGGACAAGAAAGGGTGTTTCTAAAGGGAAAAATGTTTAAAACAAGACAGTGACGCTGAGGAAAAGATTATTGGCACATGTACAACAGTGATCCTCCTAAAAGTTAACAAATGTGAGATTTGATCTAATTGTGCCTTTTATGTAATCAGTAAAAACTATTTGTGATTTGATTGTATTCGTGTGAATATATCTTCTTCAATGACTCACAAAACTAGGGCTAAATGATCATTTGTAAATAGAAATTACAATAATTTATCTCAAAATGGCTTAACAGAACAATTCCCAAGCCTTTTTCGCATGTGACCCTTAAAAATGAAGTTTTCTTACGAACTATTTGTTCACATTGTGTCGTTAAGGTGGACATGGGTTATGAGAGTGACTTTGGCTTCTTGGATTGATTTTTAGTACCTTTACAGCCTGAGCAGGTACAACTTTTTCCTCAAGTGAAATTTTTTTCTTTGTACTTTTCATTGCCAATAACATAAAGAAAGTAAATGGAAATGAGACGGCGATGATGCACGTAATGAACTGGTGATGATAAATCTGAGTTCTGTTAACACCTGGTTACTATTTTAGTCTCTGTGAGATACAGTCTTATATGACACCATTGTCCAAAATGTATGTCCAGTTTACCAGCAACGTGATATCTTAGTAAATATGAATTTAATCAGCATATTTTTTTTTTTGCTGTATAAATAAACTATATTTAGTGTTATGAGTTCTTTCACGTAGCCTATATCCAGACTGCTTAATTGGAGAGGTTCTGGTTTGTTAAGTAATTTAGCCACCTCCCCACAAGCGCTACTCCTGCATCTCAATCGCAATGTTGTTTTGAAACAAAAGGACATTTTTGCCAAACAGTTCAACCCCAATTATAACAACACAAGGCCACTGCGATGATGCCAAATTGTAGGAGCAGGAAACCTCACGGTCTTCATAAATCTAGGACAACTGTGAAACCAAGTCAGTGTGTTTCCAATCTGCCAGCTTCTGCTTCAAGGTACAATGTCGCATCTGCATCTTTTCGCCATCCAATAGTCGTGTAGCCATCAGGGCCCATCTTCCACATCTCAGTCTGTGGGGATGAGAGCGAGCTCCTCTCCTTACAGCTGTCCTCAGTCATGTAAACAGACACGGTCTCAAATGTTGCTTTTAGCAGCTATTGTTTGAGGTCTGAGGGAATCACCACAGCTAAGACCGTCTGTAGCAGGATCTGAATGTAAACACCATCTAATGACCGTCTGCTGGGCTCGGAAGCCTCTGTGGAGCTGCAGCGAATGGATCAGTTTATGTTGGTCGATTTCAGAGATCTTTTAGTGCAGTTGACGTATTTGTTTTAGTTTGCTATGTTTCTGTGTGTGTGTGGAGAATTTGTGCACGTGCACAGCAGTCAGTGTGCAATATCCTGCAGCCCTGATTTTAATCATGAAGCGAGATTGCTTCAAACCTCAAAAGACATTTTCCAGTATTTTTTTAATGTATTGCTTATTGTCCTGTTGCAGAAAAAAAGAAGCCTCTCTCTCCTTAGCTGACGGCATCATGGGAAATTACTTCCAGCGGCTGTTTTTACAATATAAAGATGTTGCGTCTTGTATGCTGCGTCACCCATCAAATAATTAGGTGCAAACTGTTTTGCCATCCGGCATGTTTATGCTTGCCGGTAGATTTAATTGCAGTATTGTTGAAGTGATTTGGTGACACCAAATTTGGTGTCGTATGTAGAAAAAAGTACTCGGATGTTGAATTGCAAATTGGGAAAAAAGGCAGAACATTTGTCTAGACTTGCATTGAGCTTCAGCTCCCGGAGAATTGGTTTCAGTAATTGTGCTTTATGTGCAATTTCAGTGGTTACAATACAAACACAAACATTTCCATGTTTTTGAGTATTTTATATGAAATCACTTGAAGACAACATCAGATTATCTTTGTTATTTTTCAAATAACAGAACAAAACAAAAATGCACATTACTGTCAGGGTTGGGGGTGGAAGGCAGGACTCAAACGCAGACTTTTCCAAAACAAAAAGACTTTAATAATCAAAAGGTCCAAAATCCAAAAGGCCAAGGGGCAAAAACACACAGGCATGAACCTACGGAGGCGAAAGACAAGAACAGGACATGCGTGGCGAAAGACAATGACGCGACAAGTGACACAGGAGACACACGGCTTAAATACACAAGGGAGGTGCAGGTGATTGGACACAGGTGGAAACTATTAGACAATCACAGGGGACAACGGGACAAGGCAGGAAGTGAAGTTACCCGGGGACACAAGTGGCAGAAAACTACAAAATATAACATGAAGTGAACCACACCGTGACACATTACCATTGACAAAATACGAATTGAAAGAAGGAAAAGAAGGAAAACCAGTTAGTCGATGTTCAGGATGAGAAATACACAAGTGAACGAGGAGGCACATAATCAGTGCACCAGCAATATTTTATGCTTCATAAATCTTTGGAGATATTTGTTATGTGGGACAGATGAGTCCAGAGTGCCACAGGGACAGGGAAGTGGTGCTTACTGTGTGTGTGTGTGTGTGTGTGTGTGTGTGTTGTTGTGTTAATGTGTCTGCAACAGATGGTGTTGGAGCTCGGCTTTTTGATTAGTCCACTGATGTCCTTATCGAGGTTTGTCAAGCCTCTTTTTCTCCAGATTGAATTCTGATTGTCTTAATTAAGTGGACTTTTGATTTTGCGTTTGTGCATGTGTGTGTGTGTGTGTGTCTCCATGCCATACAACATATACCTTTGGCTGCCAAAAAGTAAAAGGCAGCTGGGAAACACTCCAGACTCAATTCCTAAACTCTTTAAACTGTTATCATTGTAATCCTCACCACGCGTGCCAACATTTGACTCTTCAACATCGGCATGCAGATGTTTCCATAATGCGCACTTGAGTCCCTTTTTGGCAAGGCAGAGCCAATCATACACTCGTTGAATTGCTTTTAGCGACTTTTATAGACCTTGAAGAACAGAGTTGACGAACGAGACACAACGAGACAAAGGAGGAAGAAAAGGACTAACGCTAAAGAGTTGTGTTAAGCTAATTTGGCACACGGTTCTACTCTCTTATCTGGTACCCTTGGAAATGTTAAACACAAGCATCACTGTGGTTGCCTCTCAACAGCTCCCAACACTGCCTGCAGCTCACAGGTTGCTGTGCTCAAACAGGGAAAACCAACAGGGCTGCTTCCTATTCCAAGAAACGTTTGATACCCAAGTATGAATCCTCCACATAACTTAATAAACCTGAATAAAACGCTACACACCGTTACAGCCGCGTTGTCTCTAAATAATGTCGTCACTCCTTCCATGGAGCTGAGAGCGGAGTGTGGGCAAGCTCTGCTTGCTGATGTGAAGACTAATCAAGCTGTAGTGAAAAGCCTGTAAGAGGCTCATGTTTTGTTTTCCTTTCATGTTTTTGTGTTGAGTAAGAAACTTTCATTTAGGGTGAGTTGTTTAAGATCAACAGGCTCATTGGTGTCAGAAACTTTCATACCTCTGAGATAAAAAAACATGTATTTTTCCTTGGAAACATTGTGCAGCAATGTGCTCTTTTTTTTTTAAAGAAACACAGCACAATGGACGAACGATGGCCTTCGATCACAAAGAAAAGGATAAATGTGAGACCAGAGATTTTAGACCAGCTAATCTCAGCCATTGGAAATGTCCCACACTGTACATCTGTGGACCAAAAGTGATAAGATACACAATATCTCACATAGAATACTTTGACATTAAGAAAGAAGAACACATAGAGCATTTATTTCATTTCAAACGTCATGTTAACTTAATTGTACTGTGGTAGTTTGACAATGTCAGCCACATGTTTTGTCATAAGGACACAGAAGACAGGCGCCTGTCCCATAGTAATTTAAGAGTAGGTGAAGGGGCCGACACGTCTCTCTACCAGCGTGCGACGGCTCATTGAAGTCAACACAGTGCAGACGGCCGTTTGTGAATAATTTAGAACGATTATTAATATTTAAAATGGAAGAGCGTGGCGGATGAAAGAGTCATCCGATAAACTCATTTCATCCTCCTCTTCTGTCCCTCTTTAAATGTATGGAAGCAGACTGAGAAATGGAGAACAAATATTTGGGTGAGATACGCATGAAAAGAGATGAAGGAAGCAAGTAAGAGGAAGATTAGCCCGCCGTGGATCCCCTCTCCCCACCCCCCCCACCCTCCCCTTTAAAGTGTGAGATGCTGCTTTGGGTAAACAAGATCTTGGTAGTTGGTCTTCTGCCTGAGCAAATTCAATCAAACCACGTATTGAAAACTAAGCCATCACAGCGAGAGGTCTACTGTTAGCAAATAAAAAAGAAAAAGAAAGGGCTAAAGGGGCAATGAGCAAATGCTGAATATCCGGAGGCAGTATTGCAGCAAGAAGGATGGAATTTAAAGGAGGAGAACAAAAAGGCAGAGAGGGCCGAGTAGCTTTGTAAACGCCACGGTGAGATACAAATGAGAAACATGTAGTCGGAGTAATTTATTCAAGTTTTCAAGTGTCCATAGACATAGGAACACAATTACTGATAAAATCACAGTGTCACTGTTTGCTGTCAGTTCTACTGTGAGCGGCATTCTAGCCCGAATACAGGCGCAGACATGAGGTTTTACCGACGCTTTCAAGCTCAGATTAAGCTCTTTTAACACTTTTCATTGTTAAAATACCCACAGCCAAGCTGGGTGCAAAGTGAGCAAAAGCAATGATCTTCTAAAATATTCCGAAAACATGAAGGTGCAACGGCGACGATATTTAATTTAGGCCTTAAAGTAGCGTACCACCATTAAACATATCTTAAATGATTCATCCTGTAACATGCAGATGCAACACAGACAAACACAGGAAGGATGGAAGGAATCAGAAACACTAAGGAGGACATGGAGATGGATTAGAAACAAAGTGGAGGAAAGATTCAGAAACTGAAAGTTTAGAGGAAGGTAATGAGAAGGATGAAAGGATAGAAGTCTGAAAGACACAGATGTGGAGATGGAAGGGAATAGATGAGTGAAAGACATAATTAAAGAGGGGGGTGGTGTGTACAGTGAACGTTATCTAAAGCTGGATCGTTTGGGGGGGAAGAGGCAGAGGAGGCAGAGAGAAAAGATGAAAGGATGAAGATGATGATGATGTGTTGAGGAGAAAAGGGAAAGTGCAAAAGAGCTCAAGGCCAAACTGAAGGGAGGTGGAGGACTCGCATCCACTGCAAAGCCTTTTTTAAAGTTGTATCCAGCATCTGCAGAGTTAGAACAGGCAGACTCATAAAATGGATGACTCCTTTATTAGTATCATTTATTCAATTCTGCAGTGGAATTCATTTGAATGTATCAATTCCAATGTTTTTGTGCCATTATTTAATATTCATGTTAACGGATATACGTTGTCTGCAGGCACTGAATTCTGTATATTTTCTGTCAAATTTGTACAAGAATGTCTGTTATAAAATTAAGACGTTGTCTAAATGCAGAACATAAGCAATTGTATTTATCTGCTTTGCATGTGTTTGTTGAAATGTTATGGAGCAAAACAAGAGTAAAATAAGGGAAAGCCTCTAACACTGGACCATCAGACCTGAGGCACTATCAGAAATAAGACACCTAAGTTAATAGACCAAAGAATGTAGGAATGCAGACTACAGTTTCGCTTCAGGCTGATCTTTTTTTTAACAAGTCTGATCATTCAGTCTCAAAACCTAAAAGTTTTAGCAGCAGGGCCTCAAAAAGAAAGTTTGTGCAGTTTAATGATACTAAAGCGCCAGCTGGCTGGACTCAGCAGCAGGCTCTTTAAGGTTTGCATTAGCGTGTGTGTGTGTGTGTGTGTGTGTGTGTGACCTACAGTGAAATAAGCTCAAGCTTCCTTATTCTCTTAACGTCTGTGTTGCTGTGCTCCGTCTCTCCTCAGATACACAAAGATGAAAACGGCCACTAACATCTACATTTTTAACCTGGCTCTGGCTGACTCTTTGTTCCTGGCTACTTTACCTTTCCAGGTATGACTTATGACTTATTTAAAAGTACAGCCTTTGACTTTTTACTCTCTTTTGACATTATCTTAAAAAACTTTAAAGGCAACGTCCGGCATTTTCCACCTGATACAATTGTTTAAATGTTCATGTCTTGTTCTTCTTCTTATAAAAGATTTCAGAATGAGACTTTTCCTCAAGTGAGATTACGTTAGCTTTACTACAATCAATATTTCCTACAAACAACAAATCTATGATTTATATGAGAATTGCCATTTAAGGATTTGTGCGTTGTCACTGGTCTGTGTAGTGCCTGTTTATACTTCAGAGCATCAACATGCTTGTGACACTGTTAAATAAAACCTTTCTTTACTGGTTGTGACAGCAAATCCTTGATTTCCCCTTGTTCGTCCGAGTAATCATTGGGAAATGTAATTCGCTGATGGCAGGAGCTACCACACACAGTGCCGCCTGCCCATCGCTCTCTAAAATTCACACCATTCACACACCGTCGGTCACGGTTAGCCATTCGAGCTGTTCTCTGCTTGATATCCGTATATATTTCCAGGGCACCGATGTGTTTCTGGGCTTCTGGCCATTCGGCAATGCTCTGTGCAAGGCGGTGGTGTCCATCGACTACTACAACATGTTCACCAGCACCTTCACCCTGACGGTGATGAGCATGGACAGGTACGTGGCCGTCTGCCACCCTGTCAAAGCGCTGGACATGAGGACTCCTCACAAGGCCAAGGTAGGACCGTTCAAAGTGCAATATTCTTTTTTATCGTTGCTGACACGACCGCCGGCGTCAGGTTGAGTCACTTCACCGTAGCGGTTATTTAACCTGAGTCTGTGCGTGAAAAGAATCCTCACCATCGTGTTATTTTGTCCCCAGGTGGTGAACATCTGTGTGTGGGTTTTGGCCTCGGCCTTCGGCGTACCGGCCATGATCCTGGGAAACGTGGAGGAGGAACAAGAGCACAACAGTAAGTCGCTCACAGAGATTCCCAGCGATTGACCTCCGTTGTTGAAACGCTCAGCAGTCCAACGACATCACTTATTTGGGTGGTAATGTGTCCCACTTGGGAGGCAGCTGTCAGGTTTGTGAGAAAAACGCCACTGCTCCAAATGTTTCTATTCTAGCAAACATATCCCATAGAGCATGCAATCTCACTTATTATCTTGGCATTTATTTACCTTAGAGATCATTTTCTCTAAGCTGCCGCTGGGTTTTATAGTTTACAGTGAGCATGTCTTTGTTGCCACCCCTCGTGAGTAGAGGGATGGATTTTGTGAAACTGCAGCTCCTGCATAGACGTCGTGCTTCTAAATATCCCAGTTTATTGTGTAGATGTTCAGGCAAAATTAAGCTGTATTTATTTTCCTGATTATAGATTAGAACTGCCACCTTGGGTGAAATCACTGCCTCCAACGTGGCTTCAGAGCAGGAAAATGAGAGTGAGACAAATGAAATAACCACATTTAGTTTTAAAATCCCTTTAAAAACCAGCAGAACATTAAAGAAATGATAACAGACTTAAAACTCAACCCAACAAAAAGACACAAAAGAAACAGATTTAACGTGCAATTTACACACTGTCACACATGGACCTTCTTGCAAAAATACATAAAGTACTGATTGACATGAATGCTCCCCACATCCACAGAAAACTATTAAATGCACATCCTGTTTGTCTTCTAAGACCACTGTAATGAAAAGAACACTATTTATATTCTCAGAATAAGAGGTAGTGCTAGCTTTTTACAATTACAATGCAAAACAGAACAGAAACAAAACAAAACAGAAAGTGCTACTTCACCACATTTTAAGCTTTTATCAATGATTATAGAACCACATCAAAAAAATGTACAGTATGTAATTTTATCCTGTGGCCGACAGACATTATATAGCAGGCAGCAGATAATAAACACTTAAATTGATGAGGCAATTGATTCTTGGATTTAAAATCAGGCCAATTACAACAGTTATTACTTAAGGTTTCATTTGCAACATAGTTTTGTAAACGCGTCAGAACATCATTCTGCTGCCACAGCATTTAAATCACTTCTTATAAGCCCCATAAACCAAATACTCGCATTCAGGCTCTTTCTATTCGTCGTGCCGTCTCAGAACAAAGCCCCAATGAACATTTGTATACTGGACACGGCAACATATTTCATAAAAGTGCTACAACTGCCTTTGAAATACTTAAGAACTGCTTCATTCTTACGAATTACTTAAAACCTTCAGATTAGATTAATCTCAGCGGACGCGTGCGCCTGCCTCGACAATTCCAACGAGGGCTGGACCTGAAAATCGCCTCATGATTCGCTCAGATCTGGAAATAAATGACGATGAAGACATCTCCAGATGAACATTTTATTTGTGGAAATGTGCAATTTCCAAACAGAGGCCAAAAAAAAAGTTTCTATACATTTGTTACTGTGGGAAAGTTAAGTTACGCAGAAAAAAATATGGGCATTGCATGTTTCTTTGAACCGTATGGAGATGTTGAATTGGGATGTTTTGGAATTAGTACTGAACTGAAGTCATTCAGTGTAACGAGTGCCGAGCGAGTGACTATTGTGGAAATATCATCTAGTATGACGAGCAGGAAGGTCCACTAATGGTTGGTTGGAGGGATCAAACAAACAGGAGTTTCACAGGAGACAACTGTCCTCTCCTGTTCTGTCCTGTGTGAAACCAAAAGGAAACATGTGAATGGTCACCAAACATTGTTGGGCTTTTTTTGTTTGACAGGGAAAGTGTTATTTATTTGCACCACTCACAGTCTTGTAGTTGTTACCTGCGGTCGATGCATCATCTCAACACGAAACAAGTACTTTTGTTGCCTTAATCATTTCACCTGTTGTGTGTTTCTGGAGGCACTTTAAGAGGCTCTTGAATACGATTTGGTTGATTATCGTCTCTTTGATACCTGGTAAACCTGATAAATAACAATAGCTTCGTTCTCAGTTTGAAATAGACTTATTTTATTTCCCTTCGTCTGGCTGCTCAATAGTACTGCTGAGTGGATCCAGCTGGGTTTTTCTTCTATTCACATGATAAGCCGTGTGCGTGTTTGAAAGCAGGGCATTTGCCTTATAGGGTTGTGTGAGAGTGACGAGGAGCATCTGATCGGATCCGATCGCGTTGGCAGCCGCTGCTATCCGACACACTTGCTGCTGCCGCTCACGGCTCACAGATGGCAGATCTTCTCCTAAAAAGGACAAAAAATTCAAATTATTCTCCTCCGTTTATTTAGTAACAGGTGCACAAAGAATGTCACATGACCTCAGAGGGGCAATATATAGGCTTTATAAAAAGCCAAGGCAGAAAATGAACACTTGATGTTAAACATAGTAGTTAATAGATCGGCTTGCTAGCAGCTCAACGTCTCTTGAGCAGCTGCTGAGATTTATGGCTTGTAATACTCCATCTATTGTGTTCTGGAACAAAATAAATCCTGCCTACTGCACTTTTTACAGACTGACTGTTTATCTGGATAAGTCATTTATGTTATGACAGAGGGACTTAACTGTTTATGACATGTTTAGTTAAAGATGGAAAGGAGAGGCTGGGTGTATTGTTCAAATTTGTATTACTGTTTTTGTAAATCTCAATAAATCATAAAGCATTATCTTCTACAAATATCATCATCTGGAGGTTGCAAGTTCACAGTATGTATGCATTTTTATTTGAAGGTGAAATATGTCTACATCTCATGGTTTAAACTTCAATTTTAGTTAACATAATATAATAAAAATGTATTAGGAAGCTGTCTTTAGATACGTAAAAAAAAGGATGGAGCTTCAATAAGGCGGTGGGGCAGGTGATTGGATAAACCATCTGTCAATCAAACTTATATTATATAAAAGTGAATAAAGGGAAGAGCAATAAAAAAAGCCTTCAGTGTGATTTGTTGCTCTTCTTTCAATGAAGAAATACTTTCCACTGTGATATAACTGATGCTCCTGCAGCAGCATCTATGCTCGCCTTTCCTCGGGGGACATTCGGGCCCCGCGTGTAGCTGCCAGTAGCTCCTCGCCGGACACGGATTGGATTGGACACAAGCGCATTACCTGAAACCCGACAAGACGGATTTCCGTGCGGTGTATGATTGTGTTATTTTAATGTGGTAGCCTCCTGTTGTGCGCGTGCCGAACCTACAATGGTACCGACTTACAAAAGTAGCATCTTGCTGTTGGATCATAGGAGATCATGTTTACAGTTTTAAATGAGAAGTTGTGACATTCTCTCATTACACTTCTAACTTTTTGCAAGCAGCCGTCTCCTGCTAGCCATTACGTAGATGCAAGTTTAAGGAACATCCGCTTTGGCTTCATTTTTCATAACAGGACGTTGCTTCCCGCCTGCAGCAAAACACTGATGCTTGATCATGCAACTGCTTTTTAAAAGGTTTGCACCGTCAGAGTCACCAGTTGGAAATCTGATTGGAAGATTTGGCACAAAACAGCATTAATGAGATTAATATTTATGTTATCATGAAATTCACTAACTTTAACCGCCATTGATTTTCCACATGCCCACGCTTGGTTAAATCGGGCTCAAATCGGCCCCGTTTTGCAGTTGAATTGAGTAATATGCTGCAGCTAGCAGAGGATCAGGAGGCCTGGCTAGTTATTGATCCAGTCTCAGCCTGCAGCTACAGCGTAATCCTATAATCATTTTTATTAGTCGACCCGACAGCTCTATTTATATCTATATATCTCTATTTTTTTCTTTTCTTTATACGACCTTCTTCGCATTGTTGTTTACATCTTGATGTCATAAAAATTCTGATATTATATATTTTATTTCTGTCATTATAATCTCATTTCTGCTTCCATTTTACTAATTTATTTTTCCTTTCAGTCTCACGCCATCCGAATTCCATTTTAAATTCATTTTTCTGTCGTTGTTATTTCTCCTTTCATCTTCATCATCATATCATACTCATATCTCTTCCATGTTTTCTCTTCTGTCACTACTTTCATTTTTTCATATTCTTATATATATATCATTTCATTTGAATCAATTCAATCACATTCTTTTCATTCACATCTCATCTCCTCCCCTTTGCTTTACTCTCCTTCATGCTCTCATTTATCTTTTGCCACACCTCTGCTTTGTCATACTCCATTATTTTCATCCATGCTTTTCTCCACTATCATCACTTATTTTCGCTCTTCTACTTCCTACGTATATATAACACATTTTTGGTCTCGTCCTTTTAGCTGTTTGTTTATTATCTGGTTATTTTTTGTGACAACCTGCTGCACAAAAGATTTGTGGATTCATTCAGGGATCATTAACATTTACCCCGCTCCACTTCTATTCCTCTCTTCATGTCTTCCTGTCATCTTCGGGCAAAGACAGTAGCTTGATAACCTGAGAGCTGCAGGGAAAGTCATAGCATGCCGCTCTGAGTAATTGGGGTCAAAAGCCTTGCCCGAGGAGATGGTGGCAGGAAGGAGACTATAATCAGCGCTCACCCTGTTGTCACTAATAGATGCTCACACTAATCCATCCAAAAGACTTGTAGTGAATGTGTCAAAGTGTGTTTCCTGGCAGCGCAGAAATGTCAATTATTGCTACAGTTTTGAGACACACGTGAAGTATAATCTTTCATTATGTACACAAGGCTTGGTTTTGCTTCAACGGCACAGTGTGGTTGTATTTACACTTTAAAGTTGGAGGGTCTTTTTGTCCAGCTTAGCAACCAGGACATGTTTTGGCATTGCACATTTCTGCGAAAAACGTTTGATGTTTCCGTGTTTGCATTTGGTCCGATCTGGGACGCACAGAGCGAGCAACGGTGTTACGGATCAAAACTTGTAGTGCCACCATTTGGAGAAACTGCACCATGTTTGTCATGTCAAGTCCTTTTCGGTCCAAAGCAATATACCTAGATATAGATGTTGCATAGAGCAAAGCATTCAAGTATGCAGCTTCTTACGGCTGATAGCCATCTGCTGTTTCTTTCACACTTCACAGTGAAAATTGAATTCATGAGCTAGTATCATATCTTACATCCACTAAAATACAGTCGTATTAATAAAAGTGTGAAGAGTGGTGATTTGCAACGCTGCTACTCTGCACCCTAAACTCCTGCTCAGCTCATTAAATCCACGCAGCTGTCTGAAGGCAGCGAGACACGTGTTGCGAAATCTCCCTTATCAACACCTTTGAACGGAGTGAAGCACACATAGCAGATTGTCATTGAACACAGACGTCCACTGTGAGCCTTGATATGTAATCAATCAACGGTGCGGCCAAAGTCGATTGCTGGATCCCACGCCCCTTAGTTTATGTTTTGAGTTAAGACGAGCACATGGCTCTATCCATCCCGATTGAAGAGTACTGAAATGGTAAAAATGATCCGACAAGAATGAATACTCCGGAAGGAAGAGGAAGAAGAAAGAAGGAAGACTCCAAAATGGGTTTCCTTGCATCAAATAACTGGTAGAGATGTTATCAATCAAAATGTATGATTTATCAATGAGTTACAAGAGTACAGTTCTGTGTCTCATTGTTCTGTGCTCAGGGTGCGACAAGAGAAATTGTCTAAATAGAACCAATTGATACAGTTAGGTGGAAGATGAGCGCAACAAAAGAGTACCTGAGTCTCCACTGCTCACACAGATAAACACACAAACACCTACGCATATAAAACAAATGTTTTCCTCTGGATCACTGTTGAAGAACATAGTGAAAGACAATCAGAACCCTTATTTTCCTCACAAACAAATGAGAGAAGTGCGAAGTGAAGGCAGAGCTGATGTTGTGGGGCTGCAAGCTTTGCACGCAAGAGCAAGTCAACAAGCGCACGCATTGCTTATATATAAGCCCGACTCAGCATCTGTCGGAGCCATTTATCAGACGCTGACACAGCTGGAAGCCACAGAGGATACACTTCACATGTGATCGGGTTCACATTCAAGCTACTGGCTTTAGGCTCAATGTGTACATGCCTGAAAGCCGCGAAGACAAATGGTCTTCTTTTGGCCTTTTTAGTTATTCTGCACCGGTATTTTTTATTTTTTATTTTATATGTGGTCTGAAAAAACAACTTCACTCACCATTGCTCTAGGCTTAAATAACGGCAACATAATGTGTTCTTTTCTCTTAAAAGAACGAGGGAGGAGAGAAGGAAGAAGAGAAGATAACGGGACCCAAGAAATACTAATATATGTAATTGAGTGGTTCAAAAGCTGATAAGTGGTTACGCTGTGCAGCTTTTACTGTCTAGATCATGTCTTGCTTTCAATTGGGACCACCACTTGCAATAATAAACCCCTGGCTTTTAATAAGGCACTGCAATGACGGTGAAGAGAGAAATATCTCTCTACATGGGGAGAATAAATACGTCACAGTCACAGAACGGTAAGGAAGATAAATCCATAAAGAGGAAAAGAGAATAATAACAAAAAGAGAATAAATAGAACAAATAAAAGCCTGAATAAAAAAACAACGAACAGAGGCAATATAAATCCTCTTACATGTATTTGGTGTAATCCTCTTAACATATTTTATTGGAACAACATGTTTCGGTGTGTTTTTTCTAAGCGAGTATTAACATAGAGGAAAATGTTTATTAGTTTTCGATTTAGTTTATTAAGTAGAAAGCGAAAGTACAAATATTCCTGGTTCGGTCGAAGTTAATCCTGAGCCTAAAACCTCCAGCGAGATTTCAAAATCCCCTGTAAAGTGATTTATGATCAGGATGTAGCTGTTTATAAGCTGAATCGGTATTTATTCAGGTATACATGTTGTGGTGTGCTCACTGTGCTGACCAGCTGTCAGTCGGTCCCTGGGAAGAATGAGAATTCAATTATGGAGAATGAATCAAAACGTCCGCATGGTTTGCTGACAGAAATGTCAGCAAATGTCTTTAGAATGGACGACGAAGAGGATGCAGTTTCCTAACTATGAAGACAGGAGAAGATGATATGTTAACATTAGAAGACCCGTTTACATGAGAAAACAATACTGTTGAATAGATTAAAAAATGTAGAGGCAATTTTCATTTTCCTATATTCTACTTATAATACGTTGACATGCCCGCTGACCCTCCATGGGGAGCAATGCGACTTATTTCCCCGAAGAGATCGGTATCATTTTTCTTACATTTGTTGGCGCTGCTTTTCTTTAGTTTTAAGACCAGATAGCTATTCACAGTTCCTACTATTCCTGTCCTTTCATACAGACTTTTACCGTTCTTTTGGTCAATGTAGCAGTAATAGTGGAGGCTACAGATTCACCCACACACTATCAATCATGCACACTCACGGCCCTCCGAGACGCAGTGGATAAAAGCATCCACCAATTGGAATAATAGATCGACCTTTTCATTCAACAGTTCCTTTTCCTATTTGTTTGATCTTGCTCCCTTGGATATTTCTGCAGTTTATTCTGCAGTGCATGCATGTATGTCCTGTTGCCTCACACTTAAAGATACAGTTTGAGCATTTAACTCATGTTTTTTTTATGCTTCATTGCTTTTATATCCGGAACCACAACATCATATGTATGATCAGTTACATGGGACTTTAGTTGAGGAAAATGAAGACAGATATACCAATTTATTGAATTGATTAAATGTGTTGAAGTCTAAATTCAGAGCCTTCAAAGTATCAATGTAGCATCAAACAAATATGTAAGATGTAGTAAAGACCAAATGAAGATGGCTGTGTCAGCAATGTTTACGCTGTTAGCACTGTTAGCAGGTCTAACTGCTTTCTACCGGAGGTAATCCCTCCATCTATGTACTCTGAATTTGTAATTTATAGGGGTGCAACGATTCATTCAGCTGGAGTTACCTGCTGCTGCTGCTGCAGCGGTAACGCTGCTAGAGGCGCCTGACTGTTGGCGTTGTTTAATCGCACGGCGCCTTAGTAGATGGCCGGAAAGATTCGTCGTGTTTCCGTGGTTTTTTATTTGGCTTCTACATATTCTACAAACAGTGACCGACTTATTTAGAACACTTATTTAGAACAAAAGCCCAAATGTTTCCACACGCTGGATCGATAAGTTAGTTTGTAAATGTCTTGCTCGCAGTCGTCTCCTCCACGCTGTGTTTTGTTGTTGTTCCGAGTTTTGCGCGGCTGCCGCTGCAACTATGTGTACTTGTGCTCTCTTACAGTAGCTCTTGCTGCCTAATCTACATACGTAATTTGCATTTTTGATTCCAAATTCATATTCAGCCAACATCCACGTTGTCCCTGTAGTAAAGAAAGGAGGGTTCGTCCTGGTTTAGTGGCATTGTGTTTGAATTGAGGTTTATTTTTCCAAATTAACGCCAGTCATATTCACACAAAACAGATATGAATTTCATCTCTTTGCAACAACAGACAGAAAATAATATTTTATGCTTAACAAACAATCACAGCTTACTGAACAGTGGCCAAAATTATATTCTAGCGGTTTGCTAGAAGGCTGTACACGTTCAGTCTGCTATTCCAATGTCTCACCACAACTTTCATCTGTTTGCCTCTCTTCCTCCTCCTTGTGCATCCAGGCATTGAGTGCATCGTGGTTTTACCTGAACCCAGGACTCACTGGGAGCCTGTCTTCGGTACCTGCATCTTCCTCTTCTCCTTCCTCATCCCGGTCGCGATCATCAGCATCTGCTACAGCCTAATGGTCAAGCGCCTGCGCAACGTCCGCATCTTGTCCGGCTCCAAGGAAAAAGACCGCAACCTGCGTCGCATCACCAGGATGGTCCTGGTGGTGGTGGCGGCGTTCGTCGTGTGTTGGACGCCCATCCAGATAATGGTCCTGGCTCAGTCTCTGGGCTTCAACCTGACCAGCCTGTTCACGCTGGTCCTGATGCACTTCTGCATCGCTCTTGGCTACGTCAACAGCAGCTTGAATCCCGTCCTCTATGCTTTCCTGGACGAGAACTTCAAGCGCTGCTTCCGGGAGTTCTGCAAGCCGTCGCCGTTCCGCCTCGACACCCAACAGTCGGGCAGAATGAGGAGCATCGCCAGGGAGGTGGCGGCCGCTTACAGCTACAAGGCCGACGGCAGGGGGTCAGGAGGAGGGACGCCGAATCCAGCATGACTAGGCGTGGAGCTCCCCTTGGTGGGGGTGGACCCCAAAGAGAGGGGAGAGAACCAGGGGACGGGGAACTCCAACACAGAATTGACTCAGATCACAGCTCTCTAGCGGCACGAGCCCCCCCGCCCCCCAACGAGAAGACTGGCGTGGGGTGGGGGGGAGGACAATGAGGAGGATGGGGTCGAGAGGAAGAGAATTTAGGATGGTATGAGAATGAGAAGCATAGGGTGCTTACAGTATATGGGTGGAGGGGAGTTGAATGCGATGAAAGATTTGATGGGACGGCTGTGGACATCTAGGAAGGAGATGGGAAAGATTATTCTGGATCCGGGTTCAAGTAGTGATTATGGTCCCACCTCAACTGAACCAGACAAACGTTCTTGAATGTAAGACATCTACATTGTCGTTCAAACGATCTTGGTGGACGTAAACGTCACAGAGGAAAAAAACATTATTTGACAATTCATCTCCAAAAAGTCCCACTATTAGAAACAATATATTCCATCTGAGTCTGGAATCAGTTGCTGTATTTTGACTCTGCACTCTTGTGAAGGTACCTTTGTAGAGGCCACATAGTAGATGTAGTACTGGGTGCATAAACCGGAATAAAAAAAACACAAGGCACTACTGGATGCCTGTAGAGAGTGAATACACAACAATGGAAGCACAGATTGTGGCTGTCTGGTGGTAAAGACCACAGTCTGAAGTGGTGCCAAGGAAGAGTTAAGCTTTCTGGAACTGTGAAATAGAGAAAAAAAAACCTTTCGTTACATCTAATCATCATTCCCGTGACGGGGTATGTATTGGTTTCTCTGATAACGGTGATATGCTGCTGTAACATGTGCCCTCATAAGGACTGGGCAATCAAAGTGTAATGTTATATTTCAGCCTTTAGACGAGACGTTGGATGTAAAACAATAGCTGGCATAAGAAAAAGAACAATGTGCAGCAAGTTGCTCTTGAACAATATGTCTTAAACTGTGTCTATGGACCCTGAGAGGGACACGTGAATGTTATTTCTCCGAGGGGCCACAATTGTGTTCCGACACAAGTGAAGCCTGAGAAACCCCGTTGAACCATTTTATGCGAGATTTTTTGTGTGTTTTGAAATCTTTCCATGATCACCTGGCGTGTGCGGGGAATATAACAGTTTGGGGCTGTGGAAAAACAGCTAAAAGTTCACCACAGAATCAATACCCACCCGGGGTATTAATCATTCTTGACAAGGCCTCTCTGAGCTGTGTCCACATGTCAACCAGCTTGTCGCAGGATACATGTAGACACATCAATTTTGCACCGGGGACTTTTTTGCACCAGGAAGAAATGTTGGCTATAAACATTGTCTTTCTTGTTTCATCTACATGACCTGGGAAACAAAAAAAAACATTCATAAAAGTGTTTTCAAATATTGATTTCAGCCACATTTGAAACAAAGTTGTCAAAAAACAAATGAAGAGATTACTAATAATGAATGGAATCTGCTTAGTTGTGATCAAATTTTTAAAGATAATCCTCATTTTTTCAAGCACGCTTTGAAAGTTGTTTAAAAAAAACATAAATAATTGCTAGTTTTGGTGAGTAGGGCTGTCTATTATTTATACCTGACATGTTTTGATTTTACTTACTGATTCTGCTTTAATATTTGTCTTTTCTTGGCACACACAAAACGCCATAGCATTGATGTCCTTTGACAACTTTTGCATGAGATTGGAGATGGTAAAACCAGCCATCGTTGTTTTAAGAACGAGGGCAGGACCATGGAAAACACCGTTGTCCTGTGAGCAGCCCTTATGCTGAACATGGCATGATTCTGCAAAGAGAAAATGTGAAAGTAGTTGGTTTCCTCACTCTCAACCCATCGCATACAGCTCTTCATTCAAAAAATGTTAATAAATAAAAATAAAAAAAAAATTGCCACTTTAAAGAAATATACTTTGGCTTCCTTATAAAGTCAGTTTTCCTAAAAAATCATGAAATATTTTGAGAGAATTGTATTATTTATGTATTGTCTGGTTATTAACTGAAAAAAAAAAACACGTTCAATGTTATTTCAACACAAGTTTTCCTTGAGCTTGAAGTTCCAGCTGTAACGGTACCAGATTCTGAAGCATTATGACCGTGGAAGCGGTTATTAAAACATTCCACATTTTGCAGATAAAGTACCACCTCTTTTCCGCATCAAATTCCTTTTCAAAGCTTAGTCATACTATTTATCACTACCTCTGACCTGCCAGACTGTAATAACTTTACATAAGTATTGCCTCATTCGATGATGATGTTGAAGTTTATTAGCATAAAGAAACCACATTTTGCTTACAGATATGTTGGACATGATTTATTATGGATTCAGGTAGATTTTAGGAATATTATAGCTCAAAAGCCAATAGTAAATGATATTTTTATAAAAGGCGAGTCACTGCATCATTATGACTAGAGCCATTTAATCTGACCCACTGTAGAAAGAAGAAAAGTCCTGTTGCAATCCGAAACATTCCGTTTCAATGCTATGAGCGTGATTCCAGCTTGCATTTTAATGTCCTATTACACCGATGGCAGTTTTGAGAATTATTTTCTAATAGCAAACTAAACATACAGAGTGATTGTCCACAGCTTTAAAATCATACTTAAATCATACTGCTGTTGTGGGGAATCAGAGGTAAAACCAGTAGGGGTCAGAGTCACCGCTGGGGTCGTGTTGAAGAGATGGACTCTGGGGTTGCGATATTTTAATTAAAGGACAAATGAACTGGGAGGGTTAGGAAAGAAGTGCTCTAAAGTTTGCCATTTTGACTCCCAGCACCAAAGTGGCAAAGCATAATATCAGGGTCACAGTGCTTTGACTTCTCTTCAAGGGACAAAGGGGCTCTCTCTATCTTCATTGTGTCTTAAAGTGGAAATAAACTATAAAACAGAAACCACATCAGGTATTCTTAATTTCCTGTTTAGTTTTGGAAATAATGTTGACAGCATTAGATCAGAGGGAGAATCTTCTGGGACACGTTATACTTGAACTGACAGAAATAGACAATTGGGACAAAGATGAACCATTATGAATGAATGATGAATATATTATGATTTCCTTCTGTTGGTAACTACAAGCAACAGTTGCTTTGTTGTATTTGTAGCAGCTTTCATATGATCCCTGTTGAGATGACCAGAAACTACCTACATACCTTACACTTTTTACAGAATATTTGCAAAATGTCTTTATAGTCTTTAGAAATAACAATAATTATCTCACAGTTTAAATATTACATATAGATTTCTCAGCTTTTTATTTATTAATCCATTTTTGTTATCGGTCCTTGAATATAAAGCTTCCCATGAAGAGTTAGCCGTTCTTACTTTTGCAGTTACACACTATAAAACTTTGGATTAAGGACATGTTTGACTGCAATTTGAATTATCAAGATAGAGGTTGAACTTCCCAGGAATTAAGAATTAAGAGGTGGATTCTGTTTTTGGGATTGGTGTTACTTAATTTGTATGTCTTCATATAAATCGGTAATTTCTGGTTGTCTAAAATGTCACAGTTTTTTTTATTAATTTTTATTTTCATATTTTTCATACAACAAGTTGACACCATTTGCTGTCACAAAGGGTTGTGAATTTTCTGTCAATTGTATTGTTTCAGTCGTGTGCAAACCTTATTCTTTTCTGCTGTTACTCTTTGCAGCATATATGAATCTCGAACAGTCTTCTTTTTTTTAGAAGAACTATTCCATGAACTTACATTGCCTTAAATATCAAGTGAAGTCTGCTAACTGAAGCTCGCTCTCCGGCTGGATAAAATGTGTTCTAGTTCTCACTGGTGCTTTGCTGATAGTTTATACTAGTTTAGACCTATATTCATAAAGCCTCTGAAGACAGAAGCCATCAGGCCAGAGAACAATTTCATTTTTCAGTTTGTATTTATTAGAATAGTTGTATCATCCATCGAGGGTTTTATTTATTTAATACCAAAAAGTAAAATATCAGTGGTAAATGCAGCGTCATTGAACTTTCGGGCATTTTAGAAAATGTATATTTTTCTTTGTTCTCCCCCTAAACCATTTATTCTTAATGCTCCGTTTGTTGCAGTATTTTTTTAAACTCTAAAAAGGCGTGTGAACAAAATGTACTTTATGGAAGTAGGAAAACAACAGGTGTCTCTGGCTGGAAAGCCATTAACCAACCACAGTGACAAGAAAAAAAAGGAAATCAACGGTATTCTGTAGACTCATGTTGGCATTTTTTGGTTTCTAATGCATTTGACAAAGATTTGGTGTTTTGGTCAAATCCCCAAGTAAATAGTGCTTTTATCAGTGAACTGTGAGTCAAGTTTTGATTACGAGTTACAGAAGTTGCAAAGCACAAAACCAAGTCACTTGCATTTGGTTCTTGTTAATCAACGGATTAGGCATCATTCATCAAGGTGTTTGAAACGACAGGTAAAAACTGTTCACAAATACACCTTTGACAGTTTTACAATTTTTACATGATAGAAGTAACTTTGCCTTCAGCACGGTAAGAAACTCTAAGGGGATCGGATATAGAAAATAAAGTCCAGATCAACGACACATTATCACGTACTAAAGGTCTACAAGTTTCTATTACGTAAAGGGGCTTTTTAGTACAACAAATGAGGAACTGACTCTTCGTCTGAAAGCATGTTTGTTTTCTGAAATGTCTGGCTTTGTGACTCACCTTTGCCATGAAAATGTTACATACATTTCCAGTTCTTTCATTTTTTCCAGCCCTCCCCCGGTATCCTTGATGATCGAGCCCGTCCGTTCTGTTCTTATGATAGTTTTATGAATACTGGTGATCCTTTGTACAACCTAGCAGACTTTGTGTAGTAAAACTGTGCAGCGCATCAAGGACACTCGCTTGGACATGATTCACCGGGCGAGGCAGCTGTTAGGCTCTTTGTGCTCAACTGTTTGTGTTCAAACTGAAGGAACTACAATAGTTTGTAAAACTGTTTGATGTTTTTTCGTAGCACAAAACTACATGCAAAGGATTCAAAGAGGGGGAATAAAATCCTTTTCATTTAACAACGCAGAGTGAGAATAAGTATACTGTCTGTTAGCTCTGTCTGAATATGCTCTTTTAATATTATACTTCTGTAAAAGTATGAAATTGGTTTTAACGTCTGACCTCTTTCACTTGTTATTCTTGGTGTATAAATCCAAACTATTTCTTGCTAACCGTAATGGTACGCATTGTTACCTCCGTGCAGCTGAACGCAGGGAGATTCCTTTCATTTGTTTACATTTTACAGACCACATGAATGTCAAATAAAAAGAAAATGTTTTAAAATCCAAATTGAGGAAGGAAAAAAAGATTCTATGTTGATGTTGTTGTTATTACTATTATTGCTATCAAAACAGAAAAACAGTGTCGCCTTGTGTTCTTTGCTGTGCGGGAAACTGTCCAGTACGTATCTCTGTATTACTTGTGGACTGCATTTTGCTCACTGCCTGAGTTGTGAAATTAAACAGCTGTTAGGGCTCAAAAATGAGAAACAATTTCTGCGCTTGTTGCTGTCGAGGCCCTTTTTCAACCACAAATCTGCTCACACAATTTGGCGTTGATCCCAGAGCTTGAAGTCGTTTCTTCGCTCATATGAGGATGTGGACTAAATCAGTGCATCAGAACAATAATAAAATGTGATACCGTTCTATTGGTTTGAACACTGACTGATGCTATCCGGTCCCACTTTGCTATTACGGGGATATGAGCAGTGCTTGTGGTTGGTTGGGGTGAAGTGACAGAGCTGTTTATATCACATCACTCTGGCTGTAGCTTCATAAACGTAATGTTCCTGTTCTGCAGACAGCAGACTGAACCTTCATGCTAGCGGGCTTGTTATTAAAGCATAGATATTTTGCTGAAGCTTGAATTTTAAATTGTATATTTTTCTCTGCATATGAAATAAATAAATGACGGCCATGTATGGCTTATACAGACTTGTGTGTTGTTCCTTTTATTGTTTGCCTCAATGAGTCCGAATGGGCTCAAATATCTATTATGTATAGTATGTGAAACAGATGTTTTGTTACCTAACTTTAGCCTTTAAGGTATTACTGCATCATTATTACCATAAAATATGTAGCAACAAGAGTCAGGAAAAACCTCAGGGATATCTTCTTTTTTTCCCCGTGAGTCAGCAGCTGCCGCGTGGAGGTGAAGTGAATGAATGAATATAGGTGGGAAACTGTAGATGGATTCTTGTTGTATAATTAGTGTGAGAGAATGTAGTTTCATTCATAGACTATCGGTCTAAAAAGTGTTGTTGATCAACTGAACATAAAAAAACATATATTTGTTGTTCCCAGAAGTAAAATCCTAATTAGATTGTTTCAATTTCAGGCCAAATCCTCATCTTGAAAAGTACATGAATCCTTTAAAATATCCTTTTATTTGTAGTATATCTATTCATGCTCCCCACTTTTCCTCTCACAATACAAAAAGGACAAAGTTCCCATTTTTACTTGAGAAATATTTAACCTGAATGAGGCAGCTATATTTGAATCTCTTTTTTGTCTGTGGTTTGTTCAACTCTTAATTTCTTTTTAAGTTGCAATGATTACATTTATTTGGATGACAAATAAGCTCAAAATACCTCAAATCCTGTGAGGACAAGGGCTTCACTTTCCAAGGAAAAGGCTTTGCATCTATTGATCTGCCTACATTTTATCTTTCTCAGCATCTCTTTTTCTGTCTCCTCTCCTCCCCTTTCATTATACAACACCGCCGCACTGTCCTTTTAACCTCGCTACACCCGACACCACGCACGGGCAATCTCCTCCCAAATGCCCTCACTGCACCCACAAACTTCTCCTTCCATTTCATTATTTTTTCTTTTTTCTTGTTTTCATCTGCTCCTTCTTCAACTTGTGAGAGATTTTCTCTCCTCTTTTGGGTCTTTTATTAAATTACCAACATATTTTTGTGCACTCTCGTGCTCCCCAGAGCTTCCGCTCTTCTTTTCATACACCTGTACCTGTGCATTTACCCAGATGCTTTTATCCAAAGAGCCTATTTGGAGGTCATAGTTTATTCATATTGTAAATCTTCTGGATATATACTAAGACACTCGGGTTTGCTGTTTGCAAGCAGCTTTTCGGGCAAACAAAACAAATGCTGCTCTGTCATGTTTAAGCAACCTTCATGGACATTTTGAGAGAAGATTCTAGACCAGTTTTATGTGCACTGCAAACATTTCCTGCTTTGCAGACTGAGCAATAAATGTGACAGTCTCTAAATTATTATTTCAATCAATAGCTTCAGACAGAATAATTAATGGATTTATGCAAAAGAGCAGCAGACACAGCTTCACTAGTAAAGCAGGACAAAGACGTATATGTCACTTGCTTTGTTCACACTTCCAGCATAAAAGCCTCATATAATGCAGATCTACACCAGAAGACAAAATCCATCCTGTCCTGTTTTTGCTGTTCTCTGGAGTCCGCTGCTGTTTTTCTATTCATGTCTTTACGAACCCAAAATCATACAGAACATTGTGTAAATAAAGCAGCAAATAAACTCCACTGTTGAGACAATGACTATCCAATCTGTGATACACGCAGGTCAGGAGCTCGATTACATGACCTGTATTGACTCCCCGGTAAGTCTGTTCTAAAAGGGTTTCCTGCGAGACACTAATACCATGTAAATACAGCCCATTATGTTAATACCTACAATTATAATTGTACAGTGAGCCAGTGGAGAGAAACGCCACTCTGTGAAATTGAATGAAAACTGAAACATGGAGTTAAATGTGCAAAAACAATGTGCTACGAGGCTACTAAGTACCATTTTTTCTAATATGAAGAAATATGAATTAAATAACATCAAGACTTTTGGATGAAATTCCATTGTGAAGAGCAGACACCCACACAATACGTAGCTTACATTTAGATTCCTCCTTGAACACACACAACATCACAAACACACACACACACACACACAGTTGTCCCCTGACAGCCTGAGCCCATCAATATATGGCTCTCATTCATTTGATGATACAATGACATGAGAATTTTTATTTTAGTAACAGCTTGACCTTTGACTTCCACAGGGGTCATGAACTCCCAATGTAATGTTGTTGCAAAACTGTGACCGGTGAATATGGGGAACAGGAAAAAATTGGTCCGCTGGGATTTGTGTCAAAGCTGCGTACACCAGCATGCTGACAGACACTTGACCTATTTATTAGGTTTCAAATTAACTAATAACAATGAGCTTATAAACAGGCGGCTCTACGGCTTTGCGCCTCCAAGCAAACTGGCCCTGACCCAATTTGACTAAAATCTGTTTAAATACTTGTTTATTTTCTCCAAATATTTAGCATTGACAACTTTCAAACAACATCAAATGTCAAATCTTCAAATCAAACAAACTATTCAATGCTAATTCGCATAGCTTTAAACCTAAGGGCAATCGGCGAGGTCATCAACACATCCTAAAATGTTTGCAATTGCATTGTTTTTTCATTTCACACCAGAGCAATGCAATGAAATGCAGGAGAACCAGGACGGACCTTGAGCTGGGCTCTCCACATGTAATTGATCATATCGGCCTCCTCTTTACGATACTGTAATGTAATCGGTGCTGCAGTGGCCTGACTCTCATTTCACAGCCACACTACGTCAGCAATATATAAAATAAATAGTGACAAGCCTTTACATCTACAGGTTCGCACCACGGTAACTGTCGCTTCGCCTCAGCAGGAGGAGTGTCTTCGAGCATGTTGATTCCACAGAGCAGACCAGGGAAGATGCATGTGCACGTATCGCCGCCTTTCGCCACATGACCTCGGCTCTGTTTGAGAACGGTAATGATGAAGACAAGTTAGTGCCATGACGCAATTACAGCAAGACGATTACACTGAAATCCTTTCCAGGCAGCAGCGGAGGGGGGGGGCGCATTCACCTAACCCTGCACAGGCAAACACAAGCGTTATTGCACCACGATGGACACACACACACACAAACCTTTGCATTCAAACATAAATCATCGACAGAATGTTGCATAGGTGCAACTGCTGCAAACACTTAAACTGACTTACGATCAAAAACAGCTGTATTTGTGTTAGTAACTGATAAGTGACCATTCAGTGAGCTGATCCAGAAATAGAAGCAGCTATGATTAATGAACAGTGATTAATGGCAGAAGGGGGGAGGGATGGAATTAATGATGGAAGAGAAAATGGCGGCAGGCAGTGATACAGACCAAGAGGACGACTGTGTTCTCTCAATATAACTATTGCTTTATCAAAACAGCATTTGCCCAGGTTTTTCTTTTAGCCGAGTAACAGACTTCTCCAGATATAGACTCCATCTTGTAGCCTATTGACTAGTTCTGGAGAGCATTAAAGTCGTGTTTGTATGAGCTGGTCTGGATTGATACGGTAACACTGGTCTAAAAGCTTCCTTCAACCACTTAAAACGCTTTTACACTACATGTTATCATTCACCCATTTAAACACTGATGACAGGACTACCATACAAATAAAGGCCTTTGACAAATGTAATTGAAAAATATCTTTATTTACATGGTTGAATTCTTTGTATGATTTTTTTAATACCAAACTCTTGCATAACCTTCACATGACAAGCGGCTGTGCATGACTTTATTGCCCTTGCATCCCCTTCTTACAGGTAATGACCTTCCTTGTTAAGCATTACTCCACCGCACACAGAGTAAACAAAAGAGAGGCAGTGGGTGGTAGAAATGCCAAACAAACAGAGAGAGAGAAATGTCGGAGCCAGAGGTCTGTCTTGCAGCTTTAGAGACCTCAGTCTGCCCTGAAACAGCGACACCAATCCAGCGACGACCTGCTGATTGGTCTGCCCTCAGTAACAGCTGCAGAGGAGAAAACGTGTTACGCTCTGTGTGCTACGTCACATGATGCTTATTTATTGTGCGTGGGAGGGAAAAGTAGGCGGGGTTTGACAAATGTGTCCTCGCCATCTCGCCTCATTCTGCAAAGCAAAATCAGATAAGCGCTGTGAACCGGATTGACGGATGGAACTCGGTCTCTGTGCACGGCCCGCACCAATTTACATCCCCACTCTGCACACTCAACATCACTTCAGTCCAACTATTTAGAGGGTATATATTCATCCCCTTAAGACAAAACACAGCGAGCATCCTTAGCCCTCCTCGACAATTCTCAAGGACACTTTTGTCGTGGTTGTTCTTCTTCTTTGGTATGCGAGCGGCATCCGATCACAGCTGGCAGTTCAAGCGCCGCTTAAGTATCGGTATTTCACGAGTTGGAAGGGAGGCCGGGGGTTCACAGGACCAGCTGGGAAATGTTAAGTGTAGGAAAAAGGAACAGAGTAACACCAGCACCCTTCTCCTCTTCAGGCTGCGCCTCTTCACCCGGCTTTGATCGAAGCAGCTTTGGAGCGGCTCCCCCGGCCAACAGGGGAGGGCTGTGTTTGGAGCTGGCCAGCGTGCACGGGTTCCTGGCAAGTGTGAATGTGAAGGAAGGCGTTGTTGTTGTTGTTGAGTGTCTTCAGTTGGTGTTGTGTTGACTGAGGGAGGTTGAAAACATTAATAAAAAAACGCATGTTCGCATGAGGCCATAAGCACAAAGAATGTGTGAAATAATAGAAAGGTTTCATCTGGTTCTCCTGCATTAATTATAATTTCGTAAGGCAGTAATTGTTGTATAATCTTATTATTTGTAATAACACGCAGGGACTTAAGCAAACACGCATCAAACAGAGTTACTGAGGCGAGGGGGACAAAAGGACAAACTAGGGGCAGGGCAACGTTCAGCTCTTCATACCAAATGATATGGATAGGGACTGTGGAAAAACATTGGTATCGATCCGCCCGGTTTGACCGGACACGCCCCGCCAGAAGGGCGGTCGTATTGATTTTTAGAATTCATGTTGAAATTCATCTGTTTCTGCATGCTGATCCCATATCTTGTCATTCTGCCAACACCACAAATTGAACAAACAAAGTGAGGATGAAAGCGGTACGGCTTCAGAAGTGGGGCGGCAGAGTCTGAGATTGCATCTATTGCCTCTATTGTTTGAGTGCCCAGGGTTTGCCTCAATGCAGCCTTCATTGAATCTTTGGGAACAGCAGCAGGTAATAAATTAAAGGCAGACGGAGGACGCAGGATGGATCAATAAAGGAAGTCTGGAGTCCAATCCAAAGTAGTATTAAGCCCAGCTAAACATGCCCACTCCCAGGCAGGTGAGCGTTTGAGGACACTTGCATGAATAAAATATGCAAACTTAAACAACTTTGACAGAAAGGCAACTTTTAAAAGAAAGAGGATAGTATTCACAGTACAGTGCAGTATTCACTCAGGGTGGCTTTGGTGATTTTCATTGACCAGGACAGAAGATGGCGGATGGGTCGGATGTTTTGTTATGTTTCCTTTTCCATTCTAGACAACATCGACCAAACCGGTGCCTCCATAAATTCGAAGATTGATTATCTACCTTCACTTCTGCAGTTGTTTTCGGTTGATTTTCGAGAGCTGTGGAGATCTGCTTAAAGGAGCTTTGGAAGTTGCTGAAGATAATTAAAGCTTTGTCATCCTTTTGACAGAAACTAGGAGAAGGTAAAGTGATTGTGTACCAAAATTAAGCAAATTATGAATTTAGCACAAATATCAACCCTGAAGATACAAAAAAATCTTCTTACTGCAAGGTCCATCTCACATGTTATTGTGGCCGTTTCGTTATTCAAATATATATATTTGTTCAATTATAAAACTGTTGCTGGCCGGCCTAGACTGTGGCAGTTATTATGATTGGATTAAGGTCCAATATGTGAAACACCGCAGGCTTACACATTACGGCGAATGCTTTATGACTGTAATAACTGCCTTAGACCTCAGAATTCAAGGACTCAAGGATCATTTATACACATTATACAACACGGGATTGCTCAACAAGATTAATTTGATTTGTATCCCATTTTCAATACAACAAACACACGACAACCAAAACCCAAACAGTAGTGCGTTCCTGTGGTGCATGTTTTCAAAGGGCATCACAAATAACAGCCCATTCTGGGATTAAAAATGGAAGCCTGGTTGGTCGGGTGCGGCCGAAGCCACCCTTCTTTTTCACCATTTTATTTCCAAAACCCTTGTGAGTTGAGTCAATTGTAATATGTTTTCACCTCAAATGGTTAATTCTTGTCTGTCTGCAAATAAATGTTCTTTGAGATTAATGTCCCCTAGAAAATGATTAAATCCAGCAGCTGTTTGGAAGGAAACACGTCTGAAATGTAATGGAATAATCATCAGCAATAATTTCATAGATTAAACAAGTCAAATGACAGAGAAGAGTAGAGAGTGGTTCCTGAAATACAATTTCCAAGACTCAGGACTTTCATTTTAGGTTGAAATATAATTCAAGTTAAATGTCCAATCCAACAGGGAGCAGGAGAATTCGTTGCATTGAGGAGAACGTTGCATCTTTGATGAAATAAGATGAATCTAACGAGTGAATGTCAGTTGTACAGTATGTAGATATGTCTGTGGGATGCTGAAGCTGAGTTGTATTGTGTACCTGTATGGTGTGCATACAAGTATAGGATGCTTCAATGAATGCTGTGATTTCATGTATGACATCATGGGGAAATAAGAAAAAGTTCGGCTGAAGAGGGAAAATAGGGAAGAGGGAGCGAGCGAATGATGGATCAAGATGTTGTCTCTTTTATGGACAAAGGGCAAAGTGTTTTGAATCCAGCATATTGATGGACAATTTGTAGCAGCTAGACCAACGGTCTGTGTTTAATGTTTCATTTATAAATGGACACCAGAATGCTGCAGAAGCAGCCTGCATTTTGAATTATGTTCACTTGTGTCTTTGTAGAAATGTCTGAATTAAAAACTAATATTTACCTATATTTGTGTAAGTCTGTATTATGTCATATTAACACAGTTTTGTATTATGTCCTCCATATGCGCATGTACATTTTCATACGGATGAAAGCTTGTGTGAGAGAATTGATGAATAAAAGATAAAGCTGAGTTGTGCAGTTGTTTTCTCCTTTTTTCAAAGGACCATTGTCCTCGATTGAGGCAGAAGAGGAAAAGTCTGGAAACCACACAAACCATTAAGATGCACCTTCTGAGCACTATGCATGTCCACCTCACATTTATTGTGAATCACATTGTTTGTTAGAAATGTCTCGCTCTGGACCAAAGTACGGGACACGCTGCGTTGATTTGATTGCAAGAATCTATCATAAATTGTCGTTTACTTTTCTCGAGGAGGAAAGAGTGCATTGGATGAGGTGTTCGGGTGATTCCAAGCATTCAATGGACCTTTGTGAAAGGAGGAATGGTGATAACAACAGGGGGACAAATGTTAAAGGACCAGGTGGCATTCAACACCAAGCTTGATCAATGGATGCTATTAAATGCAGTCGATAAGTAGAGGGAGGAGGGGGGGCAGCAGGGGCAGGAAGGACACATGATGAAAACGATAAAGAAAAAGGTTATTTGGAAAAATACCTGAAGCTCATTTGAGGGACTGAGGATTTATTGAGGAAATAGCGGTTGGGCTCTGTTGTTTGTTTTGAAGTTGCCTGGATGTCGTGAACGAGAGGAATAAGAGATTGAGCCGGTGAGACAGATGGTGTGGAGAGATGGTAGTGCAATAAATGTCTCAGATTGAATAGTAAAGGATGTTTGGGTTAAGGCTACAGCGAATGGACAAGACAACGTGACAGAGGACAGCAGAAGGAGAATAATAGATCAAGATGTTCAGAGAAAATATAGGAATGTTGGGACATTCAGTTCTATTGGGAACGTTGCAATGGAGAATTAGTTAGTTTGCACCGTGGTGGCAATAAAACAGATTTATTACAATGATTTGTTTTCTACGGAAGATGCAGACAAATCAGGTCATCCTTCAGAAACAGCGTTGGGGGAGAGATCACTTCTATGAGTTGCTCTAAAAGGTTGTTAAAAGCGACAGGTTTTTTGTCATTTCCTCTGAGGACTTATTGCATGAATATAGTGCCGGCACAAAAGGACGCGCCTGCATTCATTATATTGGGGGGAGAGTCAGTTCACATTGCACGAACGGAGCATCTGTTGGGGACAAAAACACTATAAATATAAACTCTTTTTCTGTCGTTAAAGTGAAAAATGCTAATGTTGATTCCACGGCTCTTTGCCGGCAACTGCCATGGCCGGGTGTTGTTAGGAATTTAGGGTTGTACATTTGTATGTATCCTCCATTCTTCTTCTTAACTTCTTTTACGGTTTTGGAGTTGAAAGATCAAGGTTCCCATGACCTAAACGTCTCGTTCTTGTGATTGAGGAGATTCCTACAAATCACACTCAAGGATGGACTGATTAGTTTTATTGGTTAAATGTAAAAGTCCCTGTTACGTCACATAATATATTTTTGTTGCATAAGAATGAGTATACATAGCATGTCAATTTCCCACAAAGGTCTATGTATTGGTAACTGAAGAAGCATACAACCAGGAGGCTGTAATTCTATTTTCAAAATAAAAACTAAATATTTGAATTGCAAAAGAATTATGAATTGTCTGCTCCTGAACATAGTGCGCTTTAAACAATATATATTACCTGAATGAAGTTGCCATAGAAACTGTAAGGAATCTGTGTCCGGTCCGTCTCATAAGGAATCTGTGTCCGGTCCGTCTCATGAGGTCCCTCGTCAAAACAAAGCTGAATAAATGGTTCAATTAAAAACAAAATGTCTTTGTTTTTAACAAAACCTAAAATGAAACCCAGTGCAGTCACAGTGTGAGTCTCAAACAATAATATTCTATTGAACAGAGTCTCTCCACCCGGTTGAACCCAACAGTCTGATCAAATCCCAAAGAGACTCCCGGAGTTTTCAAAGTCCACTCTTTATACTTTGTCGCACTGCCGCCGTCCCCCGTACGTGAAATGATGAAACATTTACATTACATTACATTTTAAATGTTTCATTCAGCTGGCGCTTTTATCCAACGCTTCTTACAACAAGTGGATTCCACCAAGAGGGTTCCGAGCCAGAACAACAAAAACCAAGTAAGTACAACTCCAAAAGAAAGGCAGACTGCAAAATGCTTTAAGTGAGATCATCGTGAAATGAAAGCAATTGTTTTTGAGGAAAAAATGAAGTAACATTTAAAATAATTGTGCCTACATTCTGACATTTAGAAAATGTCAAAGACGTCTTTAAGAATAAAGCAAGAAATTTGTTATTGTGGGGTTTTTACCGGTTGTGATTTATTCCCAGTGGCAAACATTTTATGTGTTTTAATGTTGTTCTTTAAAGACAGATTTAGAACCCCACTGTCATTTAACGCCGTTTGAACCCTTTTAAACACAACGTGCTTTAATTATTTTACTGGCACGTGGCTTCCTCTTACAAAACATTCTGTTTTGTGTGATTCCCTCCAGAATTTTAGCGAGCAATGGCAACAACAACAACAATGGCAAAATACATACGTCTCTAATTACGGGTTACTCGAAAGCAACATATAACTCCTGCTTTGATTAAATTACTACAGGAGCCTCTGAAATGACTAATTTTCTAGTAAGTATGATGCTCTAAGCCCCAAATATATTATCTTTCATCGCTAAAAAACTCCAAACTAAGAAAAGAAACGTGGTGGCCAGGGGGGGCCACGGCCACCATTGGTCAGAGATTGGCCACCCTGCCGCCCCCCCAACTCCCTCTTATATTGTCATTTGTCACTTATGCAACAAGCCCCATATTCGCAACATGTTGGGACACGGCCCCATCAACAGCGCAAGACACAAACCAACGTGCCTGCATTCTGACAGCGCTTCAATGGAGACTGGCAGCTAACCACTGGAATCCAGTGACAATCAAGTGCCACCCCAAATAAAAGACTGGCCAGAGCTGCCCCCCCCCCAGAAATAATGTCCTGGCTACGCCCCTGGGGTTGCAACCCCCAGTATGGGAACCACTGCCCTGAGCAATTGGTCTTTCCGTCGCTGTGGAAATGAACTGAAATGAACTTCATTAAAGATAAACAGAGAGCTGTGATGCGAAGGGTTCCCCGGCTCCGAACATACAAGTCAGTCATCCTGCTGCCCTGACACCTTCTGCAGTCCTCAAGGGAATTTCAGCCTGCAGCTACTGTGCGTAATGGTTACACAAAACCACAGTGGGTTCATTATTGAGCGCATGCCTTCAGCTGAGGCTCCCAGCTAGCGTCACACGAGTCTTGTTTGTGTCTCCAGGCAGTGGAGTTGATCAGAAGCCTGTTATGTGCGGTGATTGTGCCGCAGGCCTCATGAACTGAAGCTCTGCAAGCGCTTCATTGCACTCATTTATTTCTACTTTGTAATATTACAGCAACAACCTCCCGCGGCCGGACTCCTGCCGTGCAGGATGAATTAGGTGTATGACGGAAAGCTCACCTCACAACGACACACTCATAAGTGTGGCTTATGAGCTGTGTACAGCTACGCATTGGTAATGGATTTGTCCTGAGGCAACGTTTTCTTTGCTTTTTTATTTTCTAGGTGTGATGCAACTGAATGAAATATTTGTACAGGAGAGATTTTTAAGTATGGACCACACTGGTACATCGATCACCCGACATACAGGCCATCATTGCCATCCTTACAGCCTAAAACCTAAAGAGAATTAAAGCTGTATTGTCCGTGTAGCCTCCTTCTTTAAAATGAAAAATGTTGCATATTTTATAATAAAAGGCTTTTTCGGCCAGTATAGCTTACTTTTTGAAGGACGTTGCATGCAGTTGTCATAGCAACCAAAACCGAGCTGAAGTTTCTCTACATAAAATCGAAGAAACTTTGAAATGCTAAACCCTTCTGCAGACATAACTGATAGGAGCTCAAAATGTGCACAGAACAAAGGAGATACCAGATGGATTGCTTATTTGAATCCAGCCAGCTGTAAAAGGAATATAAATCTTTTGGAACTTCTAAGACACAAGCAAAGGCTGAAGTTGTGGTGTGTCTGGGAGTATGAGACTGGTGTAGGACACCAGACTCAAAATGTTTGTGTTGACAACAGAGGACTGGTTCTTCCTGAGCTTCCTAGATTCCATCAAAGCTGTTTTCTTTTGAAATGAACTGTTCAAGTGTTCAGATGTGAAACACGTCAGAATCCTCCCACTGGAGGGACGTCTTTGTTTGCGCGGAAATATTTTACTGAGCCTGTCACTGTCACAATTAGCGACGTCTCTAATGCTTTATCCATCCTCCTCTCCCATCCTCCTCCTCATTCTCCTCCTCCTCCTCCTCCTTCTGGGTCCCGGGGCGTGGAGCTACGAGGCTCCTGAGGATAAGCAGGATGCCTTTGCTAGAAAAGCCTGCCCTGCTTTCCTGACCTTCACCAACGCTGCCTTTCTGGCTGGAGTCACAGTGGAGGTGCCCTGCCGCTGCAAACCACAACAGGTAACTGGAGCAATCATCATGCTGACATGCTTTAATATCCATTGGTGAATAATAATATTAATAATAATTAGTATTGTAATTTGTTCAAAACAAAGTATTGTCCCTGAAAAAGATCCAAATAAGAATCACAAAGATGGGTCTTATAGTTCAAACCTAACCTAGTTTTTTTTCATTAATTTCATGACGAAACAACATATCATGGTTTTATTACAAAAGACACAAAGGGAGGATGTGATCCTCAAAGGTCATTACGTGGTTAAGTATTTGATTGATGTAACTAGTCTGACAACAGTGCAGGACAAAATGTCCTATCTTCTTTTCTTTGTACCAGCTGCTTAAATCAAAGCTCCTCTGAAGCTGCAATCCGCAGCTATATCAAGCTTGGCCAAAAAACAGAAGAAATATAGAATGAGAGAACGTCTCGGAAGATTCTGATATTGATCAATTAACATTAACATTATCGGCCAGCAGAAGGTACCTTTTAATTATTCAGTTCCCTGTGTGTTTTCAGATCCAATCAGTTGTCTGGTTCTTTCGGAAACATTTGAGTGGCTCCAAGGAGACCAGAGCCCTGACAGATCACCATGGCAACCGCCTGCTTGACCCTGACAGTGTCCCTCACGGTGGCGGGCTGCGGAGTCGATTCTCCATCCGTCTCTTCAGCCTGCTGATCTTCAGAGCAGAGCCTGCCGACTCGGGCATCTACATCTGCGGTTCTGTGCACAGGGACTTCTTCTATGGTTACGACCTGGACATCCAGGAGGCCCGAACACTCAGCTTCATACGCAGGTGACGAGGCAGACACATAGTCAATGGCTGTGACTGTTTTTTGTCACTTTGATATTCAAGCATTTGGCATTAATGATGATGAATGTAATGACGAACTGAAGAGTGCTTTTGTGTCACATGATCACACCGACGGGTGAAAGACTCAACAGAAGCTTATGAACAACCAGTGATCATGACATGAACCACCGATTTAAGTGACTCCAATTCAAATGTGGTGCTTCTAGGCTCCCTTCTGAAAGTATCAGCCAGAAAAATGAAGAAAGAAAAAGACTTGTCTCTACTAAGCCGCTGTACCAGGTCTTCACCAGCTTCAGGCCCTGGTCGGTCTGCGATCGCTGCGGACTACCTGGAGAGCAAGTGCGTGTGGGACTGTGCTACGTCCACTCGCACTACCTGCACGTACGCTTCCGACGGGCCAATCAGACAGTCACCTCCTGCGGCTCAGGAGCAGTGCTCAGGGCGTTTGGACGGCTGAGGCAAAGCAGCGTGGGGGCCAAGCTGGAGGTGAAAAGCTGTGAAGCAACTTGTGGAGATCGAGCTTCTCAATCCACCAAAATCACTGCTTTGATGGCATTTCTTGGATTGAAGTAAGCAAGTATATAACTGTATCGGGTTTCACTTGAGGATTCACAGAGTCCACATGTTGAAGTAGACAAATGGTTCCAGAGAGTCGGGCCAGCTGCTGTTGGGGAGAATGAGCAGCCGACTGTAAATCACTTGCAGTCTTATTATTTCGTAGAGTTGCTGCAATAAAAGGATACTGGAAACATTCAAATTCACCCCAGAGGAGCATAGTGAAATCCATCAATTTATCTGGTTATAAAATTCAGTGGCAGTGTCGGTGGCACCAGAATTAACAGGAATTATGCTTTGTGTAACATATTCTGATCAAATTTCTTTTGTTCTGGAAGTTTAAGGGAGTGATATGTCACTGCCGGCAATGTCAGTTGCAATGTCAAGTTGAATATTGCCAGTAGGCCCAGAATGTGATTCATTACACCTGTTGAATCCATTCCATCGATATTTTCTTATCTATTATGAATAAACAGAGATTTCCCTGTTAAATCCCCCTCGTATAATTACAGTTCACAGGAGAACCACAACCGCTCTCTGTTTATGTGTTGCAGTTCTGCTTCACTGCCGGTGTTCTACCTGAAAGCTCCTACGGACCGTACCCTCACCCTGGGCTGTCCCGGGGCACGTCCCGACATGGCCGTGGCCTGGGACAGAGGCTTTAAACCCGTCTATCGATCTGAACGCTGGGCAGGTCGTAACCTCAGCGACACGCCCCCCAGGCTGCACGTGGACACCGGACACAACTTGGTGTTTCAACCTGCAAAAACTCCAGACTCTGGTATCAACGAATGACTCTATTTAATTACACCTGTGATAAACGTGTATAAGTAGTCTCTCTTGAGGTTTCCCTCACTTTTTTCCAGTCACTTTGCTGTAGAACTGTCTCTCTTGACCAGTGCAGATAAAGCAGTTCCTTTGCACTTTGCACAAGTAACCACAGAGAGCTTTTGGGGTTTAATTTAACTAAGATAGCGTTTCTGTTAATTAGGTGTCTACTACTGCTGGCTGGAGGGTCACCGGGCTGCTGAGATCCGTCTGCTGGTCTACGTCCATCTGGGCCGGGGACAGTCAGTGACCTTACATCCTGACTTCTGGGAAGCAATGTTTTTTTTGTTGAGATCTTATGTTGGCATGACAGCTCTGTTTTGCCTGCTGCTGTTGTTCAGAGCTGGAGTGAGACACAGAGACACCAGAGAAACACATGACGATTAAACCTATTCAATATTATTACTTAAAAAGCTGTTTTGAACTCGTTATTTTACAATAAGGAAAAAGTGGAAAGATGTATTCTTCTAAGGGAATGTCATTCAATTCATTCAACTTCCATTCATTATCACATGTCAGACCTTGATGCAATTCATGAGTATGTTGCAAAAAGTTGTGGAATGAGCAGCTTTCACATTAGAAAGAAAAATAAAGGTCCGAGTTGTAAATAATTATGAAATGTATATTTCGTAATTAGTATATATTACACTTTTATATATAAAAAAATGTGTGAAAATACCGTACACTCATTTTTGTGTTTGTACTTCTTTGATACGGAAGAGCAGAATAGATCAATGACACGCGGTGAGTGTAACCAGTTCTGGAGAAGCACTTGCCGGTGTCGAAGTCTCTCTTGAATGAGTTTTCCCTGCAATGACGGCAGAAGAGGGATGAACATATCCGGGCTCTTGCTGTTCCACAGAGGGGCCATCGTGTGTCCTCAACAAGACCTCTCCACCCTGAGAGCCGGAGGGATGAATACGCTTGTTCCTCCACAGCTGTGGCCCCCACTATACTTTCATTCCACCATCCACTCTTCATTGCTCAGCCTCTCTGAATCGAGTAAATAAATCCCCATACGACGCTGTTTTCTCCACTGCCAGACAAGAATCAAAGTGCTGGAACATTTTAGAAATAGTAAATCAATAACTGTCAGATGATAGTAAATGTACATCAGAAACTGGCGGCCCGTTCACTCTTCCTCACAGTTGTCCTCTTCTCATGTTTTATACATCCTACAGATCCATTCCATTTATTAATCCTCCTTGCTTTCTCCCTAATTAATCCTTTTAGTTCCTCAGAGACCCTCACAGTCAATGATTTACATCTGGGTTGAAAGGGAACACCAGTTAACAGCCTTTGAAGAGAGAAAGCCAGCAGGACCCTGGGCCTTAAGAAGCTGGATTGAGACGCACAGTATTTAAAGTGTGCTAAAGTAAAGATAATAATAATCAAATTGAATGGATCCTGAGGGGAGCATTATCATGATCAGAGTCCATGGAAATGAGCTAGGTTATGAGATATATTAAAACTATGAGGAGCTTCCCTGAGGGCATGATGGATCCAGATTACACTGCAGCTTCGGGAGTTGGTGGGTCATCTGAAAACTTACTGGATCGAAGTGATCGCATGAGCAGTTTGTAACCTTTTTGGGCTTCAGAGGAATATATTGCGTCCCTTGGCTGGTCCTCTCAGACCACGAGCCTCATGCTCCCTGAAGGCTCCTGAACTTTCCAAAACTCACAGGGAGCAAAGCAGGCAGAATAAGAGAATGATACATTCATTATTTAGAGATTCATAAGAAATGCCTGCCAAGGACAAGCCAGATGTCTTTAAATATTTGGAAAAAAATAATGAATTAATCCACGTTGAGTTGTGATTTTGATCACAAAATATGGTTCTTTTATGATACGCTTCAAGAGATGTGCAGGGAAGTTTCTTTCCATGGATCAATTCATCCTATCACAAGTTAGAGTGTTAAAAACACATCATTAAACTTTCACTATGGATGGAAAAATCCCTCATGACAAGCTTTAGAAAAATAAATGTTACCTATGGCAACCTACTTCACTTTCTTCCTGAGCTTTTTCACATTTGCGTCAAATTTGGTTGAGTTTACTGTCATTATTGTGACTGCAGTAATGCTGCACGGGCCCGAGGCACTTAAGCAAACCTCAGTCCCTTGAATATATATATTGCTTAATCCAGTCTGAGTTTGTAATACCTTAGAATCTCCCAGATAGAGTAGGAATAACCGGGGATGCTGGATGCACAGAATAGGCTGTTTATAAGTATATTTTACTGGTTATAAGTATATTATTTATTTCTAACAATATTGCACATAATACAGTATGTCCTTGAACTAACGGTAGAGAGCGTTAACGTTGTTCTCCCTCACCAGCAACACACTGATCGCTGCTTTAAAAGGCAACGTTTCTTTATGTTGAGCGGGCTGCAGATGGAGGATCGAGAGAAAGCAGAGCAGACAAATTTGGACCGCACACCAGAGCATTCATCAACTTGTTAGTGCGTCCAGGCCAGCAATGTGGGATGCCGGATGTCTGCTGGATGATAAATAAACAGAGACAAGTGTCTTAACCTTGTTTTGCCTCAGAGATACAAACAGAATATTCAGGGCGTTCTGCCTTGCTGCTCCACCAGATAGAAATTCCAGTTATTTCTCATTAGCTCACAACTCGTTGATTGAAGTAATGTACGAAAATATGTGTACGCTCATTGCAGCACTGCGTGGTATTTCTCAGGTAGCAGGGGAAGCTTCCACTTTGTTCTCGGAAAGAAATTATAGAACTGTGACGGATTCGGGGTGAAATTGGGGGAGCTCTGTGTATAGTCGTTTCCTTTGAAGAGATACATTCAGCAATCACTCCGCAATAATACAAGGACATAAATCCTTCCCTTTCATCATAATTACTTTGGCCTCTTACAATTGCGAACGTTCCCTCCCTACCGAAGCATGATGACGCCGACCTGAGCCAATTACGGTTAGAATAGGCCCCTACCAACTAAAACTGAGAACCGCTGATGGGAAGTACGGCCATCTGATGGTTAATCTGGTTTTTCCCAAAGCCACCAACGAGGCCCTTAAAACCTCTTAGATAACGTAGGGAACAGATGGCGGTGATGCTTTCTTGTCGTCCCTCTTTGTTGAATGCACTTATTGTAAGTCGCTTTTGACAAAAGCCGCAGCTAAATGACATGTAATGTAGGTCTAATGTTTTAAAGAAGCCGCAGTTGACAGGGGACAAGATATGAACAGTTCTCTGTCATGTTGTGAATTCAATAAATTGCTTTAACCTCTTCCCCAGTAGTGTTGTAACTAGAATAGAGTGGTATTAGGATGCATCAACGTGGACCATTTTGCCAGATTTTAAGGCTTGTTGGGTAGAAAAAAGGTATTTAAATAGAGCAGAACATGCTGTATCTTCAAATTCAGACAATGTGTGACAAAGCGCGCAGTGCTGCTGGTTTTCCCTTGGTGCATCGTACACTAGTCTCCACTTTTGAAGGCTCTCAAAGGAGTCCTCAAAGGATAAAACTGTACTCGTGACAAAGTATGTAGTACTTTTATCATGCCCCAGTGGTGGGGAGCCATTTGAAATGCAGAACATGGGGCTTCCACGCGGCTATAAACATGACAACGACAGCGGCCGAATGAAAAGGGGCCTGCGCTACAAATAAAAGGGCTGACAGAGGGTCACTGAGGGAGAACCCAAGGATAAGGGCCAGGAAGACAATGCCTTTGGATGGTGTTATCAGCTGTAGCTATTGTCAAAAGAGGTGCATGACGATGTAACAAAGCACTGAGGACCTCAGAGGACAACAAGCACAGAGCGAGAGTTCATTTTCTAATCCGCTAAACACTATAATGTAAATATCACACAGAGGACCTTTACAGACTTTACCGTGTTTTTTTTTGTTCGAGTTGTCTGGCTCCATTCCATCACCAAGGAGATGAATGCCTTTCAGTGTCCAAATCGCAGCAGCAATTTGTCATTGGAGATAAACACCATGAACAATCTACATGTGGCCCCCTTCAGTAATGGCAAAGTGGTGACAGTGAGTTCTGTGTACATCTAAAATAACCTGGACAGGGATATGGTTTCCAGTTGCAGGTACCAATAGTCAAAATGATTCAGACCATTTATAAGATTACCGTACAAGTGCTTCGCAAGAACAGAGAATAGAAGTAGATCACCGTACAGCTCAAAGAGAGCACGGGGAAACAGATCCTGTCATTGTCCCATTTGTGATGATTGTTCATAATCTGCTCTGTATGCAATTTATTTGAATGTGACCCCAGTTCTGCTATTTGAGCATTGGCCTCCAGTTTATCGCTTACAAATAAAGTAGCATTATAACAGACAAACTGGAAGTGCTTGCTAACCTAATTTATGATAATTCATTATTATATTGATATTCTTCATACATATTGTAAAATGATCAGCTGTGTTGTGTCACGATACAAGTTTACAAGCATGCATATTTCACTCATTTTATACTCTATCTAACCTTCCCTTTGGTTAGATAAAATTGTTCCCATGAGATTATTAAAGTCATTACAAAGGAGGACATAGTGCCAACATGTACACAAGCACCACATGAACACACAATACATATAAAAAAAAATCTTACACTCATCAAATGCTAATAGTTGTTTAAATTATTTATGTGTTGTTGTAAAAGAAAAAAACAATTGTTTTTTTTAAACAGAAACCTAATTTTACCGGGATTTTTTTTATAAGACACCTGATGTAATGTTTAAAAGAAACGTTTGATTTTCTTTCAGGGAAAGAACAAGCTTTTATGAGTAAGTAAGTAAGTAACTGGTGCAATCACCTTATTATTTAAAGGAACAATCTTATACACATTGTCAGTTGTCTTCTTTGACCTTGATAATCAAATAATCTGTTTTCCCCATATAATACAAAATTTAACTCCATAAGAGCCTTTGAACCAAGAATTACCCCCAATTTTAGGCAACAGCCAGTTCTGTACCACACAAACACTTTGATAGCAGAGCGGTAAACTTAACACACACTGAAGACTCAACCTGAATTAAAGGCGAAATTCATACTTTGCAACAGTTTGAGGAGCCCTGATGATTGTTTCAAGTACACGGTATTCTGTGCTGCACGTGCTGACATAGTGATGCATGAAACATACTTATACCTCTAAAAACAGCTGCCTTGCATGTGCAACCACTGTCCTCTGAGGTGCCATACAGGAACAAACCTGTCTGAGGAGCAGAGCAAACATCAGATGGGAAGAGAAAATATGTTTGTCAAAGAGCTGATGGAGAGGCGATGTGGAGGTTGAAGAGGAGGGGATAGAGACGCAGCTGAAGCCAACTTGAGGGAATGGCCCACAACTGGCTTCAGAGGGTGCAGGAGCCATTAGCGGTCTGTGCTGGGGGGTTACAGTGGGCACATGTCAAGGATGAATGATGTGCGTCTCACCGCTCGACAGCTGTCAGTGTCTCCTGACAGAAAGACCCTTATTTTATTCAATCCAGCTACGCAGGACACACAAAGGCTCATGTTATATGCACATCAAAAGCGATATAAAGTCCATTTTTACACTGCAAACGTATGTTCTTCAGCACAGGTGGCCTTTACACAACAAAGTGCCAATTTAGAAACAGGTGCAAATAGCAAAAATAGCTCAGAATTAGGAGGTAATCTTACCTTCAGTTTACCTTATTTCGAGTCAACTATGCGAGCAGTGATGGGTGAGGGTAAGCGCCAAGTTTATTTTGCTGACAATAGCCAGATGTGGCTAGTGGTTAGATGTCCACATAAGCACATAAACAATAGGACTTAAAGGCCAACTCTTTTTTTTTTAAAGTTGTCCAAGAACTAGTTTCACTGTTTTATCCTTGTTCTTCTTTGTGTTCCCGTTTTTGTCGCCAGGCCTTTTGCTTTTTCCCTCCCAAGCGTGTTACGTCTGCTCGTGCCACTGCTGCTTTTGATTTTCTTGTGAAAATTCTGTTTGCCAGTAAAGATCCAAACCCTGGATAGAAATTTTTGTTGTTGTTTTATTCCTTTGCACCTGAATTCATTCCTCATCGCTCACACCCTTCTAGCTGGATGTTAACACCTAACAGAGTCATAGATGACTGTCAAAATAAGTGTTGTTTGCACCGAATGTACGGCACATCTTAACAGACACAATGACCGCGGTGTTGTTGGAAAGAAGGAGCATCTGCTGTGTCATCGTAGAAGTTCCCAATTAGAAGTGTTGCAAAACATAGTGATGCAAACGGGACTCATGAGAACAGCAGCAGTCAATAGCAGCAGTCCCTCGGCCGTAGACACGTGGTTAGTTCTCTTTCTCTTGCTCTGTTAATCTTTCCACCTCGTTGTTTTAATGCTGTTTTTTCTTCCCGAGGTGATGAATAAGTTAGGCCCAACAGCCAGCCTCAAACACACACGCAAACGGCAAATGTCACACACGTGATTTGCTGCATTCAATACAACTCCATCTAGTGTGTGTGTGTGTGTGTGTGTGTGTGTTTGTGGAGTTATGATGCAGTAGAGTACAGTTGCTTATATTATTGTGATCTCACTGAGATGCTGTTTCACATAATTCATATTTCAGTTTTGAACATTGTTCAGTGCTTTTACATTGAAAAGCTTGAGGAGGCAATCATTTTCAAAAACCTGTTCTCTATTTTCATCAGAAAAGAGTTGACAGTGTAATGGGTTTTTGATCTGGGTAATTGTTTTGAATCCAGCCTGCCTTTGCTAGTTTCTCAAGATGACCAACACTTGTTTTGATATAGCTCCCATCCTTTAGCACCGAGCAACAATATCTAATCATACACCATGAAGCCTTCAGCTGAAAAACAACAGCCTCCCCCCCAACGTTCTGTTGGTGAACTGTGAATGTCTCGACACTTTGTTCCATGTAGTCTGCACAACTTTCTAACACGTCTCTGAATAATACAGCTCATCAGCGTCGGTCTAACACTGCTGGTGCTGCAGAGGCATTATGTATTCACGCTGCTCCCGTGTGAGTGTTGAGTAATTGTTTCCTGTTGACCGACCATCATCCAACACAAGGGAAAGAGCAGCCGATTTAATTGGAACCATTATACATCCCTGATCGTCTGCCGTGAGACGTGGTAATCAGTTTCTGCTTAGAAAAACAACGTTGGCCTGCGACGACCGAGAGGGACGAGGCGCTGAGGTGAAGCCGTGGTCCGACTACACACCCACAGCAGCAGATAGTGGATCTTAAAAACAAATTGTTAAATTAGTCAGGGTGAGCATATTGTGATGAATGTCAAAAATAAAACAACAATTGGGTAGTATTGAGCATTATACTGCACAGGGGATTAAATAACTGCCGGAGGGGTTTAATTAAGTATTAAATTCAGATTCATGGTTTCAAAACGTAATTTTGGAAAACCTGGTGTTTCTGTATTCTTCACAGCTTCAGCAGCCAGGAATCCATGATGCACCATGTTATTTTTTGTGCGCTGACTGGTGCATTGTGTTGATGTCAGAGAAGAGCACGCGACTTGGCCCAGTATCCCCACCAATTCATACTGTGAAGGGTTTCATTTCCTGTTTTCGAACATCCTTGAAACGCCTGTTCCATGTTTGTTATGACTTCCTGTCTTATTGGTTTTTCTTTCCTTCTTACAAATTAAACTGAAAGTGAAAATGTCACTTTTTTACAGCCAATAACAATTCTGAACTGCCAATAACTTCTGAACGTTACACTTTACCAAAATGTATACAATTTTCCCATAAAAAAACACATTGCCAATGAAAATAATGTTTACAAAACTGTGGACATTAATATGCACGTGTAGTGTAAACTGTTCATTTTGTGATAATTATTAGAGCTTTTGTTTTGTCTTCATGCAGATTGTAACGTTTTGACATTTACATATTTATTACACTAATACGAGGACGTGACAGCTTCACTGGCTCTGTGCCACTTTCGCTGTGCCCCGGCTGAGGCTTTGCCCTTTTTATAGCCGGCCGTATGTCATTGCAGTGAGGGCGGGGAATGCAAATTAATGGCGCCCCCATTATTATGGGTCCTTGATCGCAGGCATGAAGGAAGATGGATCTCGTTTTTTTTTTTTGCACAACCATGAGTCAGTCAGCCGAGGAACGGTGGATATTACCTTTGGGGCCATTACGCCACCAGACACGACAAAACCTTTTCCTGCCTCCTCATTCACCGAGGAGTGGCATCGCAACCGTTGTTGTGCCTTTTGTAAAACAGCGGCTGCGTCAGTGTGACCCTGAAGTAACACTCAGGGTCACACTGATCACACAGTGCATCCCGGTTCAACATTGATCCCTGTTTTGTTTTGTTTTGTACTCTCCGACATCACACGCTATGTGAAAAGGATTCAAGGATCATTTGTTTTCATTATGCAACACTTGTTGCTGAGTGTCACTCTGGCCTCGCCGTTCAGCGGCAGCTCTAGAACATAACACAGCTGTTTATCATTATTTGGACTTCTACTCTTTCACAATGTCATTTTATTTTCAGTTTGTTCTATTTTTCGTCAAAAGGTAAATGTGTAGTTTTTAACGGGCGTGCTTATTCTGCTTCTTATTATTATTATATGAAGACAATCAATGCCTTTGTGTCGAGTCCTGTGTGTTCCAGGTGCAATGCCGGTGATTGGGTCCCACCTGAGTCAATCAGCCTCGGCGGGGCTCGACAATAAAAAGGAGGAAGACCAAGTCAAACGTGTTTGTTTCTGATCAGTTAGACTGCATGTTGAGATCGAGAGTTGTGGTGGGAGGTTGAGGGCCAGGTGAATCTGGGGTACCTAGAGTACTGTGCATTGCCCCTTTCATGTCGTCTGTCCTTGTCTACAAACGCAAGGTGATTGGTTGATGCCTCCTCAGCATTTTGTGTTAACAAAGATGTTTTAGAGAAGTACGGACAGGCCTCTTGTTTCTAGAGGCGGGTAGACAGGCCTAGTTTTAGTACATTACTTTCTTGTGCAAGCTCCCTTCCACCCAGAGTACCAGCTCGTGTTAAGAATGATTAAAATCGGATTAAGAATCTGACAATGATAATAAATTGTGTAAATTGCAATCCGTTCATGCGTGATTCCCTGAACCTGACTGTCCTGTGTTCGTCCCCACACGCCTCCCCAAGACTTGCACAAAGAGTGCACGTAACACCCTGTTCACATGTGACAAGGTGCTGATATTAAAAATCATCTGCCAACAGGCCACATTCAAATAAAGCTCCCGTAGGAACTATAAATGTCATGGACCTTCTGATTGCCCTGGAGTAATAAAAAATCATCCTTTGCGCTTATCTGAATGAGATGTTCTTTTGAAATCTCATCAATGGCTAAGCGTTTGCTGCTTCACAGCTTTAAATAAGATTATCAACAATATTAATTTCCTGCCCGTCATCCGCTCTCCCCCTTCATTTAACCCTGCTCTCCTATTCATTCACATGTCCTGCCTTGCTTTACTTAGTTTGTTGAACATTCATCTCATCCACATTTTTCTTAGTTTATTTGCTATTGTACCTTTTTCACGCGTTTGCCTTCTTTTCTTAATTTCACCTTGGAAGAAGCAGAGTAAACGGATGTGTCAAATACATTTTACAGACAAAATAGTGTGTAGCAAAGTGAGAAAGTGTTTGAATGACTTAAGATGATAGGAAATGAATGGATTGTATCCATTTGAACTTTTCAATCACTTATTTTCTGTAATAGTTTAATCATTTTTTCCTGTTGACCAAATTTCATTTCATTATTCATTCTAATTGAATATAATTCCCTATAATTTGTTTTCTTTTCTTCGGCAATTCTCTCTCTGCTGAGCTGCGGCATTGAAGTCAGACAATAAAAAAGAGGGGAAGCTCCGCTGCAATATTAAAAAGAGAAAAATTACTGGAGGATAAAAATGGTTTGTCTCTCTCACATGGTTACATATATTATGCTCGGCTTGAATGCCGCATTGGTCCAACTTTGAAATAAAAGGTGTTTTCATGTGTTTTCTTCTCCACTTTTTTCGGAAATCAACTATTTCCTTTTGATATCTTCAGTAATACCTGGAGACATGTTAAAATCACTCACTTGCCTCTCCTTGTTTTGCTATCCTCATCTATTCTAGTCTTTATTTTCTTCATCCTTCTTCCAAAGAACACATCTTTACATATATTTATACTTAAGTTAGTTCTACTCAACCTTGGGCGTCGTCGCTGATAATTATGTTTTTTTATCTGGCGCATTTATCTTGTTCCGGGAGTGAGAAGTGTGCGTGTGTTTGTGTTTGCCGTGTGGGTGTGTTTTCACATGTTTTCTACACAATGTTAGGATGTAAATAATTAAACTGTGTATTGATTTCTCAAATCGACTGAAACATTACAAAACATTGGCGAGTCTGTTCAACACACCCACGCACACTTCTTTATTCCCTGGCCAATTATCCTACAGAGTTCCTGTTCACACACACAAACACAACCATGCTTATTTTCCATTCATTGGTTGACAGCGCTGATGGGTGCAGGCCTGGTAGGCTGCAGGTCCTCAATGGATTTAATGGGATGGTTTAAGAACAGCAGCACTCTTTGCAGAGCTTAGGGGAGGGATTCATCTAGCGGGATATTGTTTGTTACAAACTGAAGCGTTCCTTCTGGAAATGACATTATCATCCACTCAGTTATGGGCTTCTCATAATAACCCCCGTCGGGAGGGAGTGTGTCCAAGTGGGAAGACATCCCCGGGCAGCCCGAGGACAAGCTGTAGACATGACATATCTCATCTGGCCTTGCAAAAAAACCCAGAGAGAGCCGGCGGATGGAGATGGACACGACATAATTTATTATACATTTACTCCGCTATTTTAAATATATAAATGCTTTGTGTAAAAAAGATGATAGAGAAGCTCAAGGTCAAAGCCCTCCCATGTGCTCACGTTCCTGAGAACGTGCCTGATTTTCCCAGTGATCCATCTATAAGTGGAGCTTACTGCTGAAGTCCTTGTTGTAACTCAATTGTAGGGCCAACACCAAATGAATGTGTTGTACTGGAGGTCAATTGCCGCCTTGCCATGTTTCTCGACGTCCTGGTCGTCCCCGGGTCTGCTTTCCTGTCTGTCTTTCCCGTGTGTGTCTCTTTGCCCTTACCTTCCTCTGTCCGTCATGCCGCTGCGTAACGCCCTGTTTAGTATTCCCCTCAGTCATGGCTGTCGGCTTTCACTCAATAAAACGGACACACGCCCGCGCACGCACACACACACGGCCAAACATCGGGCGTTAATGACTTATGTTACCCACACAGGCTGCAAAGACGAACAAATAGTTAAGGACATGACGTTGCATACCCAGACACGGGGCTAACAGTCTCTCCTCGGCTCCAGGGTTTAAGGTGCAAGAGGACACATGTTATGGTCAATGTCCCAGTCGCTCTATATTAAGAGGAAGGTTCGTGCACGAGCATCTGGGTCGTCTGCACCAAGGACATACACATTTCACATCAGACTGTCTCCTCCAAATGATGTCGCCTGAATGATGATTTGGACTTTGACTCCACCTTGTTACTTTCCCGCCCACTTCAAGGTAGCAGTTACATATTTTGCATCCCATAGATACAAATTTGAGATATATTTGACAGTCAATTGACAGCGATTTGCTGAATTATTTTAATATTACTATCAGATACAATACAAGAATTCTCAGCATGTGCTAAACCATGTAAAATGAACTCAGAACCAACTCACCTTACATTTCAATTCAGTTTAATATATTTGGTCCAGGGATTAAAAAAAGCTGCATACAAACCTTTGAAGCCAGAAAGCAAAAAGACTCCAGGGAAGAAGCAACGTTGGTAATGTGCACAAACATGAATTCATACAGAAAGAGAGCGTTAAGTGGGGCGAGGAGCTCAGTCCCCCAGACGTCGAGGCCTATTACAGCACATCTAGGAGCCGGTCCAAGCTGGAGCCAGTGCTCACTATCAGCATCATCAAACAGGAAAGTCTCAAGCCTGCTCTTACACACGGTGTGAGCTTGATAACTGAAGGCTGTGGCTCCCCTTCTTCTCTACGAGACTCCAGGACCCACAAGCTACACTGCATTCAGGAAGTGCACCCCCGTAACACGCTAATAGGGTACGATAAGCTCCTTAAGATCGCATGGCGCTTGACCAATTAGGGCTTCGGGAATCCAAATCTTTATTTCACAAGGAGCTGCAGGGAACATTACAACATTTGATATAAGTAAATGTCTAGAATGACTAGAGTGTTCTTGCGTTTTGGCCAAGGTTTCAATAGGCGACACAGTTGCAGTGTATGTGGGTTTATCTCGCAAAACACACATATTTTCACTTTATTTATATTGCACACATTCCATTTAATTTAAGTTTTTTACAACCTGCTCCGTTTTGCACTTTTTCCCCTTACCTCATTTCTTTGAATCTTCGGGTACCCCTCTGGTGGCAGTTTGGCCGAGTTGGGAGTGAGAGCAGGTTGGTTTGTCATATCATTATCAAGGCATAAGACGGGGAGAGTGAGTGACTGACAGTGATACAGGACCTCCACGGTGTGAAGAGAATTTTGCGACAGGACGTATCGGCCAGACTCGAGCCGCGTCACAAACCAGCCTGTCAAGTTGTCGAGTTCCTGTCATTCAAATGCACAGGCTGCGCTGAAGACACACTTGGCCTTTTCTATTGGGGGAGTCTATTGCAGACAGTATTATTTTTTTAATCATTTGAGATCTTCACAACTGAGATTTCTGCCTTATGTGTAGCTCCACTGCTCCACGGGAAGAGGGGAAGAGATGAGGTGCATCTGCTGGATTGTTAAAGACGATGGAGGCCGAAATATGATTAATACAGCTTTTAAAGTAATGATGGTATAAAAGTATAATGAAATCACCTAAATCAAAGGTTTTCTCACAAAGCTACATTCCTTTCTTCCTAAAATAGGGATCCCTCCTGCTTCTGAGGTGTTGGGCTGTCCTGTAGATTATTTTTAATTACTACTAGACTGGTTACAACTAAAAAACAGTTTTCAAATTTGAAAAAAGTACTTTTGGCTATCAAATTTTAAAGCGCTAATAAACATGTCCCCTTTTAGTCCAATTTGTGGGAGTTACTTGATCTAAACACTAATGACTGGTTCAGCTCCGTCTGGATGTCTAATAAATTCTTTCACCTTTAGTAGCTGTCTGGATTGTTTCTCCAGTTTGCCGCGGCAATTACCTTCCTCTCTGTCTCCATTTCCTCTCCCGCCCTCGTACACCCACTACCTCCCTCTCTGTCCCCCCTTAGAGAGAAACCCGAGGAGATAATGGAAGATCACCTCAAAGGAATGGCATCGATTTATTGCTGAGACCTGATGATGAACATGCACACACACACACGCAAGCACACACAGGGATTTAGTCTGAGTGAGTCATGCTGATGCACTCGGAGCTTATTGCGGCTCTCAAAGCCAATGCAAGAAATGCATGTTCAGGTATGACAGACAAAAGAAGAAATTACATGCAGAAGCCGTTATTGGATTTATTCTAAACATTATATACCCTTTTGAATATGTTGTGTTGTAATAAATTGGACTATTCAGCTAAAACAAGTGTCAAAAGCCTAAATAAAATGCAAAATAGTGTGCATATTCAGTGAACGTTGCAGTGGCCATAATATTCTACTAAATTCAATGGTTTTCATTTTTCTCTATTTTGTTGAGGTTGTCTTATGAAAACCCACGAGATCAAGTAAATAATGAATGGTAATAGGTTTGGAGGCAGGACTGTAGCAGAGCCTGTGGGTATGAATGGCTCATTCTGAGCAAACAAAAACACAAGACTTTGTTTTAGGTGATTATACAATAATGTAAACAGTTCATTCACAGCAGTGCATTCCGTTCACAGCTCATTTTTGCTAGTAGAACCCACAAACTTCCACAAATGTGTTATTTATCTGGGCCTAGAACCCCTCTGAAATCAATTATCTCCCAGTGTAGTTTCTCTAGATGGCATCTCCAGCATCCAACAACTCCATAAGTAGAGTTCTCCTTAATCAGGCTGCTTCCTCTCCCTTAGATTTCGACCTACGGGACATTACAGAATCAGGGACACAATGTCTGAAAGCTTTGCAAAAAAAAAATAGTTCATGCATTTATTACGTCTTAACTAGATTAATGCCTTTATCCTTCCTTATTCCGTATTAAGCTGCGCTAATAAATCTCTTAAATGCCTCCATTTGATCCAGAATGCTGCATCATGTGTAATAACCAACAAAAACAATTACTCCATTATGGGATTTACTGAGCTGGCAGTAGAATTTAAAATCCTTCCCCTCACTTACAAAGCCACTAAATGGTCGGACACCATCATATCTTAAGGAGCTTACAGTGCCACGCAACCCACTGGAGAGCTTAATAAGGGGTTACTTGTAGTTGCTGGAGTCTCAAAACGTGTGATGACAGCCAGAGCGTTTAGTTATTAAGCTCCTCTTCTATGGAACCAGCTTGGAGTTTCAGCGCGGGGGGGCGGACACGCTCTCCACGTACAAGAGCAGGCTTGAGGCCTTTTAACTGTGCTGACAATCAGGCCTGCCTCAATTTGTCCTCTTACAGCCGGTGGAGATGCTGCTGTGGGCTTCTCGACGGATGCACTGAGCTCCCCCGTCTTTTTACATTTTGGGCCATACAGATTAAACGTGGTAACTTACAGGCTAAAAGGTGTATTTCCTAGCAAATGTTGGACTGTATGCAAACAACTTTTCCCTGAAAGTTCACGCGATTTAGTAAAGATGCATCGGCCTGCAAGAGAATCACGTCATGGTTATTTTGTGTTCCCTCATTAAATTGGAGTTGACATTTAAATGCTTCCATGGAGACGTTTCACTTTGCTCAATTCATCTGAAGGGTTTTTTGCCCACATCCAGAAAATAATAACTTACAAAAAACAACTGTCCTCTTGAGGAAGCTGCAGTGACGTCAGGGATGTGATGTTTCACTGTGAGCCACACGATGAGCTCCATTCAGACAGGATTAGTGTCTGCAGAGGGGTCGTCGTGGGGTCAGGTCCTTTCATTTCAACAGTACTGATATTATACCACGTCACCTTCAACCTTCAAGACACTTCGGCTCCAAACCCATAATGGGTGGAGACAAACTAAAAGGCTCCAGGGATTAAAGCTGCTCATAACGGCGTGCCGTGCTGAGTGAAATGGACAATTGACAAAATGTGGAAGTCTTTGCTGAATTTGAAACGGGCACCCTCAAGACATCAGCTCAAATCCTTAGAGAATGAGCTGCTGGCACCATTTGCTGCTCTGCCGTTTGCCAATTTGTTCATGTGAAAAGGTTTCAGACTGTTTCTCTGATGGTGGTTGAAGATGAAGATTTTGCAGTTGCCACCTGAGCTTCTTTATTTGGCTGAATATTTGTGTTTATCACCACTCTAATGCAACGTTTTGGTTTGAATATGTGAAACTCTGGAAACAGCAGCAGCTGAAAGCGTCTTCCTACTAGTTGATTTGGATACTGTGTTTCAAACAATCTCCATTATCTAAGACGTTGATTCCTATAGCAGATGACCACAGATGTTCAATGCATCACCCAGAGAAACTGATGCTGTCTCAATGGGGTCAGACATCCGTATTCCCGGAAATGTTAAAACTTAATATTTATCAGAACTGAGGATCAAAGAATTTCATTTATTAGGAGAGTCCACGCTTCAGCGCTTTCATCTGCTTGATCAAAAGATGTCTTATGAAACCTTCAAAAATGAATATTTGTGAGTGTGTGTTTGTTTGTTTGTGTCCAAACTTTTGACTGGTACTGTATGTATGTATGCAGTACAGAGCTGTGATTAAATTACATTTGTTATGTCATGTCCGCGCTTTAAACACACTACACCTACACACAGCACCTTTAAAAAGAAACGATTCTCCCTGTTTAAGGAATTTTGTAAAGATGTAGACTCTTTTTTTCTCCAAAGAAAACATATTATTAAAATTGTCAGGTTTACACTTTGGGGGTTTCTACTAAAACATATTCATAAGCCTTAATGTAAAAAAGAAAAACAGACTTTTATCATATTATCTGATCCTTCCCCCTTCCTGAACAAGCCCAGTGTGCTCTGATTGGCTTGCTAGAAAATGATGCTGCACCTTTCGCAAAACTGGTTCTCTGAGTGGAGAAGCTCCGATGGGAGCGGTATATGCTAATGAGCAGGCCTAATGAGTCTGGGACGGGGAGGCAAATCTTAATGGCTTTTTGAATCCCAGGTTTTCTGATCTCGGCAACAGACAAAAAACATCCTGAATTGTCTCATTTTGCAGTCTGTGGGTCTGCAGGCACTCTGGATCACCCAAATATATATGCAAATCATTGAGACGTGGAGTTTTACCTGATATGGCCCCTTAAAATTACAACGCTATACGTGTAAAACTACATTCATACGATGATTTGCTACCAGGGGGCTGCAGAGCTCCACAACAAGCTGACAGACATTGAGATAATGTCGGCGAGAGCAAGAAGACATTCATTGTCCGTTTGTGTTTGTGTCCACGTGACGACCCGCGTCCACCTCTTCTTCTCTTTCCTCACCAGCCACTTGCTAATATTGTCTCGCCGCTGTTTGTTGCTATAGGCGAGACGTATTTAATGGTTTTACCACAGCTAGTTTTCTCAAAAATAAGCTTCCCGCAGCTTGAAACAGGATTTTGTGAGAACGCTGATACCATAATGTAAAAGTGCCATTAAACCAAACTATATGCTTAAAAACGTCCAAAACAGCTGCACGGCGTGTGTGGCGATAACCTGCACGATGTGCAGCTAGTGACAGCTTTCCTGCTGGAGCGGTGTCAGCGGTGCATGAGGTCTGTTTGTGTTATTCCACTCTGTGTCTCTCTCTAGGGCTGTGCACTCTGCTGCTTTAAGTGTGAACAATTATTAATAATCTGTGCTTCAGTTTACGCCGGTCTTTATCCCTCTGCACAGGGGACCTGCTGATTGCAGCATTGAGTTGTGTCTCAGGAAATGTATTCAAAACGGGAACAAATGAAATACACATTCATTTGGTAAAAAGAGGAAACGGCAGAGGGGAGTGAAGGTGTGCAAATGAGATGGTAAGGTGTGTGCCTGCGTGGGTTTTGTGTATCCTATTCTGCAAAGCGCAAAAGCCTCGAGCTGAAAAAAATCTGCAGGTTTGCAGAGAGACAGAGAAGAAAACCCCCGGCTGTGCATCGTTGCATTCGATTGCCTTGCACGCAGTCGATGCCGACAGAAATAGGTTGACATTTGACCTTGAAAGTGAAATAATTCTGACATTTCAAGATATATTTCCCATTTACATTTATATTCACTATTGCTTGAAATTGCTTGACAATTCATACATAATTTGAGGAAAACACATTGTTGCCAGGAAAAAACAATCATGTTGTAGAGCTTGAATCCTAATTCGTATGTAATCTTTCTCCCTCACTATAACAATAACAAAACTAAAACACAGCGTATGTGCATGAGACTTCATTTCACTCGTGCTGCCTGAAAATCGCATTAACATTATTAAGGTTTCAATGTTCATAACTTGAGAAGGGTCGTATTTGGCACGCTCAACATTAGCTTACTTATTATATAGTAACTTGCTTGCCTCCACACAATTATTTGTTGAAGAAAAAAAACTACCTCATAACTATTGTCCGAATACTACATAGTAGCTATCTATTGTCCCCGATGTTGTGTAGTGAAACACAACACACACAGGACAAAAAAACAAAACAATAATACAATCTTATACCCCACTGAATTGCCAATCCAGCAGGCGGGTCCGTGCTTTTCATCCCGTCAGAGAGGGTTCTCTCTGGATCCTCTTCCTTCTTGCCCCAGTCCAGAGAGACATGCAGCTTAGCTTGATCGATGACTCTGAATTGGCCGTCGGCCCTGGAGAGTCTGGTATGGTGAACCCTGCCTTGGCCCAAAGTCAGCTGGGATCCACTTTGGCCCCCGCATGTGGCTGAACAGGACAAGCAGTTAAATTGATTTTTTTTTTATGTGATGGGATCTACTGACTAGTTGGAAATAAATCTCTGAATTGGATTGCTGTGCTTCGGGTGTTTTAAAAACGTCTTGGGCCGGTTTGTTTTTCCCTGATTTCATTCTATTCAGCTTAAGAAAACCTCTGCATCACTTATCCAATAGATCACTAATAGATTATAGTTTCATAGTCAAGGTTGGGTATTGTGAAGGCAAAAAATGAATCAGGGTTTTGTTACATCGGAGGCTCATTCGACCTTACCTGCATAGCACAGTTAAACACATTAAATAAACTGCTCATAGTTTCAGTATTTTATGGACTAATTGTTATGGGCCAGAGGGAATCTTGAATTAAACTGGTGGTCAATTACTGTCTGCAAAAACAAAGATCATCTACATAAGCTGTGTATCTATGACTCTTTGTGCAGCTTTAGTGCTCCCTTGTGGTGACAGAAAGTACTGCACAGGCCATTCAACAGGTCCAAATAGGAAACAGGTCCAAGGAAATAGCAAGAGCAGCCACGTGTTCTATGCTGTACAGCGTTATGTTGTGTTTTTGCCCTCTGTTGTTGTATTGATGACATTTACAATAGATCAATATATTTCCTAGTGTTTTCAGGTCACCTGCGCACTAGGGGGCCCGACAGCAAGAAAAGACTTCACACACCGTTCACATATCGGAAGAGATTTCTGCCTCTAGATATGATTCAGAATTGTACAACCGATCAAAGGTTACCTGATAATACACGGTGCTGGGGAGTTACGCCAGCTATGGGACAATGTTCCTGCAGGGGGCCCTTGACAGAAAAGTAAAAGAAAATACAGCCAACATTTTAAAGTCAGGTCCTGGGTATAAACTTATAATTTGATCTGCTCAGGCAGCAGACTGAAAGGAAGTGAGGTGTTGATGGTTCGCTCTGACTATTCCTGTGACAATAGGTCAATGATTTAATGCCTTTGTACAATAATTATTGAGTAACCAGGTATGTGTATATACCAATGCACGAGGGGCTGAATTACAATAACATATGTACTTTTTATTGGAATTGACCTTTTTAGTATATTTGTCTTTATTATCATCGTTCCGCCGTCTCTTGGCGTATGGCGCCCCCTGCCGTCGCCCTTGGTCCGCTCACACCATCTGAATCACTCACAACAAACACACGAGAGCTCAACACACAAAAAGAAAATTACACAGTAGCGTAGCTAAGGTAAAGTAGTGGTGAAACAGCGCATGCATTATTTGTAACGATAACCTATGATGTTTTAAAAAGTTTTTTTTAATTATAGAAAAACTCCCGGGTCTCCTGCTTCTTCGTTAGGCGTGAGTCCGCGCATGCGCTCTGCCGCCCGTGTCCGTCAGGGCGGTGATCTCCCTCCCGCCCTCAAACACGCGCTCTTTGCTTAACTCTCTCTATCACTCTCTCTCTCTCTCTCTGTGGGAAAACCCGAGCAGGAGGAGAGCAGCAGAAAGGGGAGGAGGCGGACTCCTTCTTCTCCGTCTTCTTCCGATACAGCGGCGGCAGGATATTTAGAAAAATAAATAAAAAAGAAATCCACGCACACCCCCCCCTCCCCTCCCTCCCCCCTCCCACTTCACACTCCACACTCCCTCCGCCGTGGAGCCGCAGAGCAACAAACACACACACACACACACTCGCGCGCGCGCGCACAAACACACACACGGATGTGCCTCCGAAAGAGCAGCGGATACCGCCCTCCGGACCTTATTAATGCCAAGATTGTGAGTATCCGATCGGCTGCGGAGAGGAGCTTGAAGGCGGGGAGGGAGGGGAGGACGCGGGGAGAGGAGGGGGGGTCCTGGTTCCAGGTTCCAGGTTAATTTCCCCTTCCCTCGTCCCCCAGTCGGCGGGCGGCTTTTCTTTTCTTTTTTCTCTCACTCTCTCTCTCTCTCGCGCTCCGCGCCGTTGAGGTAAAGGTCGATCTCCGTGATTCCTTACCTCACCTCCTTTCCTCACCGTACCTCCTTGAGTCCTTCTCTCAAGAACGGGAAGCGGACGAGGCAATGGGGCAAAAAAAAAAGAGAATTATTTTGAGCTGTGTTTCAGTGTTAATTGTTTCTGAAAATATACGTATGTATTCTAACGTGTTTTTTTCCTACAGCCTTGAAGCGTTCTTCGTTTTCACGTCGGGAAAGAGAGTTTAGGGCGCTTCACGCTCGCGCTGTTGATGACCGTGGTGCGTTCAGGGTTCACAGGGGACAGCGGGTTCATAGACAACACCGGTCAGCCGTGACAAATATCTAACTTTGCTCAATCTGTGTATTTCCACTTTGAATTTACTTTGACCCCTTTTCTTGTTTCTGTCAACCAGCACTTTATTCTTTATCTGCTCACATGTGAGCACGCTAAATTCAATAAAAGGAGCCTATCTCACTTTTGTTTTTTTCTATTAGCTCTGGTCCAATTCTTCCCAGGCGCAATGTGCATTGCAGTGTTGACAGTTGTGGTGTCAGTGATTTGGTGGATGTTTTTAATGGAGATACTTTCGTGTGTTGCGTTCTAACAACCTGCAAAGGGTTCATTAATGCATGGCCATCCTCAAAGGCGTGAGCAAATGGTTTTTATTATGAGTATTAGTGTTTTTGCAACTTCATCCATGATGGATGAGCTTATTGTTAATGTTATGCTGTTGTATTTTTTTTTTTTTAGTGTGGTCTTCTGGATGAGAACAATTTGCTCTGTGTGGGATCATAAAGTTTTCATTAGCCTCGTAGATGATCAGCTTCTAGTGCTTCATCCAGAACAACTCCTGGCTGGACCTGATTATTTTGTTATTGGTTGATGCGTCAATTTAAATGTTTTGGGAATTGTTTTATTTGCACTGGGGCTCTGATCTGATACCCTGCTGGAGAGATGCTGTGTAATGCGGGACTTTGAGTTACGTCAAAAGCAGATCAATTTAAAGCCCTCCTGCTGGTCAAGGCGCATCGCAGGCCAAAGCTTTGAACGCTGGTTGATGGTTGCTGTTGATCTGCCGCCGCAGCTTAAGATGTGTTTTTTTTGGGGGGATGGACAGTTTTCGCAAATACAAATGTAGGCATTCAGTGCAAAACTCACCGGCTGCATCCCGTGACATTTTACACGTACAATGTGATTACAGCAGTGAGCAGCCAGTTCCCATTGGATGCGTTGAGCACTCGTTGTTACGTTCCACACTGTTGCTTAAACCACATGAGGAAATTGACCTGGCTCGTACTGGCGGTTCAGATTGTAACGCGTATTGGATTCACAAATTGGCTAAGCAACAAGAAAAAAGGGAGCAGATCAAATAGTTGTTTTCTTTTTTTTGTTGCCCTAAATAACTAAATCCCCGGCTATTTGTGGTCCATGTTGGCAGACACGGTTCCATTTGTTTTTGTTTATAGCAGCTGGTCTACGAGGCGCTGTTCCTTTCAACTGCTAAACTAAGTGTAATCCATTAAATTCCAAATGTTTTAAAAAAAAAGTTTAATTATGATCTATTGGACGATTCTATTTTCATTGATGAAAACAATCTTGTTTCTCGTAGTTTTAATGATGTTTCACAACGGGTCAAAATTCCCTCTCCATTCATGCTGTTTTTTTGCTGTTTACATTTTTACACACTTTATATGCTAATTCAACTCTGACCAAAACTACTTTTTACGAGATTACATCATAGTAACGTTACTTTAGACCACCACACACACACACACACACACGTACACACACGCACACACACACACACACAACGCATCTGTGATTTATTACTTTCATTTTCTGCTCTCCAACTATGTCATCTGTTCTGAACCGAGCTCTCTGCTCGGTTGAGAGGAAGAAAACAACAAGAATGGGTCATGTGCATTATTTCCATGGCTGCGCGTCCTTACGAGCCGTGAGCGATGCAGAAGTGTAAACGGCTGAACTTTTGTCAAACGTCCCGTTTCTATTTATTCCCATCGTTCCGTTTCCTTCTCGAAGTCGTGTTCGCCGGACCTCCTCATTTTGCTACCGAAGCGTAGACAGGCGGCGCCGTGGAGGGACCAAGGTAGCTATGCATCTTCTTCTTGTGGTTTTGAAGGTCATTTCTTTATTGAAAATGGCAAAAGTCATACGACTGCGTGTGCTGCTCCCCCATCACTTTTCTGTTTTTTTTGTCTCCATTCCACATTTGTTCACACGACGTAACGCACCGCGCCGCCGACCTCTCACTCTCCGGCCAAGTGGACGCCGTCGCTACGGTTGTTGCTGATTTATCCCCCCGTTCTACACCACCTGACGTTGGTTGGGTCACGCGCCCTGTCGTCGCTGCATGCGAGGCACACGGCCTTTCTTTTCTTCTTTTTTTCACAATCCAACATACGCTTTTGTATTTGATTAAAGCGCCCTATCAGCTGTTAAGGTTCTTTACTTTTCCTACAGTGTGTTTGTGCTTTTGTGAGTTCACAGTGACCTTGCCGTAGTCGATGGCGTGTTTATGTATAAACTGACACATGCTTCTCCCACAGCAGGCCAGTAGCAGTCTCGTTGTTTACCTTATCTTATATAACATAACAGTGGGGTCGGTCCGTTCCAATCGGGACTCATGATTCCTATTTCTGCTCATATAAGGTGTCTCGGATGGTTAAGAAAGGCAGAAATGGTGTTTTACAACCTTCACTTGGTAGTAAATGTCGTCCTTCACTCTGGATTACTTTGGGTGAACTCATTGCGCAGGACGTTGCTTTACAAACTGGCCAGATTTGTTTTCCTTCTGTTTCATATTTGTTCCGAGTACGTGGAATTGCTGGCTAACTCCTCCTGAAAGAGAAGTGAGTTTGTTCGTAGTTGCTTTGTTTTTTTTCTCTGGTTCCCTGATCAAACCAAGCCGACGGAGCAGAGTTTGATTAAACGAAAAAAATGCCCTCAGAAATCCCAGTCATATTTGTTATTGTTCTCTTAGTAGCTGAGACACTCGTTTTCTACCTCGCCGTGTAAATCAAATCAATAGAATCGGCTCTAAATAAAATACATCTTTGGCTAATTTTGCGGCACCGACCCTGACATTAAGAAACACACGGACAAAGGTCTACAGTTCTTTTTTCTTTTTTTTTAATGATTGCGTTGTCAGTTTGTTCACACATCCTCTTTCTTCATTGTGTCTGTTGCATATTTCCTCTTTTTTTGTTTTAGTTTTTTTGATGTTGTCTCTCTTGCTGTCAAAGTGTTGATCGTTTGTTTCTGCCACACATGGTTGTGTTTGTGTCTTTGCCTTGTCTGCGTGACAGGGTGTCACTCTTTTTTAGCTATTTGATCAGAATTCCCACAGACGTTTAATTTCCAGCATACTTTCCATTGATGGGGAAAAAAAAGATCTCCCTAAATGTCAAATGTTTGTCCGGAAACTTAGTTTGACCACCACACATTGTTGAGGTCACCAAGTGGAATTAATAAAGGATCTCATCAAGAGGTCAGAGAGTTTCATGGAGGCCAACGTTGTTCCTCTAATAATGTAAAATCGCTCAACAAAAAGTCATTTTCTTTTCTTGAGGCTGTAGATAATCTGAAAACGGACTGCAACATTTTTTATTTCAATTATTTTCCTGTTTAGAATAATTTGGCCTATAAAATGACCTTTTGGCAAATTCAGAATCCCCCAGTTGTCACAGATGCCGGCTCCAAACGTGACAAAAAGAAGTTTAATTGTGGTAAAAAACCCAGCAGGGTCTCCGTCAGTTGCAGCTTGGATTGATATATTTAATAAAATGGAAGCGTATCTGTTATGCAAATTCCTTTGCCATAGCAACCAATTTGTAGATTTCCGTTGAGCATTTAGTTTCGTCAGCTGGACAGTGGAGTGTAAGAGCCATTGAGTGGCAGTTTAGAAACACAACGGTGGCTTATTTGTTTTCTCAAGTAATTATTAGTGAAGGACAATTATTCCACCAGCCCGAGTCATCTTTGATGGGAAAAGCAGCGACCTTCCAATATCTGGCAACGGAGTCCTCGCGTAACTCTTTATTAGATCGTCTTGTTCCTCAGAAGGTCAGAAAGACGAGTTCATGGAAGAACACGCTGGTTCGCTTCTTCTTTCACTGAGTAAAACCTGTGATTCATGAGAATGTGGCTTCCTCACAGCCCCGTGAGACAGATTGAGCGTCGTCTGTACTTAAGGTGACAGGTGAAAAGTTGCTACACACACACACACACACACACACACACACTTACTATGGCTTCTTTTCTCCTTTTTCGTGTGTGTGTGTGTGTGTGTTTTCAATTGCGTGTGTCCATCGTTCATGTTTCTGTGGTAACATGGATTTTATTTAGATTTTTGGTTGATGACTGAATTTTCTTTTTGGGATTTCATACATATTTGTGAATGACTGTATGTTTTCGTAATGCGTTTGCATTGTGCTTGTTTGTGCTTTGGTTTGGCGTCTTCACATGCACGTTCATTTTTGCATTTTGCGCATGTGTGTGTGCGTGTGTGTGTATGAAGGAGGGGTCCGAGGCAGAAAAGGGGATGACATGCATGCGTCCGGCCTGCTAACGTCGCTGACTCCTCACACACTAACCGACAGCCCGCCCTCGCCACATGACGGACGTACTGGTAAACCATCTCTTTGTGTCTCAAAACATTTCTTTGTTTACCTGTCTGGCAAATGATCTTATCTGCCATAAAAAGAACCGGCTAAGAGCAATAATCGACCGTACCAATGCTGATGCGGCCTAAAAATCCAAGTAACGGCAAGTCCGTGAGTTTATGAACTGATCAAATGTCATGTTTTATTATTAATTGGCTTATCCGCACTCACAGGAACAAAAACACAAGACTCACTACCTGATCTATTATATACTGCTCTATTTGTACTGCACATGTGCAAACTTGTACTAGGAAGTACCGGTCCGCGTTCGATGGGCTCGGTTTGGCGAACCAACGATTTGTCGGCGTAATCCAACTAACGTGCAGTTTATCTGTACTGTTGAGATGAGTGTCAACCTGACAAATCCAGGATCAGTCCTCTGGGCTCAAAATGAATTCCCTATTAACTCGTTGTCCCCCTTGTTTATCTCTGGATCATTTAGTCAACAACAAATAACCGCTACGATGCGTCGGCCTCGGCAGGCGTACCGACTGACTTCAGCACACCGTTACACCCCTATGGTGTAGCAGGAAGCATCACTGCCTTTTGAAATGTGGGTGTCCAAACAGACAACCACACCCGAAAGTACCCAAAGTGTACACACATGGGGGGGTTTGGACACACCAATGTTCTTTTCTCGTCTCCTTCACTCTGAAAGAATGCGGGAGAAAGACACGGCTGAGCGGTGAAGAGACATCGCTGTGTGTGTGTGTGTGTGTGTGTGTGTGTGACACCCGGGGCATTAATACTGCTACGCAGTCAGATTTATAGAGTTTGGTGTTCTTGGCAAAAGAGCGTCGTTGACAAGTCCAGACTGCACCCCACAGGTGTCCAAGGTTGGAGGGAGAAGGAATGTAAATGTTTCTCCCCTTTTTTAAGCCGCCCTCGGCATGAATGGGCCCTCGCAGACCCGGCGGGTCGGGCCGCTGTGCGTGGGCGCGCGTGTGTAGACGCCACGGCTGATTCATCAAGTTTCAGAAAGAAACCAAGAAGCCACGTGTGTCACAATACCTCCGTCTCCGTTTCCTGCCCCTCTCTCTCTCTCTCTCTCTCTCTCTCTCGCTTGCTCTCGCTCTGTTTTCCTGTTGCATTGGACTGTCTTCCGTCTCTCTTTACTCCTTTTACTGGAGCGAATGCGTGTTGATTGATGGAAACGTCGTAGCCTTCAGCATAAGAGCGCGAGAAAACGAAAGGAAGAAGCCGCCAGTTCTCTCGTCCGCTCATCCGTCCTCGTTCTGCCATCATTGAATCGACTCGTCCCCGGTGAGCTTTGCTGCTGAATGGCGTCCGCGTGCTGCTGCTTCCATGTGCCGGTTACTCAACGGGGCTCTTCTTTTTTTATTTTCCGACTTTGTAGCTCAACGGATGGAGCAAGGCAGCACCAGTGTTGGTGGTTTGAGTCCCTGTTGCACTTGGTGTTTGATGATGGGGGGGTGTCAGACTAAGTGCTTAGGATGCATGTGGAAGGACGGCTGTGGTGGTTGTTTAGGAGGTTCTCTGTCGTCTTTGGGGAGAAACTCTTTCATCGCTGCGTTTTAGATGAACCTGAAACTGGAGTCATCGAGCTTTAAGCAAGACGGTTTGTCTCAGTTCCTGAAGTGAGACATCTTGGGGAAATGCAGTTTGCCTTTTTTTGACTGATGATTGAGACAAAAAAAAACAAACCTGAATTTCCCAAATGAGAGTTTCAGACACATTCCACCCTTTTCAGGCACGAGTTCATTATGGTTTATCTTGATCACATGGCAATGTTCTCGTTTTTATACGAAAAAACTGGGAAATAATACAGTAACAATTTCAAACTTCTGGCAATTTTTTAGTCTGCCAATTTCCTAATGCAATACGACTTGACATTCGGATGTTTTGTTCTGATTAGGCATCTCCGCAACATATGACCGTATGTGTTTTAACGTTTATTTTTACTTTTTCGGGCTGCAGCTTACAAGGACTTTCATTACTGGCTCATTTGACAACTGTTTTCACTCACATTTGGAAACCTTTTTTTTGGTCTAAAACAAATGTATTAAACCCGAGGTGATCGCATCAAACATAAAAGCTGCAGCAAAGTAGGCCATTTGTACTTAATTCCACTCTGCCACAAGTCGTATACAAGAGCACATGGTTCTGCAGAGCTCTAATCAAACTGCACCATTGTCGGATTTAACATTAAAATGTACAGAATTCTCTTCATCTCAGAGCGAGCCCACCCGGCCCCCCTTGGAGGGGCTGATGTGGGCGGACACACCCACCACAGTAAAGTGCTGCAGGTGAACGTGTTGGAGGAATGATCCAAACTATGTTGCTCGGCCCCCCCCCTTCACTCCCTTCCCTCCCCCGACGTTTGAAACCTCCAGCTGGATGGTGGCGTTCTGATCGGGTCGAACTTTGAAGTCTGCGAAAATGATGCGCTGAAAGGATTAGTTCACCCAAATGATAAACGAGCCACAGATGGAGTTCTGTTACGACTTGTCTGCTTCCACCCGCACGACAATGAAGCCACTGGAAACGGCGTCGGGCCTTTCCCGTCACACTGAGTGACTTTGTGCGTTTCCTTTTGCTTGATTTGGACCTTGATTGTAACGATCCTCTTTGTTAAGGCGGAGTCATTTTGAAATGGGAACGCAGCTCGTGTAATAATGCGAGTACGAGGTGACGCGTGTCTGTCGTTGCGCTTGCGTGTGGATCACAGTGCCTTTGTGTATTGTAACTTTGCATGCACATGTGAGCAGTTGTAGCTTGATTGTGTGTGTGTGTGTGTGTGTGTGTGTGTGTGTGTGTGTGGCTAGGCATGTCCATAGAAGGTCAGATGAGGAGAAGAATTTTGGAGCTGGTCGGCGCAGCCCTCTGGTGAAAATTTTTGAATCTGTCACCACAAAACGCTTTTAGGCTGGATTTATAGACCCACTTTGTGTGTGTGTGTGTGTGTGTGTGTGTGTGTGTGTGTGTGTGTTTTTAAGTAAAAGGGAGTAGTGTGAAAGCAAAAGTGTGTGTGATTTTCAAAAGCAGTAGAGAGACAGATTAAGAACAAGAGGAGAGCTGTGTGTGTGTGTGTGTGTGTGTCACATTGCATTAGCGAAGCTTTAGCAGTGTTTAACATGTCAGGACAGGAGCTTAGCAAAGCTCCTCTTTGCCATATTTAATTTCCTTTCTTATCCACCGGATCTGAGCTTAAGACACCCAAGACCTGCAGGAACTGCTTAGAAAAGTCCACGCTGGGAATTGGTATCAATCAATCTCGATTTATGCACTTTTGGTTTTGCAAACTGCTCAGGAACACAGGGGACGCTCATACACACTCAGTTGTTGTCCTGTTTGTGGTCTCACGAGGCTGTGATTGTCCTCTATGTCACAACAGGTCACTTTGTGCGGTTATTTCTAGAATACGCTAAGGGGGAGAGACCTCCATACAGGGTAGTGGGAAGCGCACCGCGTGTGTTAGATATGTTGTGTTACACCAGTCATGTCTGTATATGTATGATCGTTGCAGGTTTGATTGTTCAGCAAAAATGTCAATATTGATGTGATCATGTGATGCTCTTCTGTGCTTATCTTTCTGGGAGGAATACGGACTCTTGGGCTCACTTTTGCTTTAGTTTCAACTTAAATCTTATGAATTTTAATGGAGATGACTGAGCTCCATCGAGTCTTAAATGTCTCCGTACCGGAAGACTTTTGTTCTGTTGTGACTTGGCTGGAATCATTCTACTAATTCGAAATAATCCCAAACATGAGAGAACACGGCAGGTGGTTTGGTAAACGTGTGTCTTATCACTTCCAGCTGTGCGGTAATAATGCCCTGAGGGGTAACGGGGTGTGAGGTATATACAGCAGTGTGTTATCCGCTATGTACTGAAGAAAAGCTCTTTATTGAGAACTCCCTCAGAAGGAGGATGGGACACGCTGTCCTTCACATCCTCTGTAGTAGAAATCAAATAACACAAGAAGAGACCCGCAGGGTGATGTGGGGAGGTTAAAGTGTTGAAGTGAGTGTAGACAATAACATTATCAATGATAAAAACAGTACAATCATTTGAATGTCATACAGCAGCATCCCACTGGACGACGCAAGGGTTCAGAATACAAACAAAAACCGACTCAGGCCATAGTTTACAGTTTTATTCTACTCCATTCATTTTGGGCAATTGAGACACTGCGGCGAGTCCCGTCCTTTCCTCCCCAGTGCGTCCGGCGTCCTCAATGACACAGCGCAGAGTGAACTCTGCACTCCGTATTCAGCAGAAAATATGCTACGGTTAACAAAAACTCACTTTAGCGTTGTCTAATGTAAAATATTAATCCTCAAATACACGCAGGCACCAGACCAGACGCAGAAGTAGACAAAGAAAACAAAAACAAATCGGTTGCTGCAGTCTGCAGGTTGCATGTGTGACTTCCTCTGCCCGTATATGGCGCCTGTCGCGATATCGTGACGCCCCCTCCCACAGTCTGGGAGGCTGTCGTCTGATTGGACGCACCTGGGTCTCTGGGCTCACAGAGCCCGCCCACCTGCTCGCTCGTCCCCATTCGCTCCCTGCAGCTGGTGTCGCACGTCCGAGCTCTGCTTTCTCTGCTCCATTGCTTCATCTCAGGTGTCTCCAGGTTGTTTTTTGTGTTTAACTTGTTTTTTATTCGACGTTTGTTTATGAGAGAAACCTTTTGGTGTGATTGAGGCACTGGAGAAAAAGTAAAAACACTGATAATCCCCCCCTTCCTCGCCCTCAATGAGTGTTGTTTAATTACTTAGACGTTGCTGGCAGGTACAGATGTGTGTGTGTGCGCGTGTGCATGTGTGTGTGTGTGTGTGCGTGCGTGTGTGTATGTGTGTGTATTTGTAGACAAACGTGCATTACACAAATGCCCGGCAGTGCCTCTCTCTGATTTTAAATGTCATCTGGCTTTATTGGCATGGTACGCGAGTCCATCTGTGCGGCCAAAGCCTGCAGGGATGTGCGCAGTACAAAAGAGATGATTGCGCCGCAGTTGATGGATGGATTTTCAAAGGACGTGCACGTGTCCTACATGCATTCATCCTTAAATATGCAGAATATATCTGCTGGTTTATATATTAATATTAGCAAAGATTCAAACTAAAATCTGATTTGAGTTCGCTTTCACAGATGCAAAACACTCCAAATATTCTACTGCTCCTTTTGGCTCCCAAGAGTTGCCTCCATGTGTTTGTGCGATTTAGCTTTGTTGTTGTAATTGTGGGAATCGTAATCTCAACCTGCGTTTGACCGATTGTGCAGATCGAATTTCTCCACCTGCCGACGTGAAGCAGGGAATCACATTAGAACCGCCTCGGCCTTGGCACTCGAGCGAGGCGCCTGTACGTCTAACTGGTGCCTTTTGATTTATTCTGGGCGTGTACGCGTCGTGCAGCAGGAAAACGGCGTGTGTGCTCTGTCAACTTCTCCGCGGTGGATTCAGGTTCAAAACATATTTACAGAGAGGGAGTTAAGATGAGTCGGAAGTGAACTATTGTGTGTGTGTGTTTGGTTTCTCGGCATTCTAATGTCATCTAGTTTAATCAGATTAACACTCCCAGCCAAATCCTGTCAAACGCACAAGCGCACACACACACACACATACACACACAGAAACACGCACACACGTGAACTGAAATTCATGTGGAGCAAGAGGAAGTGAGACATCTGCTCAGAAGGAACTGTACACATTAGCCTCTTTCTTTCTTCTCGTGCTTTTCTCTGTAGTCCTTTTTTCCTGCCTTCTGCTTTCTAAACTAAAATGATAATTAACTTTATCGTGCTCATTCATCACATGTGGTGAACACACACACACACACACACACACACACCTTCCATACAGATTTTTCTCTCTCACACCCGCTAAAAGGCAGAAACAGTGTTATAAAACACGGCCGTAATAAAGAGGAAGGGAGTGTTCCTGTCTTTGCTCTGGCGGCGCAGGTAAACAGTGGCTAGTGGGCCGGTGTGTGGGTGTGTTTCTAAAGGTGTGTGTGTGTGTTTGTTTGTTTCAGCAGTGATCACACTCTGATTGCAGCTTTAACACATTAATAGAGAGAAATACCAACTAACTGACTATTTTAAAGTCAGGTTTTCTTTTCCTGCTGGCAATGTAAAGGTCACCTCACCGCTTAAGGACATTTACCCCCCCCATCCCATCCCCCCAAATACGGTGCGTTAGCCGTGCTGTCAAGTTGCCCCCTGTGGCCAACCACAGTACTGCAGGTCTCAACGTATTTTAGTACTGAAAGGATCTCTATAGCTGAGACTGGGTTAACTTTTCTCAGGAATAGGGGGTTTCTTTTTTTTTTTTACCGGACTCGCTATCTTTGGATCTCAGAGTTGTGGCTGGTGGAAGGTTTTTTGTCTTTCCCTGCGTTGTTATCAGTCAACCAGTCGGCCAAAACAGGCGGTGGATCACGAACAGGTCGCAGGTTACTGCTTTCACTCCGCTTATCCGCGGTGATACCGGCATGACCATTCTGCCACATTCACCCGCTCTCAGTGTTGGCATTAAGAACACACACACACACACACACACACACACACACACAGATCAGCGAGTGGACAGCTGGAGGCTGTTAGCTGTAGTTTCACTATTTTAGAGAAACAGAAAAATAACAACAAAAGCTCCCAATGTGATGATGATGATGATGGCGTCTGAATGCATTTTTTGTGTTTATGCGTCCGGGTGCCCTTTTATATCGTGCATCTGTGAAGACCTACTCTCATTTTGTGCATGTGTGTGTGTTTGTGTGAGCACATGATGCACACTGTGTGCTGGACAGTGTGCACATATTTGGCCATGTCGCTGTGTTTCTCGGGTCTCTCGGGCCCTTTCGTTCCAAAAAGTAACATTTTTTTTTTTTTACTCATTCTAGTTTTAAATGTATGTAAAAAAGAACTTGAACTATGTATTTAAACATGTTCGTCATCAATTAAAGGATCCAAAAAGCTTGCTGCCTTTAGTCCAAAACCCAAAATTGGTGTGTGTGTGTGAGTGTGAGAGAGCTCACAGCCCAATCACATGATGCATCACATTGCCCGCTCTGTCTCCATACCCGCTCTCTTTCACTTCCTCTATTCTCCGTGGTGTTTCTCTCTTCCTCCATGACCTCTCTAAATGTGTACATCTCTTGTTTCCCTCTTTCTCGCTCTCTTGTGTAATCTATGATCTTGCCCTCTTTCAACATGTCTGCCCCTTTTTTTTCTCCCTTTGCCATCCCATGCAGTTATTCCCCCTTTTCTCACTGTCTCACATCAGATAACCTTCGTCTTTTTCCTGTTCCATCCCTCCCAATTTCTGTTTTAAAAAGTGTGTTTATTTAAACCAGCAGGTCAAATCTGGTTACAGTGCAAAAATAAGTGTGTGCGTGTGTGTGTGCCCTCAAGTCCCTGAAATACGACAAAACTCTCTTTCTTCTCCTGTTCCGTCTCTTCCACCAAAGACAATTTTATCAACAAAACACATTTCCAATGCAAAAATTCTGGTTTATTTTGTTATTTGACTGTAGATTCCCTGTGAACACCAAAATCTTCATCATCATCATCCCTAAAGGCAAACCTGCTATGTGTAGTATTTAAAAACAATGAGCTCAAACGTCTTTGGTGTGATCACTGTAAACAAAGATAATCATTTTTTGCTTCTGTCCAACACGAGCGGCGTCACCAGAGACGTGTTCGAGGATATTTCCTTCTTTTTATATGCTTTTTAGCAGTAGTTGCTACGTCACGTCCTACTGTCTATGTAGTATGTGTGTAACACACGCTGTATTCTTTACGCCTCGATGTTTCCTTGAATCAACTTTTCATCTGAAATGAAAATTACTTTTACCGTTTGATACTTCGAAATAGCATTTTGTTGGTAATATTTTTGGTGCTTTTACTTCCATAAATGGGATTTGGAATTTGGAGTATTTTTAAGATTTTGATACTGGTGCTTTTTTTTACCAGTAATTAAAGGACAGCACTTCTTCCATCGCTATAAATACCAGTAGCAATGAGAACATGTCTCTCCCTGCCTGTGTCCTTGCAGTACACGGGTCCAATCCCGGCCGAGCGAGGCGGCGAGCTGGCCATGGGAGGAGGTCGCAGTGAGACCTCGGCGCTGAGCGAGACCGCGGGGGGGCGGGGCATGACCACTACGCAGAACTCCCAACGGCCCAATGCCTGCTGCTTCTGCTGGTGCTGCTGTTGCAGCTGCTCGTGGTAGGAGACAAGAACAAGAACACACACGCGCACGCACACACACGCTGCATTTATACAGACAAATACACACACACACACACACAAACCTGGCACACATGTGAAACCTCTTATGTAAGCAAGTACACACTGGGGCAAGTACCCTGGTCCTGCCGGGCTGAATGTCATCTTTTACTTTGCTGTATTGAGGCTTTTGAATGAAGCTTGAAATGTTTGCCCTTACATTGTATCACAGCATCACCTTCAAAACATCTCCAAACTTTACCCTCAAGTTAAATTAGGAAAGTCTACAGATGAAATGAGGCACATATTTCTAGCAGCGCCTAATTCCCTATCTGATGCGTATCCATGATTGGGGGATTACCGCCAGAGCTAAAATAAGCCCCGTGCGGTTTTGAGGGCGGATTGGAGGGTGACTGCTGCCCTGGACCAAACTGGATTATATCCAGAAGAGCAAACCTCATGCTGGTATAATAAGATTGAAAAAACAAAAAATCAAAAGCAAATTGTGAGCATTTTTAAAAGGTTGTGGACTATTATGCAGAATAAAGTACAAGGTGTTGAACAGGAAGTAGCATCGATCGTTACGGGTGAAGGGATTTCTGAATTTAGCAATATGTGTTTTATTCTTCAGGTCCTTAAGCTTTATTGTCTATAATACTGTATCAAAAATATATTGTAATAGTATTATATTCCACCTGTAACGAACCAAATTCAATGCTTACACATATGTGGAATTTGTATATATTGTTGTTGTATCACGCTTCAGCAGTATTCCAATCGGTCTGCTTATTGTTTGTGGCTGACACCCGTTTTGTATTTTTATTCATTAAGTAACAACAATGAAGTCAGGACCCGATAATATCGAGTTACAAAATGACCAATTAAGCATCAGCAACTACTTGGATTCCATTAGGAGGTGCAGGTGAGCTCTGCAGAGAGAGGACATTCCCCTTCTGGTAAACCTTCTGACACAAACCCGCGTCGTAGCGAGGCAGTAGATGTTGGGCGATTAGGTCTCTGTCGTTCCCACAGGAGACCTCGTGGTTTATGGCTCTCTTCTGAAGGCGTTGACACCTGCAGCCGCTGCTCCGCCCTGCTGTTCACATAACTCTGCTCAGCGGTGTCATTAAACGGGGGGCCGTGACATCGTCGTAGGTGACTGTTCACGCGTTTATAGTTCTACAGCTCTTCTGTCAGCTGTGGTTTAGTGTGTGTGTGTGAGAGAGAGAGAGAGAGCTTCCATCCTGTTGTTCTCCCCGTCAGGAATGAAGAGGAGAGGCGGAGGCGGAGGAAGAGAATATCGCAGGACACCAAGATGGAAACCAGACAGAACTGTGAATCTTGGTGAGTCCGAGGCAGAAACGCACAACCATTCTGTCTGGCTTAAAGTTTATTAATAACATTTCGTAGCTTAGGTCACGGCACCAACAAAACAATGATTATTTTATATTTATATATTAGGCATTTGTTGTTGGGATTTCGCTCTATTGAGTTATTTGTTATAATGTGAGCTCAGATATTTCCCATTCATAAACCATACAGACACACGGAACGATTGGGAGACAAAATAGCAACTACTAGAAAAACAGAATAGGAAACGTCTACATGAAATCCTGTAACGTGTCAAACTGGATGAACGAAGAAGAAATGAATCCTCCTTTCCTCAGCCCCAGACCGTCTGCGGAAGAGATCCGCCTGTGGTCTCAGTCTTTCGACAAGCTGATGAGGAACCCCGCGGGTCGGAATGTTTTCCGAGAGTTCCTGCGGACGGAGTACAGCGAGGAGAACATGCTGTTCTGGCTGGCCTGCGAAGACCTCAAACAAGAAATCAACAAGAGCGCCATTGAGGAGAAAGCGCTCTCCATCTACGAGGACTACATCTCCATACTGTCGCCCAAAGAGGTGGGGGGGGACTGTGGGGAAACGCCTATTTGCAACAAAGAGGTTATGAAGTGATGGTTTTGGGGAGTTTTAGCAGCTTTCACATTAATAAAAAAAAATGTTTCTCTTTTTCTAAACCTTACACATTTAAATGTAGCATGACCCTTTCATCTCTGGATCAAGGAAAAGAAAAGTATTTATATATCATAGCTGAAATTCCAAGAGATGATGAGTTAATCCCTTTTTAAAACGTTTGGAAGTGTTGCTTGAGGTCAGCTCTTTTATTTCTGGAACAACGATATTTGGAAATTTATTTGGATAAATAATTGACGCGGCGACACGTTACACACTTCAGTGTGATTGGTGCAGACAAACATGCAGCAAGTACAAACGCACACAACCAACGTGCTCAAGTTGCTCCGCTGCTGAGAAACGAGGGAAGCAACGTCGGCTTTGCTGCTATTTTTAACCGACTCACTGCGTGTGTGTGCATGCGTGCGTGTGGCCGCTTCATTTAGTCAAAGTGCTGGAGGCATTGCTCGTCAGGCGCCATCGCAAGTGTACACAAGTGTGTTTGGATGTATGTATGTACAGTTTTTCCTGCGCGTCTACTTCTGGCAACAGAGGCTTTTTATAGACCCGGGAACACCAGAGATATCCAGACGTGTTGAGTCTGGCGGAGAAGATGCGTGCCTGGCCGTCCGTCTGCGTGTGTGACCTCGGTAGGGCGCCTATCTCTCTTTGTGTGAACGCGAGAGGAATCATTGGAGACCGCTTTGTCGCGCTATAAATATCTGCTGCTGCTTTTTCTGTGGGGCCCTGAGTGTGTGAGTGAGTGTGTGTGAGTGAGTGTGTGTGTGTGTGTTTGGGTGTTCCCGCGCTGATAACCGTATGTGCTCCGGCATCTATGGAAGATAATAAACTAAACCACAGAGCGAGTCCACATCCAAACTGTTCCAACGCTCGACAAACATTTGACCCAAAACAATGTGGAACAATGAGGCACGTCCTCCCATGTGCCGTCGCGCTCCTCGTTAAAAGTGTATCGAATGTCTCCCCCCCCCCCCCCCCCCCCTCAGGTGAGTCTGGACGCCCGGGTCCGAGAGGTGATCAACAAGAAGATGCAGAACCCGACAACTCAGTCGTTTGAAGACGCCCAGCTACAGATCTACACGTTGATGCACAGGGACTCCTACCCTCGATTCCTCTCCTCCAGCATCTACAGGTCGCTCCTTCACGGCGGCTCGCGCACCTCCTCCGAATCCTAGTCGCGCACACTGCCGACCGCCCGGTCCGGCCTCTTCTGACACTGCAGTTACAGGACTGACGCCACGACCATTTCATTGCACAGAGCTTTCCAAGGAAGACCAGGCAACCGCTCGCCTTGTCGGTTTGCTTCTGAGAGCCTCCAGATTTACTGCCGAGAAAGCCTCAACTTTTAGTATCGTTTCCAAGACTCTTAAGGTTTGTCTCCAGTTGACTCCTCTCTAGTTTCTTCCATTCTTTTCCCCTAGTAAACCGTAATATAAATATAGGTGGCAGGTAATAGGTAAGCTGCCAGCATACATTGGATGGATGGATTTGTACTTATTTGCCCCTCAGTTGGCGGATTAAGAGGCGGCCGTCGCTGAAATCCGCTCGCGTTTCTTTTTGAATCCTACAGGTCAAGTCTCTCAAGTCAAAAGGAAAAAGATTGATGCCCTCACATATTCCTTTTATCTCTTTTTTAAATTGTTCTCCCTTTCAACTGGAAAACACCAGTCGCTCCCTCCATCCCCTGCTACAAACCACGAACGAAGGATTTATTTTCTTTTATTAGTCGACTCATTTCCGTCAGTCACCAGTCATTTCACCCCTGTGATAAACGGATGGATGTCACTTCCTTCCGACTACTGATTTACAAACAGACAAGACGTCTATTTTTTAAGAGAAAACTATATGGAACATTTTAGCTGTGATGATTATTGTTGGTTTTTGTTCATTTGGTTTATTCCAGCCCCTTCCTGCAAGAGACCGTACCGACGCGACACCAAGGACACCACAGACCACTGGGGCAATAAACACTGGAAAACATTCACTTGCACACACCCACACAATTTGTGTTACTATACGATTGGTTAAATGGTTAAAAATATGAGAAAAAAAAGTTGTGAGAGTCCAGGAGATCCCAAAGGGATTCGCAGGGAAGAGGTTGGGACGGGGGCGAGGGGTCGCCAAAGGTCAGGAGGGACCACAGAAGATGAAATGGTCTCTCTGCAACAAAGATCAAGCTTTAAAAGTAATAGTTGTCCTAGTAAGTATAGTAATACAAATCTACACTCACACTCACCAGGGTGGCCTACCTGGGCACTGCTGCTGACCTCTGCCTCTGTGACCTCTCACCTTTGACCTCACCACTGTCTGTCACCCACTCAGAAGCCTGCTCCTGATTGGCTCCAGGAGGTTGTTAACTGTGATCGTTCAATTCAGGAAGGGGGGGGTTGGGAAGAAATCCCGGGTTCAAAAATATATAAATATATCCATGAAAAACAATTTATAATTATATGTAAAAAATATGTTATGTGACGCTTACACCCAGTGCTTTGTTGGAAATGTAGTTTGAAGAAAACACAAGGTTGTAGTTGTCTGCGGAACAACTGATTTCAAGAAGAGGTCCTCAGAATGCATTCATCTTAGTATCGTTATGTTATTTATTTTATATTTTGTTAAAACTGTGATTTTAATTGTGTAGATCTACAGAAAGTCTTGAACATCCGATGAGAAGCAGCGTTGTTTGCTCAGTGTTTGTGAATCGGTGTATTTATTTCAGTAACAGTATGAGTTGTCATGCTGAAGTCTCTTTGCCACCCTCTTCTTTCATATGATAAATGAGTTATAAAATATTTTAGACTAATTATGTTGTCTGACTACTCCGGTCTGGTTTTTACAGCCCAATTGCAATTGTGTTTTTGAGTAAGATCGGTAAAAGATCGGATAAAGATATATTCAGCAAATAGGTTTTATTTGTCTGTTTGTTTTTAAAATGCAGTAAATGTGCAACATCTTAACTTGCATCCTTTTTAAATAGACGAGGGTTCTAAACAACCGTTCGTCGTCCGAAGTGAAGCTGCAGTTTGACTCGGTGTGACCTGAAAGTGAACATGAACTGAGCAGAAACAGTTCTAGCTGTTCACTCTGTGTGTTGACCCTCAGTTCCTAAAGGAAACCCACACACACACACACACACACCCACACCCAACCTTTGAAACAGTCCATTTGTAGTGTGTGTGTGTGTGTGTGTGTGGCCGTCTGGTCTTTTTCCACAGTTCACTGTAACTTGATATGTTTTTGTTTGGGAGTAATTCTCTATGACTGACACACACATGCACGCACGGTTTCATGCCTCCATATTCACTCAAAGGAAATTCTTTATCTGTCCATCAATTCCCACCTTTCTAGTGTAGTTTCTTTATGATGAACGCTGGTAATCTTTACTTCTCCTGCTTAAAGACTTGTGTTCTAGTCAATGTGCCAATGGCTCTTTTTATTTTCTTTATTTTCTACTTCAAAGACACAAAGGTTCATAATGTTATGCTCTAATATGGAACCAGCAGAGCTGTGTATTGGCAAGAAACTGGTGGTCACGTTACGTTTCAACTTGCAATGAGTCAATATGTTTTTACTTTTTCTTTATGCACGGCAGCAATGGGGCACTCATTCACACCACTGCTTTTGGTGCAGTGTTTCTGGCCTGTGACCAAGCGAACTGTGACCAAGCGAACCTGCAAGTGAAACAGAAGCTGTGTCTGTTTTTTTGTTTAGGTTCAATTTAACTGCTCGATGAACCTGAAGGACGGATGCACAGGCGTGCACAGCACGGCAGCTGAACAAGCCACAAGGCAAAGGCACACTTGACTTAATGTACAGTTAATGATAAAAGAATGTAGTACTTAAAACCCCCAAAAGTCCATCATGTACTAATATATGGTCAATGTCCTGGCAGAATATTTAAATTGATTTAGAAAATGTAGATGCAACACAACTTCTCAGAGTGCGACGCACAATAAGAAGACCTGATAATGCAAAGTATTTAAAGTCTTGTCGTTGCATTGAAGATGAGGACTGCACCCTTCCTCCAAAACGTGTTTCCCCATCACTCACACCGGTTGAACTGTACCCTTTTTATATATATTGAACCACAATCTTTATATTTCTTAGTCAAAATGACTGACTTTATCTTTTAGATTATTCCTCATCTCACCCGTAAACCAAAACACGTTTTAAAACAAAAAGTGAGACGTGGGCAGCGGGCAAGTTTGCTGGTTGGCCGAGTGACGACGTCTCCGTGCCGCGTTCCCCCTCTGAGGCACATGACGTCAGTCAGGAGGGAGACGCCGAACAGGACCCGTCCACCTCGTCCATCCCTCTCGCTCCCATGCTCATGTATGGAAAGACTTCAGCTGTGTTTCCACAACAAACAGGAGCTTTCTGTGCTGCGTTTTCTCACCACTTCCTCCCCTCGGACGACGTGATCCCTCCTCTAGCCCCCGTACGCTTTGGTCGATTGTGATTTATTCTTTTTTTCCCCACGCGGGGGCCAAATGAAAGTGAAACAGGGCTGGCTGTTGCCAAGATGAAATTATGTCAACAGAGATGATATCACTTTTTTTTTCCTGTAACTGTCGGTATCTTTAGTGAAGCAGCTTGACGGCGACTGCCTCGTTTGCTCATATCGGGCCGTCAGTATTACATTAAAAATAAATCCTAACCGGTTAAAAGTTCTTAATGGTAACTAATGTGTGTTCGTCCTGCTGAAGTGTACTGCGGGGGGGTCAGTTACGTCGCTGGAAGGTTTGGTTACAGGTGCAACAGAACAAGCCTGCAGTGATGCTGGTTGTTGCGTTGTTATCAGTCAGTGGGTGTGAAGTCCACCAGACAAAGTATAAAGAGTAGAGGATTCGTTCTGTTCATATAGTTCTGTTAAAAAAAAAAAAAAAAAAAAGTTGAAATATTGTGATGACTTCAAAATCCAAAACAAGCTGGACTGAAGAGAAGAAAGTGCAGTAGAGGGATTGTAATCCAAGAGCCACTTTATTAGAAATGTTAAGGGAAAATATTGTGGCAGCACAACATGGCAAAGAAAGGCACATCCGCTATTTTATTAAGCCTAAATGTTATTGTAACATTGCTTAAAGCTTCTGCTAGCTCAAGAAATTCTTCTAAGTGCGCAAAAACAAAACATGAGCTAGCATATTCTTCTCTAAATATACACCAGCTTTCACTTTTATATACATAAAAGAAAAACTAAATTTTTGTTTTAATTATCATTATTTTTACAATCAATTCACTAGTCAGTTTGCTTCATGATGGAGTAATACTCACACACAAACACGCACACACACACTCTTCAACAGAACTGTAAGAAAGACAAAAAAATATATTATTAGTATTAAAGTTTACTTTGCAGTGAATTACAATTCTAAAAAAAAATCTAAAATGTTAACGTTTTGTTTACCTTGCCTTGAAAGTTTGCATGGCTGCATATTGTACCAGTGGCATCAGGTACTCGTCATAGACATTTGTAGCTCATAATTACAGAGACGAATCAGCTAACGCTTCACTTGTGAGGAGCTCTTTAGGTTCTTATAGCACTACTTTGATTTTACAGAACACGTTTTGTTCAAGATTTTGACCACTGAACTGTATTACAATGAAAAGAGATTTCATTGTTATATACCACAAAAACAACTTTTGAATGCTTATTTGGAAACATTCCTGAGTTCAGGGAGGATATGAAACTAAACGTGGTTTAAAAATATCAGATTAAATATCTGTTTGATAAACATTAAAGCCTCATGCCATGTTTCAGATGGAGGACGTGCTGGGACACTTCCCACGAGCCTTCAGTGTCTCCAATTAGTGGAGAGCCAGGAGTTCGGTTAGGGGGGAGGAAGAGGAGGAGCAGTTAGAGCCTGGTCTCTGCCGCCATCTTGTGGCGAGTGTCCCTCACACGTCCACCCGCCAACCTTTATCATTTAGTTATTTAGTGAAGCTTCTCGCCCTACTTACTTCAGTTATTCATCTCCCACACAAACAAAATGCCTTTCATTATCAGTGACAATAGTGAAAAATGCTTGTATTTTCATGTGAAGAAATACTAACATGCAAACTGCGGATATCATCTACTTGATCATTACAGGTTTAACCTTAAAAGGTGGAAACCTCCAATTCAGAGACTTTATATAAAGCGTATATGTCCAACTGCGCAAAGCATATAGTCACTCTCTCTGCGCGTGTCTAAGCTTCGCTCGGTCTGTGCTTTGTAAACATGGCAGGCTCACTCTGCACGGAGCTCACGTGGTGCTCACACCTGGGTGTAGACGGGTGTAGGTGGCGTTGTGGAGGAAGTGTAGCTGCTACCATCCGGTTCCCCTACAAGTTAACACCGTCAGCACTGTTGCCGTTGTTTGAGCGGTCGCCACGTTAGAAGCCATGTGGGCCGATCCCTTGATCGTACATATGGTCTGAATTTGGAATTTAGCACCTTTTAAACGTCTGTTGATACTATTTAATACTTTTTTTTTTTTTATTGTCATTTACCTTCCATCTGTTGCCACAGTTGTTACACAGCACAAAGGTGGTCATGGGCTCGTCAGCACTGCGGATCTGCACCTTTAAAAAACACACAATACATCATAACTGAATATTGTCATTTAAACTGTCCAATTATCTGTGTGTGTATGTGTGTGTGTGTGTGTGTGTGTGCAGCATACCTGCGTGTAAGAGCAGTTCTTTCCGTGACACTTGCTGCAGATGAACATGTCCGTCTCAGTTCCACCGACCTTTGACAGCTGATGCTCTCTGATGGACTCTTTTGTCAGATCCTGTCGCTTTTGCTTCAGCTCTGCACTTGCCATCTCCTGCACACACGCACACGCACACGCTTGTTCTGTGCTCGCCCTCATCGAGGCGATAGCTTCCCTCACCCCGGATCAACTCTGGGATGAAACACAGCGTCTGCATGTCTGACCTCAGCCGTCATGGAGGCGATGCGTTGAGCAGAGATGTTTCCACACAGTACGTTGCGCCGCAGGTCGGGATTCTTCTGGTCCTTGAGGTTGGATATGCGGCTTCGCAGACGGGTTTTGTATTTGATATCCGTCGTCTTAAACTCCTGGAAGATCTGTGGGCTCGAGGAGCAGTCAAGGACCAAAACGCGACCGTGACAGCGGCCAGAGGAGCGACTCTGAATGTTAAATAAAGACTATTTAGCCAGCTCTCCTTGATCTAAATCTAAATGGCGTTGGCGGAGCGGACAGTCACGCTGTTGGATAAACACTGTGGCGGCGTTATGGTCACTCAGCAATCCCAGATTAAAATCAGTCATTCCGGTCTGGGATCATTTTCTGTAACTGCATGTGGATTACTCAAAAGGATATCCTCTTCAATTTGTGCTGCAAGATTTTCACAGTGGACACCGATGGTCTTGTGGTCATCTGGAACACACACAGACCCTTCAACTTCAAAGAGGACAAATAAGATAATGCAGAATTTGCTTGACTAATTAATATGATTCTTTCCAGACATTCCCTTACTCTCATCTTCCCACAGCTTTTAACTTCATTTCACGGCATTCTTCCATAATTGGTTTTTGACCATATCACATGATCTTGCCCTTTCCATGATTCACAGAAATGTCGATATCGTCCATTTATTGAGCATGATAAATTAAAAAAAGATATGATCTTAAAAATCCTGGTATATGATTTAAAGCCCCAGAACAGTTAATAAATGGATTGAAATTAAAATCTTTAATATATATATTTATTTCAACCTGAACTTCAATTATCACCCAAAGCCAACGGTTGTAGAAATGTGAACTTTCAATATATTATGGCATGCGCTTGAAAAGAAATGATCGTCTTCTCACCATCAGTCTGCAGCGCCGCCACCAGCAGCTCTCGACACTTGTTGCGCACGCCATGGGTGGTGACGGGGGCCGGGGGGAACGAGGCCATCGGAGGGGGAGGCGTTGAGGTAGTGGGGGAGGGAGGTGCGGTGGGCGCAGTGGGCACAGAGGGTGAGGTGGGTGTGCTGAGGGACTCCCCTGACTTCATACTGCTGATTAAAAAGAGGAGGAAAAAAAAAAAAGGGAAGCAGGGTTTGGATTGAGACAGTATGATAAAAATGTAGTGGTGACATCATCATCATCATCCAACCGTAGGTGTAACCAAACACAACGCCATCACCAACCTTTTCTCGCTGTTGCCGGAGTCCTTGGAGGCGGACGACGACCTCACAGGGGAGCCTTCTCTCTTTTTCTCCTTCTCGTCCGGCTTCTCCACTGAACCGTCTGCAGGGCGGGAAACAAACCACGTCGACGAGGAGAAGCGGTTGGGACGCAGCTGCAGCATTTGGACTGATGCCAAAACACCTGCAACCGCGGCTCTCCGTCTAAGCCCACACAGCATCGATGCAGCTCATATGCTGTGAGCACAAGAATGGCTGGCGGCTGGTTCACATGAGCCACCACAGTATCTTCATTGTACTTAGCAAGCAGGCAACTGCGTTTCTTTAAAAAATAAAAATAAAGGAAGGCAACATAAGTGCTTTAAGGGTGAATTATTGTGGCAAACAAGGAGAGACCCAGCTGTCTGCTATGATACGACTGTTCATATAGAAGAGCCTACTTCTCAATCAACCTTCTGCTTGGCAGGTTGCAACCACATCAGTGAACTTTAACCCCTTCAGTCGGTTTTCACTTCATTAAGGTCAATTTTGGTCAGATCCAAAAGATGTCGATGATGTCGTCATGGTGGACTCCGGGAACATACGATCTTAACATAATAACCATCAGAACCTTAAGTCCTGTTCAATGGGAAGAACAATAACACCACTTTTGCTTACCCAGCAGTTTCTTCCAGGACTTGATGAGCGCTTTGGCCAAAGTCTGAACTTCTTCATCGGAGCTGTGTTTCCTCACCGCGTTCACCGACATCCCAACTCTGGTGGACTACAGAAAGAGAAGAGACAAGTTCATTTTCTCATTTGAACTGATAATTACGCTTTTATTTTTTTGTCAGTGGGACACATTTTTAAATGGCATCACATTAGTTAATTACCTGCAGGGTCTCCAGAGATATCTTCATGTCCTTTAGTTCCCTCAGCAGGTCGAGAGCTCCGTCCTGTCGCCGAAACAAGCAAGCGGACATTAGCGTCTCAGCAGGAGTCCGTGTGCCCACAGAAAGGTGCAGTTTCATCTCAGTGGACCATCCAACAAATAAAGTCAAGGTGGTCTTTAGTATTACATTTGAAGAAGCTGAAAAGCTTTCAACTATCACTCACCCACTCTGGAAATTAAAACACCAGGACCCTTAAAATGATACAGATATAGTTATATAGCAATTTACTCTATAGCATTTGTTATATTTAAATTGATGGCATGGTGGAAGGCCGGGGTGAATGCCAGCCGTAAAAAGGTATTTAGTACCATGAGTACCAACATCCAGCATCACAAATCTATTTAAGCAGCTAGTTTGTAGCGTTGGAATGTTTAGCAACAGTAATTGCAGCAGATGGAGCAAGATATGACCCTCAGGACTCATTCGGAAAGATGTTAAACTACAGGGCTGAAGGTGAAAGAGGACGCCGATGGGGAAACTGGTGCACTTTGTCTGCTGCAGGTGAAAATCATTTATAAAGTCATAAAAATAAAATAAAAAATAATCATGTTCATTAAATATGTTGATTTTAATGAAGTAGTATTTAACAGAATGACCCTTTTCATTCTGAATTCCACAGTACGAACACCTTGACCAAATGTGGTAATCGCGAAGATACAATTCAGCTGCACGTGGGAGTGCAAAGGAGCATATATATATATATAAAAAGTACAACCCCAGTTGGATTGAGTTTTATACTCTCAATTATTTTGTACTCGAGAGAAATGACAAGAAATAAGAAATAAAAGTGAATAATAAAAAAGGTTGCACGCACAGAAAACTACTTACCAGGAAAGTAAAATACATGTTGTACCCACTGGAAAACCTTTGCAGACTTAGTTAAATATCACATGGTTATGATTAAATATGAATGAGACATTTTTCCACAAAATTTCCCTCGGCTTCCTAGTTTCATAAGATACATTTTGGAGATGTTATTTTTGCATTTTCTTTTTACATCGTTTTCCAGTATTGCAGTTAATCCACCATACAACCTAAGCAGCCACTTGTTGAGTAAATAATCTCTGCTTTGACAGGATAATTGCATCAAGGTGCGGCTGATGTAATTAGCAGCTCTTTGACCAATAGCTGCGGTGATTTATTGCCAAATATTTCCCCCAAAATCATGAAAAACAGAAGCAGCACTCGTTAGAAGTAGATTTACGAGCAGCCATCCAGCAGCGAGGTTTCCAGAAGCTTCTCGCAGCAGTTAATGGAGGTAGAACGCATCACCTGCTCGCGTGCCTTTTGCTTTCTTTTTTTCTGCGGATGCTGCAACAGTTTTTTTTGCGCTCACCGTGTCCTTCACGTGCACCATTTTATCCAGCTTTTTGGCGATGCGCTCCACCTCCTGCGGTTTGGCCATTTGGAGCCGATTTTCTCTCCGTCAGTTGTCCTTCTCTGCGGTGAAGAAACCCCCCGTTTATGTAAGAAAAGCTCCCCCCCAAATCTCTCTCTCTCTCTCCCCCGTTATTTCCTCCACTTTACGCAGTCTGTCTCCGGCTGCTGCTGCTGCTGCCTCCCTCTCGTTTGTTGTTGTGTGTCGCTGGGGGACGATGGGAATTGTAGTTTTATTTTTTTACAAATACGGACTTGGGTAGAAATAAAACTTTATGTCATTTTTTTTAGTTCGTGTGATTTGGGGATATTTGTTGGACAGAATTGGACATCATGATTCATATATAACTGCGAATATTCACTTTGCCCACGTGAGTCACTCTTTTTACACACTGCACGTGTAGTGATTGTTAATCAGTCCAAACTTTTTCTTTTGGGAATGAATTTAAGCAGATGTAAGGGTATATTTGAACATGTGTGGAGAATGAGAGCATGTTCAAAATATTCCTGATACTACAAATAATAAAGCAGAGAAATGGACCAGACTTAATCCACCTCAACAAACAAAAGTATGGTCAATCAGTAGTACGGTAGTTTATGGTGAACATTTATTTTATTTTTGCCTTTTAGACTTGAACTTTGGTGTATTTCATTATTGACAAACCCTTTTTCTTTTTTTTATTGTTGGGAAAAAGTTGTAGGCCTTTTTTTTTCTCATTGATAGTTTGCCTGTGTAATGTTGTTGTTTCTGCTGATTGAAAATGCACCTTGTTTGATTGAAATTGTGTTTTAATGTATATGTATGTCCAATAGGACACAAATGAAAAGCCTAAATGCACCTACTGTGTTCTTCCTCTAGATGACAGTGTTGGTAAGTTACTCTTTGCTTGGTGTACAGTGTAGAGACGTTAATGTGACGCGTGTGATTCTCCGGCAGACCAATTTCCTTCAACTCAACATCATTTTGAGGTTATTTGAACGTCGCTTTAACAGTCCGTTAACGAAGAGGCTCGCGTGTCCTGTGAAACTGTAAAGAATAATCCCTCATTGGCCTTCCTATAAGTCTACGTCTAGTGACTTGGACTTCTATCAATGAATAAGTTTAATGAACCAGTGCAAAAAAGGGACTTTTGTTGTCTATTTTCATAGAGCAAGTATCTTTGTTTACTGAGCGTTTTTCCAACTCAAGTTTATAAAGGGATTCAAACAAGAAAGCAACTTTAGTCAATAAATCTAATGTTGTCACATCAAAGTGATTTCTTTCTTTTTTTTTTAAATAACTTATAGACGATCAATGTAGTTGACATTAAGCAAATCAAGCAACGGTTCAAGTGTAAATTCCAAATGTGTGACCACCAGGTCCCTGTTCCCCGTTAGGAGGGTGGGCGCGATCCTCCTGGGAGCGCCGTCATTGGCTATGACAGCTGAATGAGCGTGGGGCCGAGCGGGGGGTCGTGACCTGTCCAGTGGGGCGTACTCTCATGCATTAACGCGCACTGAAAGGTATGCACAGCCAGCCCGGCTTTTCTTTTTTTCTTTTTTTTCTTTTTTAACAAAGTACAGAGAAAGCTGGATAACGACACCCGAGGGGAGAGAAAGACAAACTTCACACAACATGAGCGAAACGAAGATGGCCTCTTTGACATTAACCTAAACAGAGAATCAAGGTACACAACGGGTTTTATTGTAAAGTAATAAATAAAATAAAATGTCTCCCACTTGTCATGTGATTTAGATTCTAGATGTCCGAACAAATCACACTCTTAACAAACTTTCCCAACCGTGTCTGCCGGCCAGAACTCAGAGACAGACATGCGGTCCTGTCTCGCTCTCTCTTCTTTAAACCACAACAGGCTCTCTGCTCTGCATTCCAGACGAGTAAATAACTCTCAGAGAAACATTTATTTCATTTGTTTCTTTACATTAATTCCTTCTGCTTGATGTATACAGCCAAGAAGCTCCTCCAGCTGGTGTGTGTGTGTGTGTGTTACAGAGGACCTGATAGCTTGGGGGTCTACAGCGAGGCAGAGGAGTGAAGCTTCCTTTTCTTTCCCCGCATCTTCTTTCTTTCATCCCATCTCCTTACATTGGTATTTTCCAGCTCCTTCCTCTTGTCCCCACTTCTTGGTTGTTGTTATAATAACATTAAGTATTGTCACCGACCTCTTAAGGTGGCCGCGTTATGACGGGGCCCTCTCACCTTGTTCTGTGGATTCTATTGGATGACCTTTCTACGTGGAGGATATCGATGTCCGGAAAGCACTTGCTCTGTGTGTATTAGATCAATGAAACCTGCTTTCGGCGACTGAATTCAGGAAGTGGCTTCTTCCAGTGAGCTATGGGCTCATTCGAAGTCACCTCTGACGCCAGGAAGTGTGGTAACTTTGGAGTCTCGATTATTGACCATTCGAAGCAGGAAGTTCCCACTCGCCTTGATCTGAAGCTGTTCATTTTGACCCTGGGCACCAGGAAGTGTCCTTTCTACTTCCACTGGATCTATGGAGTCGCTGCTCGTTATGACCTCGGGCAGGAAGTGTCCTCTCGGTTGGATGGATGGAGCTATTCTTATTTCCTTCAGAGACCAGGCCAAGCATTGTGTGGAGTTGGCTCCTTCTTCTCCTCTGATGGTAAATGAGTCTGCTTGATACTCGCTAGAACCGCGGCTGTTGTCGTAATTTTAGATGTGAGTAACATGAATAATCAGATTTGGTAATTGTAGATATGACGAGGCTTGACTGGAAATCTAAAGTACAATATCCGTTTAAAAAAACAAAGCTTCCATCGGGAAGAACCGGATCAGCATTAGATAGGTGTTACAGTAATTGCTGATGATAAACTGTAATAGTCTGACATGTTGATTCTTCTCTGCTGATGGGGGGAGATATAAGAACAATGTGACGGCCAATAGTTGTGAATCTGTATCTGAAATGATATTGTGAACATCAATTGATCTGATGTGACTTTACACTTTTTAACAGTTGCCGGAGGGTTAAACTGACGTACGTCTGCCAAATCAACTACTTGGTCAGTGGTTGTAATCTTATTTTTTTTCTTGTGAAAGTAATAAATATTATGTTTAAAAACACCTTGCTGCGTTAATAATCCGAAGAAAAACACCCCTAAAATTTCCGTTATCTTTCAAATTGCAATTTCTCAATTTGTTCATGCGGCCGTTTTACTGGATCATCTGAGGAGGACGAGGATATTGTTGTATTGCGGAATTTCACGCTGTAATACACTAATATTGTTTGAACCTCAAAGGAACGGGGAGATGAAACACCGACTGGACCAATCAATGAGCAGCAGGAAAGACCGTCTGACACCTGACAAGAACCGTATGAGCTTACAGCGCCAATAAAATATTGACTTCATTTTTTAATTAACTTCAATGCGGTCTGTTTTTTTTACTGACACTCACAGCAGCGGCACCACAATTTGGGTTGGTTCCTTATATAAAAATCTGCCAATAAAGGGTTCACAGTGAAATGATTAGGTATTCCCTCTTTCAGTCTTAATCCTGTGTTCATTTTCTGCAATAAATGCATTAAGTCATTAAGCAGGGGGTCAAACATTTTTGTGTGTGTGTGTGTGTTTTATTTGCTTCCCGGCCAGGTGCCAACATTCCAGCCAGGCGTCCACACTAGGAGACAGGAAGCCAGGAACAAGGTGATGAAGTCACCGTCCCAGGATGGAGAATTAGGCCGTTGGTCCTGTGTGGCAAACGTTGGGCACACGTCCAGTCATTCTCCGCCCTGCGAAGGGCGCAGACTTGTGGCGAGCCGGGGGACAAGAATCGGCTTGAAACGAGGTGAGGAATGAGCGAGCGATAGATCAGTCTTCCAATTTCATAATAAATGTACATCCACCTTTCTTTCAAATATTTAAACGTGCACTTTCATTGTGTTACTTGTTTCCAGGGGTAGAAGACATTTTCAGATCGTTTGGCTAAACAAAAGTACCAATACTAAAATGTAAACATACTCCATGATTCGTTAGTCTGACATTACAAATCATGCTGAAAGAAGCATAGTCAGCAAAAAGTGCTTCATGGCCAAACTTGGCAAAAGCATCAACGGTTGTGCAGATCGGGATGAGTTGCTTTATTTTCATGAATAATAAAACAACGTGGAGACTCCATAGCTCGCACCTAGAAGGCAAACTTTATTATTCCTTTGAACTTTGACACCACAACCACTCCTCCAGTTTTGGGACGATAAATTCCTAACTAAACTAACTAAATATTTTCTGGAAAATAATGTGCTTTTACCGCGTTGTTTACGTGTCACCACCCGGCGTGAAAAGACTTTTACAATCCATATGTTGTCAGATCAAAATGTTTTCCTGAATATATTAATTATCAAGCTCCTTCTCTGGTGCCGTTTCCAATTTCCTTTTATCGTGATATGATTTGTCCTGATGAATGAAGACAGAGCTTTGTACAGTGTTTGCGTGAGTGCGAGTGATTTCCTCTTGGCCAGGTCACAGCAGGACTGAAGTCCGCTGGTCTGCTGCTGGGCTGTGGGTGTGTATGTTTTATGAGTGTTTTATGATGTGTGTGTGTGTGTGGGAAGGCATTGGCAGCCCCACTCCCACACACTTCCCTCTCATACCCCTCATGTATGTAGTGCACTCTCACACACACACACACACCGCTCATTAAAACATGCTGCATGCAGATGCGTTTTTTTGGGGGGCATTTAATTGACTTTGAGTGTTTCAGCATGCATATAATATAAATAGAAGACTATATGATCATGAAAATAACGTATTTAGCCAATATATCCAATATATATACTTCTTTAATTCTAAGGAGACTAGAATATTAGCAGGATGGATTCCGGGTATCTGCATTGTTCTTCCTAAAAGTGAAGCCAATAATGTAAACGGTATTCAAAGTAAATTTAAATAAAATTCTATAATCAGTAAAAATATAGAAGAGGAAGAACCTTTGTTTTATCACAAAATATGAAGAAAATTCTGCATAGAAAAGGAGTTTAACTTTTGTTGGTAAAATATCCAAAGATATATTCATTAAGTGTCCTGTTTGGTTTTATTGTCGCTCTTGTTGTGCATGTGTTGTTTTACCGTGCGTGTGCGCGGTGGCTCCTCTGGGATTAAGGACAGAAGAATAGCAGCAGCGGTGTGAAACCGAGAAAGTGTTGGCTCCCTGCTTCATCTTCCTGTCCCTGTGCCCCCCCCACACATCCACCACATTTCCTCTAAATAGGCCTCACGGGACTTCAAAATGTCTGCACATCTGTCCGCCGGTCAGTCAATCTGTCTCTGTTTGTTGGGGTTTTGTTTGCCAAAGAGAGGATCAGCATTTTGGGAATATGTTCCTTGTCCTCTGGGGGTTCGGGGATGAGAGCTCAGATACTACGGCGCTCTCGGGGGGGGGGGGTTCAGTTACTAAACAGAAATGGTTCCTCACTACACTGCCAAGCAAATACCACCATAGTATTCCTTTACTATTTGCCCATATTTAAGATAAATTGTATTGCAAAAAGACCTCTTACCAATGAGTCTCTAAGCCAAATCAGTCCAAAACCCAAAAGAGAGCAGATCATTGCAGTTACAGTGAAATTCATTTATGGTAACTGAATCTCTGACAGGGAGACTAAATCCAAATCTAAATCCATGGTTTTCACGGTGACATCTGAAGGCCTTTATGTTATGAGGACAGATGTTATGTTCTCAATGTCTAAATCGGGGGGTTTTACCGCAGTTTGTTAACACAGGGCCTCTTAACAAATTGTTTACGGCATCTGTTCTTGTGTTGAGGCGTAAAAAGAATTGCAAAAACCTGCAAAGGAGCCACATGACTGCAGATGGAAAAGGTGGGAAATGATGATTACTTACAGTGTGCGGCGCTATTAAGCCCCCGATCGGGGCGTTTAACGTTAATTGGGGTACATGGCTGTGATTATTAAAGAAATAATTTTCCTTAGCTATGCACATAGCTTCATAGGGGGTCATTTTTCCGATTAAGGGCAGAAAAATTGAGTTAAGTGCTACAAAAGTACCCGAAATTGACAAAAGAAAAACCTAAAAACATGTCATCAAATGGAAAGTATTGCTATTTCTAAAGTCAATTGCTAACATTCAATCCCTGAACCCAAATACAATTCAAGTTAAGAGTTCCTTTTTAATGATACTGTACACTTCTCCTATGATCAAATTAAACTGACAATGCAACAGGTTGACATCCAGTAGGTCAATGAGAGTCTCCATCAACACGGTCATGAAGTAACGGGCTTTGTCCTGCTTTCAGCATGCCTGCCCTCATTATGCTGTGTGTGTGTCTGTGTGTGTGTTTGCATGCAAAGTTGGATATAGGTCAGACCAGTGTGCATGCATGGCTTTGTGTGTGTGTGTTTTGTGTGTGTGATTTTGAGTGTTGAAAAGGCGCACTAATCTTTATCCATATAACAAGGGAAAACAATGACTGCACACACACACACGCACGCACGCACACACACACACACACACCCTGTCCCTCCTGCTGCTCTCAGCATCACCCCACTGAGGCAGCAGCACAATTCCCAGAAACAGCCCTCCATCCAGAACACACACATTATAGATTCCTATCGGTTGTGTGTGTGTGTGTGTGTGTGTGTGTGTGAGCGAGTGCTGCACGTTTTACACGTGTGTCGGCGTGTCTAACGTTTGTATGAGCTAAGTGCTGCAGGACAATGGTGGGACGCGGTGGTTGGGACGTGCCCGTGTGTGTGGACAATGTTGATGACCACACACACACATGGAGGGGATGTGTGTGTTTGTTTTTTCTGTAAACCTGTGTCTTTTGTTTGTCCCTCTGGTTGTTTTCATGTGCACACAGAATGCAATGTCAGCTCATTTTTGACTGTTTGTTTGCGTGTGTGCTAGTGATCACGTGACCTTGTCTAATATATGCACGAGTGTGTATGGGATGAGTGATAACTTGTGTTGTTTTGCTGTCCATTTACAGTGTAATAAGTGTGTGCTTGTGCAAAGGAGAAAGTTCCACACACTCAGTGCATCCTTTCGTTATCCGTTATCTATCTATCTATTATTCTCTTGTCTCAATATATTTGGACTCTTGGAGTAAACTGCTTTGACGTAATTGTTAAAACACGAACCGGAAAACCCTTCTTTACTCTCTGCTGTATTCTAACCCTACAACCAGTGTAAATACTTCATTATACACTATACTATATACACTAACTATAAGAATACATCAACAACAATTCATTTGATGGACAACGTGTACGTCACATCTACTCTACATGACTCACTAATATTATTAGTCTAATTCATTTACACATTCGCTGAGTCTGCGATTTTTCGGCCAGCTGTGCCTTTTCAACGCTGTCTACACAAATGTACTTAGGTGCTGTTTGTTGTTGTTGTTGTTGTTAATTTTCTTGCACTATGTTGTCTTACTGTCTGATGTTATGCACCAACCGCCAATTTGTAGTGCGGATGGAGATATTTTGTTTCATGAAGGTCGAGTGAACAAAATGTGGTATTACTATATGTGCAGACGAGGCCTTGGTCTAATTGGCTCGGTTAGAGCGCTCTAATCACACGGTGATTCATAATCATCGTGGGGGGATTCATTAGTTTTAGAAAGCAGCGGCCTGCGTAAATGATTGATGCTACTGAACGATGACTAGTTTTGGAAATTTAACCAACTGCTCATATACATTCACACACAAAACTGCATGTAAGTGCCTGACAAACCCAGAGAAACACACACACACACACACACACGCACACACACAGATACACACTCTCTTGCTTTGCGCTCAGTGATTCCCTCCCTCAGTCTTTAACATTTTTGGAATAGTTGCAGCGACCACAGAATACTTTCCCAACTTCTGTGGCCGACTAAACTGGAGGCTCTGCATTTGCTCACTATCAGTCCTTCCTCTCACCCCTTCCTCCTCCTCTAAATCTGTCACTTACATATTTGTCTCTCCATCCGTCCCAGCTTGACTCCTGTTTTCTCCTATTTCCTTGTTTTGGACAAATGTTGCCTTTTTTTTCCCGTTTAGTGTGTCTGTCCTTTTAGCAATCCGTCCGATACTTAAAACTACTCGGTTTACATTTAGCAAGGATACAATTGTTGTCATGAATGTTACTGATCTTTAGAGAAGCAAACGTAATTCAAGTGACTCTGTGTGTGTTTCAGGTCTGCATCAGAAACATCAGCAAAAAGCTCCACATACACTGCTCCTTGTGCGCTCATGAAAAGGCCCTTTTTGTTTGCAGTAGCTGCTGTGTGAGCTCATGCAGCTCAGTTAGTTACTCGGTAAGTTTTGTAAAAGTTCTCTACCATTTGTTTGGTCAGTACTGTTTCTCTTTATTTCTCTTTATTTATTTTTTTACAGTGTCTCTGTTTTTCTAAACAGCTGTAGCCCACAGTTCCATTTAACAAAATAAAAACAGTGTTTTAGCTGAATTTTTAATGAGGGCCTGCATGGGACCTTTTTGTGCTGAGCAGACAAAATGCGTACCGTGGAGTGGAGTAATGTTTTTTTTTTTCCATCATCACAGATACTTAGCTCTGCTTTAATTAATGACCATTGTAAACCACTAACGACCAGAACAAACATAATTATGTCACTTCACGGTTAAATAAGTTCATGTTCTCCACTCTGGATAACTGCAACGCAGAGCACTGGCTTACTAAATGGATAGTGGTGGAGTAGATGGTACTTACATTTTAAATAAGTGGCTTTGCTCTGAAATGGAGTTTGTGTTGGAGCACTCGGCAGGACTCAAGCTCCGGTTTCTGTAAACCTTTTGTGGCTCCACAGTAGTTGGTGGGGAGAAATAGTAGGTTTCCACGGGGCAATTTGTCAGCCAGACAAAGACAATTCTGCTTTAATTGTCCAAAGCAGTCACCAGAAAAAAATGATTCCATTGGTTTCTTTTTTGCAAAGCACAGGATACCTTTAAGGTCTACATTTGTGAACTAAAAATATGCGTGATGAATATGTTTGAGCCTTGTACCACGCCGGCCGAAGCATGTATTGTTATGTAGTCGTATAATCAACCTTTTACTCTGGATCTCACTCACTGTGCTCTTGATGTCGTTGTATGTGACACGTTAACTGGAGACCGGCCTGTTTGGTGAGCTTCAGCATTTAAACGTCAAGAGCCCCCATCCACTAAGGCCCTTGTGATCTAGTGGAAAACTCTGGATTGTGACCTTTGGGTGGACTAATGATGGAGCGGTTCAAATATTCCTGGTTCTTGTATGGTAGCCTGAAACTATTTATCTCCCATCATTCTGCTAAATTCAGTGTGAAAACAACATCTCAACCCAGAGGCTTCATGCATAAAGTGAAAGGGAAAGATAAATGCTGCTCAATGTCACTTCTCCTTTCCTAAGGCATCTCACAGACTCCAGTAATAAGTCCCCCATGAATGCTTTAATCGCTAATCTAAAGCCAAACGCTGTGCGGCCCTTCACTCGTCTGGCGGTTTTGTTCCCTGCGCGGTTTGCTGCGGGCTGATTTCGCTTGGTAGCCGCCAACTTTTTTTGGGGGATAAACAGTCTTCACTTCAGCAGAGTTCAGGTGTGGCTGAACAGGTAGAACGTTTGAATTAAGCAGGTCAGGTATATTAAACATGCGAGTGATCGGGTTGGATCAGAGTTCATGCTGACAATTTGTTTTGACGTTTGTTGTTTTAGTGAAAATTATGGACAAACAGACCGAACGACTTGGCCTGCTGCTGAATTCTAAAACAATGTCGGAAAAGCCTCAAAATCAACAAAAGTACTCTTTGATAATAAATACGACAACCACATGTTGATGTCTTCGATACTGAGACTACGTTTGGAAAGTTCCTTTTTTCTCACAAAAACAAACTTTATTTCATCAACTCGTCACAACGAGCTTACTTTTTTTTAAACATTTGCAACAACTGATTAATTCATGATGAATCGTGAACGTGCTGCCAAAAAACAACAATAAGGTGCTCCTTATTATATTTTACACAGCTTTAAACCCGGGTTCTTATCTTTCTTAAACCCGACATGTATTTGTGTGATTGTGTTTATTCTTTTGTATTGGTTAAGTTTGGTATCAAGATCAAATCCCGTTCAGATCCAATTCCCTTCCCTTAGACCGTCGGGCCTCCCATCGGCCCCATCGGCCCCATCCCTGCTTATCGTCCGCCCTCCTCCCCTTTGAACAAGGGCCCAGTGTTTGAGTGTGTCCCAGTCTGATAGCATTGACTTGAGGAATCACTCCATCTCACTCAGCGGTTCCCACAACTTCACCACAAAAGAGGAAAAAAAACGTGCACGCACACACGCACGCACACACCACAAGAGAAAGAAATCGACTTCATTTGCACACCACATAAAAGAAACACAAAAAAACTTTAACTCCCACCCAACTTCTCTCGCTTTGCCAAACAATCCACTTGTTTCGGCCTCCTCCCTCCTTCAGTTCTGTGCTCGTGTACATTGTAGTCTTGCTCTCCCTCCGTCTCTTGTCCAGAAATGTGTTTGATGGGCAGAAGATATTCGGTTGCCGCCGGAAATGAAAACGAATCAGAAAAATGTGGGGAGTTTACAGAAAGTCGTTGTTAGCATGGTAAAATGGAGAAACATGTTGAAAGTGAGATAAGTGGAAAAGTACAGACTAAACAGGCCCCAAGACTGTGTGTGAAACAAAGTGGGAGTGCGTGATTTATTGCACGGACTCATTACTTCTGTTTGAATGTGTACGTGTGAAAGTAATGCTGCAATATATATAAAAATATATATATAGAGATATATATATATATATATATATATATATAGATATAGATATATAGATATATAGATATACATATATATCCCAAGAGGTCAAACTGATCTTTATATTGATCCGTTTGAGGTATTATTGCATATTATACCCTTGACTTTTTTTTTCATAAAATGCCATACAGAATTATTAAAATGAACATGATTCAAACCTAAAGTACACGCCGTTCCTGTGTGAAACTAAAAATGTCTATTTAACATAATTTTTGTTAAATAGACTTTCAGACATAAGTACTTAAGTCACACCACTCACTGTTTGTATGTTGCGTAACAAGTGTTCTTAACTTAACCCAAACCATAATCTTGTAGCCATCAAGTATTTAGTTGTCAAAAACTTTATAAAGTGTCAAAGGTCAAAAGGTTTTGTGTCAATTGGCAACCTTAAGTTTCCCTTTCACGACGGAACTTTGCAGTTTGGCTACAATTACAATTAATATTGTAATTATCACAGATGACAACGAGCAATGTAATCCTTCCGTTCACTTTCCGCAGCCACAGGTGCAGAAAAAAAGAAAATGGTACAATTCCAGAAGGTGTAAATGTGAGTGAATGGCTTTTTGCACTCCACACTTTCACTGAGTGGACCGGCAGTCTAACACTGTGGAACCACTGGGATGCTTCACTGTGGTAGATTGGCCCTCCCACTGCTTATTAATAATAGAACAGTGTTGATTTTTTTTTTTCACCCCAGACAGTGCAGGGATCTGAATTTGAACCCTTTTACTTTTAATTAGGCAGTTTGACAGGAGTTGACTGAACTTCAGCGCATGCGGTTGCTAAAGCAGCACAACTTTTCAGCAGAGGCTTTGCAATATTAAGCTGTTGGTGAGCTAACAAGGTCTGTAAATGTCACAATGTCTTTAGTGGATTGAAGAGTTCCAGCAACCGCCAGTATGTGAATCTATACTATTTCATAATAATATGCAATTGTACACTTAAGTTTGGAAATTCCCGCAGCTTAAAATACACATAACTCCACAATTTTACTGCTTCACATTATCTTTTTCCACCACATTTGATAGAGACGATGAGTAGAGGAATGAAGTAGAAAGAGGAGAATTAAGATCTGAGAACACAAACAAAAGAGATAAACACTAAACATTTGAAAACGTCCGTCAGGGAGGCAGTGTTGTGAGAATCCGTAAAAGGAAGAGAAAATAACACAGGCGAGGAGGCAACAGGACATGCGGGACAAAAACGAGTGTCTGACCTGAAATCAGAGGCGTTGTGTTCCGTAGGGAAAGGTGGTATACTGTCCGGTGGCGCTGCAGTGGATTCATTACAGCATAAGTGATAAGCCGCTGCAGGGCTGCCAATAGACTCACAAAAAACCCTTAGAAATAAAGGTGATTGTCTGGTGATAAGGACGTGCCATTGCATGTTCATGCAGGATAGTGTTGACCCGAAGGTAATGTCTGCGTGAGCATGCAACGGTCTGTGTGACATAAAAACGATTAGTTGTTCCTCAACAACTGCAGACAATATACAGGCCAACGCAGGGTAACCACAGGAGAAAATCAAATTAGGTCAGAAAAAGAATGGCTTAACTGTTGAGTGCTTTTCCAAGAAGTTTTTGAAAGATTTTCAAAGAAGCAGGCGTTGTTTTGTACTCTTTCTGTTTCTCCTAAAGAAAAAAAAGAAAAAACTTTGAGCTCTGCAAAGAAATTGTGTATTTTTTAAACTTTTGGTGACATTTATGAAATTATTCAATCAGATGTTGGAGTGGCTTTCATCAGCTCAGCGCGGAAAGCTTTGTGTAAACCGCCCTTTCAGAGGCAATTAGGAAAAAAAGACTTCTTCTTCTCAATCGCGCCCAAGTATTTTTGGATCATAAAGAATCTCATATAAACATGAAATGACCCAACAGACATCTTAGACAAGCAAAGCAAAAACAGACTTATTTGTGGCTTTGCTCAAACCGTCAGACGTGAACAACCAAACGACGCTAACGTTTCTGTTCTTCAGGGAAATGTCTCAACACTTGGATGGATTATCGCAAAGTTGGTTGGCCCACAATCACCTTCCACCCAGGCCGAATTATCAGTTTGCAGGTCAAATGGCAAGATCATTTTTTTCCACCAGCATTTTTGGTTTATAAAATATGAATGTATTAGAGGAAAGACCAACCTCAGCTTTATGTTCCGTGCTAATTAGCCCATGTTAGCATGCTCTAAGCTAAGCTTCGCTTGAGCCAACAAACTTTTTACGTCACAGCTGCCTTTAAGTTAATCCTGACGTACCAGCAAAAACAAAAAATGGTAAGACACATAGATAAATGTTGTTTGGATCAGCTTAGCTTAAAAAAATAACATTGAAAGTATTTTTCATTTTGTTTTTAGGACTCAGGAGGGTTTGAGTCCAATTTCGGTTTACGGTCTATCTTACTCGGACTTTGTGTGACTGTTTCTGTCCTGGCTCTTGAGCATTATGCAATTGTGTGTGTGTGTGTGTGTGTGTATGTGTGTCTGTGTGTGTCTTTGGAAGATAAAGGTGGGGGATTCCCGCGGCGACCAGTAAACGGTGTGCGTGTGTGTGTGTGTGTGTGCGTGTGTGTGCGTGTGTCTCCAATCCATCATCACACACACTTCCCTCTTTCAGCGTGTTCAAAAATAGAACGGTGTGTGAACATGACCTCTCCCACACATAAACACACACCTACACACACACACACACACACACACACACACTCGAGTAAACACACCCATTACGATGCCATTGTGTCTTGGCTTCTTGTCCCGAATGTTGGTGTGTGCTTGTGTGTGTGTGTGTGTGTATTATCAGGAGTTCTAGAAAAAATGTCGCTCTTGCCATGTACTCCCTCCTCCTTTCTCTCTCTGTCTCTCTTTTCTTTCTCGCCACAAAGTCTGGAGCTGTTGCCAAATTCCCTTTGTGGCAAAGGTGTGGTGCTATGACACTGTGTCACGCACACACGCACACACATTTTTTGTCGGTATATCTATACTGGACGGGACATTGATTGATAATGATAAAGCCGGATAAAATACAGATGGGTTAGTCGTGAAGAACACGTGGATGTGAAGTCTCGTTTCCAAGATCATAATCTCTAAACACATTGTCATATATGAAAGCAAAAAGTGATTTAGAAAGGGAAGCTGCTAATTCAGAGAGGGGACGTTTCATACAGAGAATGGGGAAACGGGGGAAGACAGGCAGCCTGTTCAAAAACGCACCCACCCCCACCTCTAAAGCTGGTATTTTAGATGGTACATCGTGATTTTTCTTTTTCCGTTGGATGCCTCAAAATCAGTAAACGTTAGTTTATCATATTATTATTATAATTATAAAGTCAACCATTAGTACCATTGACATCTCCCTCTGCCCCCTCACTATTGACACAGTCTTCAAAAATCAAACCAATCCTTCTGACCTTAAACGTCCTTCATGCTCTCTTCTTATCAAAACGTGACCGTAGTGGAGCCGCATCCCCTGTAGCATTAACCAAAAGTCACTCGCTCAGAGCGAGAAGGTCTGTGTGCTCAAGGCCACTTGGCTTTGGATCAACCTGCTTTAGGAGAGAAAAATTCAGTAATTCCTTCTAAATCATTTCTTAAAACCCAATTTTATAGAATGGCTTCTTTATGTAGCTGAAACAATACATGTGATAAAAAGTAATAGAATATTATAGTAAATCGAGAAAAAAAATTGTTTGTAAAATAAAATGATGGAATCAAAATTGAGATAAATAAGTAAAGCGACTAAATCCCTGTTTCACCACAGCTTTTTATTTAAAATATATGATCTAGTTGTGCTTGTTGGGCCTCATCACTCTGGAGCTTTCTGTTGAATTATTGATTTTCTTTTGCTGCTTTGTCTGTCAAAGCACTTTGTATACTCAGTTTGTACAGAAGTTATATTAATGAAGTTAACATGTTATTTCTTATTTTCCTGTCAAAAGGTACAGCGGATACCACAAACACAGACACGCGCGCACACGAGGAGCCTGGGACAGCAGTGATAAGTGGGAGTAGTTCCTGGTTGGTGGAGTTGGAGGCTCTGAGACGCCGCAGCATTCTCCCCTGGAGCTGGGCGTGGGGGGGAAGTATGTGTGTATATTGAGTGGACGCGTGTGTTTGTGTGCGTGTGTGTGTGCAGGGCGTTATTATATGGAAGGTGGAGGGGGGGCTTGTCCTTGGCAAACTCACCACATACAATATTCATCTTAAGAGATTGTGTTGTTGGGGGATGAAGGCAAACACCTAGTAAGTAGTATTAGTTGTATCCGTATTTTTCACAAAGATATAACAAATATTGATTAAATCTGGGTCAAATTCTATAAACCCAAACACGAAAACGCCTCCGTATCAATGCGTAGACTTTTTGGAGAATGGGTTTGGGAAACAGAACTACTCGGTTTTGCATTAAGTCCATTTTATTGCATAACTTCAGGCATATAGCCAACATCGATATGCGTCGTGAGCTAAAAGGGACACAAAGTGTGTTTGTTTGAGCAGACTATCCAACCTGTTCTCCACCTACTACTTCAATGGACTTGGAGAAGATGCTCTGAGCATCTCATTTATTGCAGGTACGTCTGAATTGGAGTTACTTGAAAGCCTGGTGTGTCTAAGTAAGATGCCAAGGTTCTACAGCAGTGGGCCTTCAGTGATGCTGTCTTATGTTGCTGTGTTTTACAGATTGCAGATTTTTGACATGAATCCTTCATGAATCTTTAGTCAAATATCAACAGCATTTGTTAACGGCGTTTACACTGTGAATAATCAACATCATGCCTACATTTTATGATCTAAGTGCACTTCAGTATTTGTTGCTGCTGCATCAATTAAACCTGGAACCTTTAGCTTCACCACCCAACTCTTCTTCTTCTTCTTCTTCTTCTTCTTCTTCTTCTTCTTCTTCTTCTTCTTCTTCTTCTTCTTCTTCTTCTTCTTCTTCTTCTTCTTCTTCTTCTTCTTCTTCTTCTTCTTCTTCTTCTTCTTCTTCTTCTTCTTCTTCTTCTTCTTCTTCTTCTTCTTCTTCTTCTTCTTCTTCTTCTTCTTCTTCTTCTTCTTCTTCTTCTTCTTCTTCTTCTTCTTCTTCTTCTTCTTCTTCTTCTTCTTCTTCTTCTTCTTCTTCTTCTTCTTCTTCTTCTTCTTCTTCTTCTTCTTCTTCTTCTTCTTCTTCTTCTCTCGGTTTGTTGTTGTTAAACTCAGCCACTAATTGCTTTGGTTGGACGGTGGTGGACTGTGTTACCGCTGCACTGCCCTCAAGTATAAACATAAACAGACACACAAAACAATACATACTGTCAGTGTGTTTTCATGTTTTCTCTCTAATTTGTCCGCAAATGTGATTATAAATGAGTTGTCTTGCTCTCATTTTGATGTGCGCTCGTGTCATGCATTTGCGAGTGTGTGTGTGCGAGTGTGTGTGTTCTTTGGTTTGCATGCATGTGGGCCTTGAGTGTGTGAGAAGCTTCGTTCTCAGTTGGGCAGAAACAATGGAACCTCTATGATTACATCTCCCTGTACAGGCGAACAGGGTGTGTGTGTGTGTGTGTGTGCGCGTGTGTGTCAAGCTTCAGGGGGGAGTAAAGGGTGGCGGTCGTGGAGGAGGAAAGAGGGGGAGGCGACGCTTGGACCTGCCCCCCCCCCCCCCTCCCCCTTCCTTCTTTGCTCCCCCACACACACTGGTGTCTTCCTCTTGTGCCCGCCTGGCGTCTCATTGGTTAAGTACCCCAGCTATATATTTATGTGATTGGTCAGGGCGGGGTATATATGCTCAGCATGGGTCGGTTAAATCTGGCCACAAGTTTTTAAACGTTCAAACAGGGCAGACAGACAGAGAGACGGCCAGTGGGACGGTCCATGTGACTGAGGAGCTTTGGGCAAACCACTGCACCACACACTCAAAACAAGAACTGTTTGAGGGGGAAAAAAGGGAAAAAGGCAGAATCATTGTGGATCATTTCCAGGGGGAATATCCTGACCCACAACTTGTTTGTTTTCTCTTTCTTTCTCGTTTCCAAGCTACTCTCAGATCTCGATGCTTTGCTTTGGAATTTGTGCTCCAAATCCATCAGATTCCTCTCTTGATCTTTCATTTTGTCCCCTGGAACATTTCGAGCAACTTTTTTTTCCCAGAAGTTTGCAATCCAAAAAGCTGAGACAGACGTTTGCTCACTTCCACTTGGACTAAAAGTTGATTCCGAGCCCTGTTCTGGAATGAATTCAGCCAAGACCGGTTCGACCAGAGAGACCCTTTTGCACGCCGGCCGGATGTCTCTCGGGGGCCGCTGGGTGTCGGGGACCCCGAGCCCTGCTTCCGATTCTGAACCGGGTTTCGAGCAGAACATCTCCGGGGACTGCAGTTCTCCCGATGACCTTAGAAGTGGGAACATGATGAGAGCAGAAGGGAGGCTCTGCCTGACACCGAGTTCAGGGGGACAGAGTCCGGACCTGAGCCATGCAGGAGGTCTTCTGCCAGGCGCAGCTGATGGGAAGGCTGTGGGGGGAGAGCAGAGGATCCGCAGGCCTATGAACGCCTTCATGGTCTGGGCCAAAGACGAGAGGAAACGACTTGCCGTGCAGAACCCTGACCTACACAACGCTGTGCTCAGCAAGATGCTAGGTAAGACAAACGATACGAATGAGGGCAAAATAAAACTCTACCTGAATGTGAGAATCACCTGACTATGAGCAATTCATTCTTTGGCATTTATTTTTACTTTTGTTAAGGTGTGAAATTTACCACATCAGAACGCAGATTCCAAAGAGCATCAAGACTGAGATGCTCTTTGCCCCATTTGACGATCGGAGTCTTAAGATGTCTTTGGGCCAGTTTAGATGCACTGTATCAAAATTAAGTTTGGATTTTCAGAAAATGTCATTAGCCCATTGTGACAAGCCCACCCATATCAGTCAGTTTAGTCTCAATGGGACTAATCATACCAATAGGGCACCAATTATGTTATGTTATAAAAAGCCTTACTCATAAATGTATATGATTTCACAAAAATAATATTGCAACTGTCCCAAATTATTTGCATTATCAGTGTTACAAAGACTTGGCAATATATAAAAAGCTCATTTGTGTGCAGGAAAAGTGAAGAAAATAGACTGAATCCTTTTCAATGTCCAACTCAAAAGGTGGCATTGAACATCTTACTAAAATTCTTCACGTTGATTTTAGTAGCAGGTAGCATGTTTCACCAACTCGCTTTTCTCTTACTGTAGAATGCAGCATGTTATTTCTCACCTTGGTATTGAATTGATGCAATGTCTCAACTCTACACTCATCTCCAGCTGCAGCTGAGATCTTTAGAGCCTCAAAGATTCAAAGCAGAAAAGGTCTTAAACCTGTCGGTTGGAAGTACATCAGATACGGTTCACTCGAGGTGTCTGCACAACTTTTTAACCAGATGACCGGAATAATCCCCTGAAAATGAAACTTGTTGAGACTGCAATGTTGCAAAGGCTGCTGTCATTGTGAGGGGTTTGTTTAAGTTCTCATCATTGCTGTTTGATTTGAACGAGTCCCAACACACAGCCGTCTCACTCACATCCTCAAACCACATATAACAAATAACTTTAGAGTCAATTTAGACAGAAAATATTGCAAATGCCAACACCAACAGATTCTGATAATCACTTCCAAGTTATTTCACCGCAAAAATGTTGGCATTCATTTCACATATGAATGAGTGTGAGTGAGTTTGGCTGATGACAATGGACTAAAATGTAGGTTTTGGGCAGTTTGTTGGGCAGAGCCAACCGTTTTAATATGTCAGAATGTTCTTATAGTGATTGTGAGTGAGTATAGTGCAAAATAGTGATATTTTGTAATCAAAAAAATGTGGCAGTCTGATAAACAGAGCCGTCCCGAACCAGGCAAGATTGTAACTGATGCTGTTAGCATTGCATCCAATTAAAGCAGCAATCTTTGGGTTTATACACTTAAACTGGGCGTAACTCACGCTAACTGTTATTTATAACCTTCATGCAAATTAACCCACTATGGCACTCTACTCCAAGGTTAACTACATTGCAAAATAACTATTTACAAATTCCGGAGGCGTAGTTGTGTTGTAATTGTTTAAATAGTATTAGTAAAACAAAATTTTCCTCATCTCATTCTGCGCGCCCTCATGGATGGATGAGGCCTTTTGCATTGGTCAATACCGCTCATGCCAGACAATGGCCCTGCTAATGAAGATGATGTTCTTCACAACTTTGATGTAGATATTTACAATTAATGAGATTAACATCAGTTATTTTCTTCAGAAACTTCAATCTCTGCTCAAGGTACTGTAAGTACATTAGTTTATTATTTCTATTTTTTCCATCCCTTTCAGGCCAGTCATGGAAAGCCCTGAGTGCAACAGATAAACGACCATTTGTGGAGGAAGCGGAACGTCTCCGTGTGCAGCACCTCCAAGATCACCCCAACTACAAGTACAGGCCTCGACGTAAAAAGACCACCAAAAAACTCAAGCGGGTTGAACCGGGGCTTCTGCTGCATAGTTTAGCCCAGGGAGGGGCACCAGGACTCGGATTAGGATCTGGTATCAGCCCCTTGGGGGCAGAAAGTGTCCATGGAGGTTCAGCTTATGGGCATCATCATCACTCGCACCACCTGCTGCATCCTCTAGGGCACTTCAGGGACTTTCAGGCCCAAGGACACTCAGACCTGGAGAGCTACGGCCTGCCCACTCCAGAGATGTCCCCTCTGGATATTCTGGAGGACAGAGCTGGGGAATCTGTGTTTTTCCCCCAACACATGCAAGAGGAGACAGCGATGGGAGGTTGGAGTGGTTACAATCATCACCTTCACCATCATAACCAACATTACAGCCACAATTACAATAACCACAGTCACACCACCATGAATGGTAAAGAAACACACAGCCTGGGTTCAGGAATAAGTGGTAGTGCCAGTTTAAGCACCTGTTTGAGTCCAAGTAGAGACTCCAGAGTCGATACAAGAATGAATTCTGCGGAGTCAAATATGACCTTGAGCATGAGCTCTAGGTTAAGTCACACCTCTAGTCACCACATTGCCTTGAGGAGCCCTGTCAAGTGCCCGCCACCTCCCTCCGACTCCTCCTCCCCTGTTCCCTACTCTCAGGCCACCATCAATCTCCCCGAGCTGGTAAAATCACACCAAATGCCACATCAACCCATTGCTCCTGTCAGCTACTTTGGCCAAATGTACGGGAACAGCGCTCCAAACGCGACATATTACATGCCCTCTCATCTGGGGCAGCTTTCACCTCCTCCTGAAACATCTCATTCTTCCTGCCCATCCTCTTCCATCCCCCACTTCCCTCCTTTGCACCTGGAGCCTTCAAATCAAAACGAGTCCTCCTGCAATTTGGTGTCTTCTTCTGCTGAGTTTTGGTCGGAGGTGGACAGGCAGGAATTTGACCAGTATGTAAATGTCGGAAGGGGAGAGGAGGCCTACGTAGGTGGCGCCGGCTGTGGCGGCGGGTCCAAAGTCCTGATTGGCCACAGCAGCAGCGATGGCGGTAGTAACATGAGTAGCAGTTTAATTAACAGGGATGTCAGCAGCATTCTGAGTGGTGGATGTGAGGAAGAGAGCAGCCCTCTTATATCTGCTCTTTCTGATGCAAGCAGCGCTGTGTATTACAGTGCCTGTATCACTGGATAAATATTCCATCTCATAAATCACATTTTGGTCTGGTTCATTTGAACCAGGGTTTCTTTTTGAAGAAAGTAGTTTTTAGTATTTTGCCTTGATTATTACTGATCAATTCCATGTTTAGTGTGTTTCATGTGGAGAACAGAAAGATTTTTTGTCTTTTTATTATACCAACTCTCCCCGGAGCCAAAGCTGGGAATAGTGAATAAAAGTATTTTTAAATGTGCTAACAAAAAGCATGTGCAAAATCCTTAGTTTGAAATAAATGCATTCCCGAACATGATATTGACCAATTGACTGGCAGGATAAGCAGCTTTACTTGAGGCCAGTGTGGTGGATTAGACTTGCTAGAATGGTCATTTAGGACCCATAGGATTGTGTGCAGGAGGGGAATGCACCAATGCTCGTGTCATGTTTAAGGCAGATGCTCCAGCAGAAGGTTTTTGGCTTTTTCTGAACAATTGCATAATCAACCCCTGTCAGTCATTTAGGCTACAATGCAGATGCAACTCAGTGTTTACGATAAATTACTAGAGGCTTTTCATCAAGAGATTGTCTATTGATCCAAATGAATAGTGTAGAAAAGACTATGTCGAGCAAGTGCATTGTCCTGTTCAGAGGTTATATTTTCACTTTAGTAACTCAAGATGCTTCTTAGGGAGAAAAATACTGTAAATGACACGGCTGTAATGCACCTTAAAACAGGATTGTATTTTTAGTTACTCACTAAAAGTACTTACTGACTAGATATGGAGAAATCCATAACTAGAAATATTATGTCATCTCATTTTTTACATTTCATCTCAGGATCATAAAAATACGCTCCTCTCAACTCAAAGTTTAAGTCAATTACTTTGCTGGTTTGAAGAGGGCTTGAAGGACAATGAAGGAGGAACAGACAGACACGAGAGAAAGACTTGATGCAAGAGGCTCGATCCGGCCCAAACTAATCTCTGTGTTGTCGGGGAAGCCACAGACCCGATGTAGACCGCTGATGTCTCCCACAAACTATCAGGATGTTTTACAAGCCGAGGCGGGTTTATTCAGACCGGGAAACATTCTTTTCCTTCTCTGTCTCAGTCTCTGACGAGGCCGCACGTCAATCTCCGATGCCAAAATCTGGATGTTTTATGCTTTCTGGCAAACATACATATGTTGATGATTCCAATGTCATTATGTTCAACCAGTAAGACTTAGTGGCATAGCATGTTTATGATTATAACATGAAAAATATATTGGAATACAGAAAACATTTTTCCTGCATAGAAGCATATCACTTGTTTGAACAAAAAGGAAAATAAAACAAGTCATTTAGTTCTACGCAGACAACCAACTTAAATGTCATTGGAACACTTATTTGGCGGCAGGTAATATCGTCTCTGGTCTGGATATTTGTGCCTTCAAACAAAGCAACAGGAATAATGACGAGCTCTTTGACCACTCTTATTATACATTTTTCAATTCTTAATGTCATTTAAACCTTCATGGATAACGGTTCATGTGTTGAGTCTTTATTTGATTTTTTGAAATTTAGTTTTTATGTAGCCTTTTAATGTGTGTATACATATATATGAAGATCATAGATGTCTTTTGACAGTATGTGAAGGAGGAATTGAGACTATGAAATGTTCGCTTTGCACTGGGTTTAATTTTATAGCTGTATAGAAACAACACTACTCATTCAAAATGATGGACATTTGATTTGTTAGATTGTTTTGTACAGAAACGACCGTTTTTTTGTTTAGTATATTTTGTTCTTTACATTTAATTTTTTAAAGGTATAGCTCAACATTTTAGGAAATGATTTGCTCTTTGCTGATGGTTTAATTAGAAGATCAATAACACTGGAGCCGGGAAACAATTAGCATGGCTTAAAATAAAGACATGAACCAGCTTTATTTTCTTCCATATTAAACAGATGTTGCACCTGGACCTCTAATATGTACTCATTCACATTTATCTTATTATTTAATTTTGTGCAAAAATAGTTAAACCATGTTACTCCCAGTAGAACCAAAACTTATGTTGTTAGTTTTGTGTCCAGTTGGTGTACTAAATAACATTAACGGTGTTGATTAAACTGTCTTTTGGCTAAACAAGGCTCCTGGTTCCAGTGCCTAACAATGATAATGATATTCACACTATCTGCAAGAAAAATGTTGAACTATTCGTTTAAAAATAATTGAATTTAAAAACATTGTAGTAGCAAGTTTCCACTTGTCTTCCAAACACTATTTTATTTTGTGTGTGTAAACTTGCCTTTAACATGCAATCTGAACTGTAAAGATATCTATATATACAGTTTACACTTTGCTCTGCCACACAAATCGTTGGGAACATAAATCAACAGGTATAACCACTATAGGTATCTGTAGGTGTTTATTCTGCATACATCCTGTAATATTTGTGTATATGTTGAGAGTAAAGAACAGACGTCTCTCTCCCAGGATTTATCTGTTCTGCATTAGTCCCAAAGATTATACTTTTTTTGTACATGAACAGTAGAACACAATTTTTTATTTTGTACAGTGAAACCAGTTACATTTACCGCACTGTTCTTTGTGGCCACCATTGGTGGAAAATGGAGCCATGGTAGATTTTTCAGTTCCTCTAGAGGACGGAGCCGCAGAGAAGCAGCAGTTCTAACAGAATATTTAACAAATACGTCTACATCTGCATTTGGAATTATTTTCTATTCACACCAACAGAGTCTTGGTGACTTTGAAACACAAAAAACATCAGAGGCAGACTATTTTTTGATGTTGACTATGTTCTGATTAAATCAAAAGAGATTTACGCAGCAATCTTATGAAGACAAATTAAAACCAGGACTTTGTGAGTGTGGTGCTTCTAAATCTGTCTTCCGGGGATGATATTGAAATTCTCTGTATAAAATACTTTTGTTTGTGTCTTTAAATTCTGTTTAATTAAACGATGTAACTAAATAAACTGTATTTACTTAATGAAAACCGACTTGAAACCATATGATCTGATATGAAACAACCTCATTTTTGTTACATTTTTGATCCCAAAAAGAGTTTAATCTCAACATCAGCGAGCTGGCCAAGACAACACATCTCATCTCATTTTCAACTAAAGAAAACAGATAGATGTTTGTCATTCATTGAACTAGTTTAGCATAGATGTATAGATTATTTACAGTATATGTGGCCATGAAGTAGAATGTGGGAATGAAATAAAGGATAATGTGTCATATATTACAACATTACAAATACTAAATCAAACGAGTAGCAGTCTTGTCATCAGTGAAGCCTGAACATGGGTGATTTTTTCCCTCCGCACCACGCAAGGACTAGGTGACCTCTTTGTGACCTTTCACTCCTCAAGGACTTTCTTAAATCTTGTTATTGTGCAGCTGAGCGCAACGATGACGAAGAAGATTTCTCGATCCTTAGATTTACTGCATAATATGGTACACAAAGCGTATGAACATATTCTGGATCCATATATATTCTAAAGCAGGTCAGAGAGAACTGGAGAAGCTGAATATCCCTCATTGGCTGAGACCCGCACCCCTAAAACATCACTGAATCCAACCGCTGTCCTCTACACGGGCCAGGCGGAGAGAAAGGATCAAAATAAAGTACATTGTTACATAATAGGAATAAGCGTTCGTTAGGCACAGAACAGGTTCAGGTAGCTCTGCCTGTTTGTTTTTTTGCCAGAATGCAAAGAAGTTGAAATTGTCCTTTTCGATCGCACTTGTTGCTGTTTTTTCTTTGCACCCAGAGCAAACCCATTCGTTGCAGCGCACACAAGTTGTGTTTCCACTGTGAACGTTTCTGATGTCAGTTTTCATGTAGATTGCTTCTGCTGATGGCAATGCAGGAGACAAGAGCAAGAAATGGGTGGAGAAACAGGAGAGGAGCAGGAAAATGCGGTGATCGTGACCCGATGTAATCCTCTGTGATCTGCTCTGATTCGGTCCTCTCCAGCTTCACACGCTGAGCGAGTTCGGGACAACTGACCGCTGGCGAATGCAAAAAGTAACAAGGACAATCTGTTCTGTGATTCTCTTTTCCTCACAGCTGTTTTTTTCTTTGTGTCAGTTGTTGGTCTTGTATCCTTCGCCCACTGTCATTTTCTCTTCTCTCTCTTCTGTTTCCCCCCTTCTGAGTTTAATCCCTGCATCTTGTTTTACTGTGTCTTTGTGATCTCATCCATCTCCTCCTGCCATCTTTATATTAGTCATCCCTTCTTCTTTTGCTCGGTCCTTTCGTCTCACCTCTTTGCTATTCTCTCCATTACATTATTTTCATCTCGGTTTTTCCGATGTCTTTTAGGTAATTATTTTTCTAGTTGCCCTCTTTTGATCTCTTTCACCACGCATTTTTCTCTACGGTATCAAACATCTTTATCTGTACCATTCCATCCCTTGTTGTTCCACATTTAATTCTTTCTTTCATCACATCTGATTTTGTGGGTTCTGATGAATGGTTGTACGCTATTGTGGAACATTTCTGTGGCTGGAAAGTAGATGAAAAAAAGATGATCCTTTCAGACTATTGTGCATGCAGAAATATGTTTTTGAGCAATAAAATCCTTTGTTACCACCGTTCATTCTACATAATAATTAGCCACGTTACGTTTTTTTTTGCTGGCAGATTCTTTATTTTCTGACCGATGAGTATTTGTTTACTGTTTATTTAGGACAATCGCACAAATGGGCTTTTTTCGGTCCAGTTGGACATCTTTCGCACTTTTGGTGTTGCACAGGCAGTTATGTACAGCAAACATAGCACTGACTACCTTAAATATAACAACAATCTAGGTCTAAATGTAAGTATTTCATGTCCAACCAGGAGGTTTTTCCTAAACCTAACTAAGTTGTGTTGTTACCTATAACTATTGGTGGTAACAACCTGGCTTTGAGTGACACGCGGAAAGGCGTCTCACTACGTCACTGCAATGTTTAATCTTTAACCGCATACGCAGAAAGGTGAAGTCATTCAGCCGTCCCACGCGAGTGGGTTGTTGTCTTTCTGCCCATCTCCTTCTTTTCTCCTGCCGTTCTTCTAATTTTCACCTTCTGTCTTGTTTTTTTTTTTTTTACCACATTCCTTCTTTTTCACCCCATTGGACCCTTTTCACCTCAGTCCTCTCTCTTCTCGTCTGATTTGGCCCTTTCATGATCATCATTTCCACAGAATTCAATCATCTCGTTAGACTTAACTGGGCTGTAAAAACCAAAGTGGGGATTGCGTGTGGTGTCGAGGATGTATGTATTTTCCTACACCGGGTCATTTCTTGTACCCGATGTGTGTGTGTGTGTGTGTGTGGGGGTTGCAGAGGTAATGACAGGAATGTGAGCAACGAGGAGGAAGCTCTTGTGGAAGTTTGGGATGTTCGGAAAGAGTGTGTGTGTGTGTGTGTGTGTGTGTGTGTGTGCAGAGGGGAAGAAGTGTATATTTTTGTGGGAACACCTCATCCCGCTGCTCATTACCGCGACTGGAAAAGATAACACAAGCCTGGATTCCCCGTCCACCGCTGCAAATGCACACACGTAAGCTTCCAAGGTGAGTACATGGTACGTGTGCATGTGCGTGAGACCATTTGACGGTTTGCGGTTTGTTGTGCGATCCAGCAAACATGTTGCTGCTACAATGTTTGGGTTCCACAATAACATGAATGTTCTCATAACCAAATACGTGGAAGGTTTTTGTTTCCTTAACATTACATACAATGATCTATAACACTTTTGTGACAAGAATCTTTTAAGACGATGTAGAAAAGCAATGTGATCTTAAGGAGTATAAACAGCCCACTGCAGCATGACAGTTGTTATGTCATATCTACACATTTAAATCTATGTGAGTCTCATTTAACGGCCCTCTCCTTCCTAACTTGTCCCTTACAAAATGCACGTTTGTAGTTAGAATGCACGGTTGACATTAATAAGGAAGGTAACCCCCCAAATATTAGCCAATTTCTTTAAACATGCAAACCAACTCAGGACTTTCATGCTGAGACTGTGGATTGTGTCCCGTGGGAAACCACAAGCCAAAGTTATGTAAAAGTTTTACGTGCTTGTATTACCAAAATATATATGTTTTTCCTTCCGCTGACTATCAGGATGTCATCCATTCCTGTTGAGTGTGGTGTAAGGCAATGGTTAAGGTTGAAAAGGGTTTGTTTTTGTTTTATTTGATTCAAACAGCCAACCAATTCAACTTTCTCCCGAAACAAACTTTCTTGTTCTTTTTTACAAAATCGCCTTCCAGAGAACTTTCAGCGTCTTATATTGCCTCGCCGCGAGTTGACACATGAATTGAATGAATGGTCCTCGAGATAATTGCTTAAGTTGGTTATTTATAATTCATTTTCTTGTACGGCTCACAAAAGAGAGGGAAGAAATGAAGAGGGTGGCCTTGAAGAAAAAATGGAGACAGCGAGAGACAGATTCCCTCTCTTTCGGTCTTTGTGGCGTTTCATTGGCCACATGTGGATAGGATATCAGATCAGTCACCACAACTACACTGCAACTCTGTGTGTGTGTGTGTGTGTGTGTGCGGTCATCCATGTGTGATAACAGTCGGTTTACACTATAAATGTGTTTGTGAGTTTCTCTAACTTGCAACTTCTTTGTGTGTTCTGTGATGTTCTTGCATGAGAGTTGAAGATGTGTGTCCAATACTTGCATGCATGTCTGGCCTTGTGAGTGTGTGTGTGATTATACTGTGTGTGTGTGTGTGTGTGTGTGTGTGTGTGTGTGTGTGTGTGTGTGTGTGTGTGTGTGTGTGTGTGTGTGTGTGTGTGTGTGTGGAAAGTCTTTCTGGTTTGTTCATGTGGTTTTAGATTTCCAATCTGACTTTTATCACTGAACCTAAAGTAATGACTTGTCTTTTTGTCTTTTTGTGTGTGTGTGTGTGTGTGTGTGTGTGTGTGTGTGTGTGTGTGTGTGTGTGTGTGTGTGTCCTACACACTGTTGCCTATTAAATAGGAATTGATGACAGCCGAAGCTGAAAGCCGGTTTGTTGGATATGTGACTTGTCAGTGAAAGTCTTCTGATATTTTCTTTGAATCTACATGTACAAATCTACCGTATCCATCATACCATCTGCTTATTGGTGAGATTTGACGGAGAGACTTTTTGGATAAAAGCTCTTGTGCAGATTGTACTTGATTTAATCATATGGTAATCTTCATTTTAATATGAAACAGAAGATGCAGTCGTGAGTCTCCCAGCCTTCAAATGGCTTGAAGACTGCTAGAACTTTTCATGAACGTGTTGTTTTCAGGGTTTGCCTCTGTGTTGCTGCGCCTCACTAAGTTAAAGATATTTTTATTAAATACCTTATTGTGTTGAAATAACAGCTTCATATTACATATTTTCTTCTAATTTATGTCGCAATCAAATGTCTGAGCATCTTTTGCAGGTTAGCCAGAGTCATAGATATATAATGTTTCAAAGTGCATTAGTTAACTAGTTGCAGTCATTTCAATGGCTGTGTGCATGTCTGCAGATTGGCTCCATCATCTGTATTCTGCCTGCTTTGTGGCTGTCTCGGTGGACTGGATGATGTCACAGAGAGGGTGGCTGGGGGAGATGGGGGGGGTCTCTGTTTCCCTCCCTGCTCCAGGAAATCACCCTCCCCTCCACACTCCCACTGCTTCCTGTTTCCTGTCTCTGTAGGAAGTAGCTCTGCGTTTACTTCCTGTCACAGGGGCTGTTAGGAACAGGAATGGAGGAGAGCTTGAACAACTTGTAATAATGTTGACCAAAGCAGGTCACCGAAAAAAACTCTTTGTCCTGTTACACGCAACATAAATAAATTTAAAAAACAAAACACTTAAGCCATAAAAGCAAAATGAAAAGAAAAACTTCAAACATGAGTTCTTGGAAAGCCTCTGTGTTGGATTAAAACCTTTGTATCACATTTACCCAGTTGGGAGGAAGCTGAATTGTGTTTTTATCGACAGTGGGCTCTCAGGAAAGAGAGACCGAACCCCGACCCTCCCTTTACTTTTAATAGACACGGTCTGAACGTCCCTCCTCCCTTTCAGTCTGTCCTCGTCCCCCATCACCCGTCACTTTGTCTATTGTGGGCATCAGCCAATAGAAGAGTCACAGTTTTTTTTTGTCTGGGTGTCACTGGTGCTCGAGCAATTGACATTATATTACATTACATCAATTCAGACAATCAAATCAACTGTTTGCTGTGCCGAGACGTTTCGCTCGAGAGCACATCAGCGTGACAATGACGGTAGAGAGACGACAGCATAATAACCACAGTAGCATAATAACCACAGTAGCATAATAACCACAGTAGCATTACACCCGTCGTGTGAGAGTGGCACCTTTTGCCCTCACAGTCTGAAATGTCTAAATCTGCCCATGTAAGAGAGACTAACCACCATCTGACTGACACAACTAGTTGGATGTCCCTTTGTTCTTTTCACACGTGATCACCTTTCTGCTTTCAGCCGGTCATTTGTGTGAATATACTGTTATAAGTGAGTGTAAAATGTGAGAGAGACTTAAAGTGGGTGTGTGGGGAGCTGGACGGGTCAAACAAAGACAGGATTTTTAAACGGCAGACTAGTGGAGGTCCTCCGTTTCTCGCCCTCCCATTCCTTTGGTGTCAATGAGAGCCAAGGTGTGGGTGTTAAGCCTCTGAGGTCTGCTGGTTTGGTGGCCTTGGCTTTGAAGAGCTTGTGGGTTGTGGGTTCAGATCCCGGGCAGGCCTGACCACTAACTGTGACGTGTGGAACCTATCCATCACCAGGGACAAATCGAAGCAGCCAATCAGCGAACCAGAATCTGTCAGCAGGAATCCAGAGACTTTTTTATTTTGATCTACTTGGTCATTTTTTTGTCATGAATCTATTTTCAGCTGTTTTGCTATATTATTTAATCTCTTAAATTTCCATTATTATTTGAAAAGTGTGACAAAGAGAACATGTCATCATATTGACTAAATAAAGCCCCCAGTTTATCATTTGTATGTTATTTCATAGTCATATGTTGCTCAGTTTTCTTTCCCGTATTTCCTTTAGTTTCTTAAATGTTTCGCCTTATTCATGTTTCATCTCCCTCCCTCCTCTGTCCCTGCGATCCTTTTGTATCATAACCCTACACTTCCAAGCATATCACATCCCCACTGGACGAAACAGTTACAGATGTAAAAAATAAACAGCCTGGGAAAAGCGGCAAAAACACGACTGAAATGAAAGACACCGGCCCAATGCGGATGAGGACACTTTTAGGGATATCAGGCTCTTTTGTGGTCTCAAACATCCATTTATAAATCTGAAAAGTACCCGTGCTATTTGGGGACGAGTGGCTCCAAAACTTTCTGTTATAATTCAGTCTATTTATCTTTCTGGCTCCCCTGGTTTCTCTAAACCTACATGCATGTCTAAACACCGGGTTTACGAGAGCACTGCTGATGTGGAAATGTTCTAAAATTAAACGGAATTTCAAACCTCTTTTATATATTTGTCTGTTGTTGGTTTTGTCCGATGGGTTGTCACTATAACAGGCACTGACGCCGCGTGGGAGTGTATGTGTGTGTGTGTGTGTGCGGCGTGGTGACCCAGCATGACGCCGTAGTAAGGATCGCACATGGCTGCCAGCAGACGGAGAGAAAAGCAGTGTGGGAAAATGAAAGAAAAAGACTGGGGGTGGGGGGGGGCGAGGGGGGGGATGCGGGACATTTAAAATAATGGAGACAAGAAAATTGAAAAATAAATGTGAAAATACATAAATACAGAGTGAGAAGACTGAAGAAAGATTTGAAAAAGTGAAAGTACGCCCTCTAATTATTGTAGTTTTTATTGGCCCTTCATGGAAGATGTGAAGATGTTTTTGGAGAGCGTCTCTATTTCAGTTTTGTGTTGTATTATTATATTCCTTGCTTGTCATTAAAGTCAAATTCAAACAACTCAATTAACCCTAATGAACGTAACAGTTTTAGTATACAAAGTGTAACAGGACTTGCTCACCCAGAAAGAAGTATGTAAAATCTGTCCGTCCATCTTTTCTGGACATTCTCTTGTTGTTTTTCTTCTACTGTCATTTCTCCCTTCTCGAGTTCCCCCCCCCCACTATGTTTCCCAACATATCATCGGCCTCGGTGTGTTTGAGTGTGTGTGTGTCTGGAGCCATGAGATGGAGTGTGTGGTTACCCACTGGTGTGACCAGGGACTCCAGGGCACCTCGCTCTGTCTGTCTCTCTCTCTCTGTCTCTCTCGGTCGTTTTCTGCTGCCTCGACCTTCTCCGTGGGATCTGTCATCTACGGAGGTCGTCTGCGCTCTGAAATGTTTCTCTATAGTTGTCTACAGTTATGTATGTCTGCTTTACAATTGTTTGACTCAATATGTCATATGTATATGTTAAAAAAAATAAACCATGTATTTAGGCATCAGTTGAGGGAAATAACCCAATATTCTAAGAGCCTTGAAAAAACATTTTGAAGACAATTCACAGGACATAACATGTGATGAGCATTGAAAAGAAAAGAAAATGTGTGCTTGCAACAAGATCACATCAACCGCCATGAAAGATAAATTACTCTCAACCTGTAAAAGCCTACAGCGCCATTTCATGAAGATGCTTTGAAGTGTGAGCTCAGACGTATCGACACGTTATGATGAACCTGAACAAAGGAAGAGAAGTTTCACAATGTGAAACATCTTAACCTGCTTTTCCCTGTTTCAGCAGTCCCACACTCATATTTCATGTTAATGTGCTTTCATATTGTAGATGATGTCATTTCCTGTTTTCCTCTGAGCCGCAGGTCACAAGCACAAACACACACACACACACACACACACACACACACACACACACACACACACACACACACACATACAGTAGGAGGAAGCAGTAGTAAGCGGCAGTGAAGTCAGGTTGATGAGTGATCAACAGCCGGATGAGAAGACAAGTCATGGATACGGTGTAATGGTAAAATATATTATAACATTGTTTTGTGCTAAAGCCGTGTCTCAAGTGTCCTGTATTTGACCCTGATGTGCAAAGAGCAGCATGATACAAAATGTTAGTTTGCAGCGGTGTCCTGAGAAGGGAGGACGGTCAACTCGATCTCATAGACGCTTCAAAACAAAGGACTTCTGTTCATGGCCTTGGTTCATATCTTATTCGGTAAGAAATTTCCGGATCCATGTTTTACTTTATGTCAATTAATTATGATTTGCACCGGCCACTGAGGATGATCTTGTGTGTGTGTGTGTGTGTGTGTGCGCTACCCTCAGCTTCACCTGGGTTCTTATCTCAACCTGCTTTGTAGCTTCTCGTAGCTGGCACGGAGAATGTCCTCCACATGTGTATAAAAACTCAGCGTTTTTAGTGCTCAGAGACGCCATTTCCACAGAGAACCGTGATACGTGCCTGTGTATTTGACCTCCTGCTTGCAAGCAATAAATGGACTTTTTGCAACTTTGATCATTCATCAAGACTCTGTTTTATCAGACAAATCATTCTCTTACCGAGCTTCTTTGAAATATTCCATAACAACGGTCAAGGTAATTTCCAAGACTTCCATAACGTAGTTATTTCCAAGATGTTTACAAGCAATTATTCAATATTTGCAACTTTTAATGCTGATTTAACTGTTTAAAAAACTGCACAGCACATTAGCAGATATAGACATTTTGCTGTCCAGGCTTTTTGTCCGCCGACGTGAAATAAATTCTGGATTCACAGCAAGCTGCTTTCAGCCTGTCATTGTCACAGAAAAGGAGGGTTACGGTTCTTCGTTTTGCAAGTAGGCCTCAAGCACTGTACTTGGTGGCAGTAAAGATTTATTTTCTGATACCTGTCCTTGAGTCAAACTGCAGTTCTTGAAACTGATGTCAACCGTATTAAAAAAGATATGAACTTCAGCGCTTAATAAGTCATTATTGTGAGTGCACTGGCGTCGGACTGAAGTTGAAGCAGAAATAAAATACAAAAAAACACATCCTTGTCTGTAGAGCCGGCTCGCCTACAAAGAGTAAAAGTAATTGAAAAACTGATGGTGCGTTCGGTCCAAAAGAGAAAAAAAAACACAACCCTCTCTTCAGTTTAAAGATCATCTCTAGTGCCGTTTAGCACTGCCTCCCTCTAATCCAGATGAATGAAACACTATTTAGTTTGGACAGCAGACAGTAAGAAATAAAACGTATGTATTTCAACTGGTATTTTCCTCAGGTTTGGTCCAATATGAAGCTCAGGCTTTGACGCCAAAAGGGCTTCTAGAAAGATCCAGGATTTTATTGCTACTTTGCTGAAGCCAAGACGTCCACGCGGCCACAGAAAGTGACCTGGAGACGTGGCAGCAGTTTGTCTTAAAACTACACAGCATGTGAGACTAGATAAACTAATTTGGGTCTCTGCTCTGCAATAATACTGTTTTAAAATACAACATGTCATATAATATTGTCAGAGATAGAACAATAATATTATACCAACCCCGGTGTTTTCACAGTCCATAAACCTCTAATAGGATTGCAGAGGCAATATTTAAGGAAAATGTAAACCACTAATTGATGTAGTCAAGATTTTACAAGATTTTCCCGAGAGATTCAGCTCCAATGGGAAAGAAATATCCATTAAAGGGATTATTCAGATGTGTGGGCTTGTATGAAATACTTGATCAAGGTATTATCTTCAGCTGAAAGGCTCCCAGCGACCAGAGAACCTTCCTCAGTCGCTCCAAAGAAGTCTCTAAACATTTCACATTTCTTTGGAAGATTTTCTTTTTTTGAAGGCTCGCCAACATAAACAGACTGAATTTTTCATTGTGAAATATTGACAGTAAGTGTTTTTTACAAAGCAGGGGGACTGGGAGTGATCTGCAGCTGGATAGAAAACATTAACTTTGACAACATTCAAACTAAAATGTTTTATATATAAAAAGTACAGTTACAAGTAAAAAGGCCAAAAGAAGAGACATACAAAAAACAGAATAAGTTAAAGTTAAGTTAATAAGTTAAGTTAAAGTCACTGACATTCTGCTAGTCTATGCTGAAATGTGAAAACAATGCAAGGATTTTTCTGTCACAGTGTCAGAGGTCAGATCTTGTAACTTGGTAAATGGGATTTGGGTGAGCACAACAGAGAGAGAGAGAGAAAGAGAGAGATTTCAGACATCCTGTTCTCAGCTTCTAACATCCTGTTGGATGGAAATCCCCCTGTGCTTTATGACAGGTGTTTTATTTCTCTCATAAAGAGAAATAAAAAGTGAACAAATGTTAAAACGTATTTCCTCTTCTGCTGCATGATAACCCCTTCTTTAGGGGGGGGGTCACTCAGAGTGTGAGAGCAACGCAGTGCCAGGATCTCAGGGTCTATGTCGCCCGCAGAGACAGTGAAGACACCGAGAGCCACAAATCCAAGAGCGGGTGTCCGATTAGGACACATGAGGACGTTCACAGCCATCCGCACGTGTATTCGGGCATGTAAGTACAGTACGAAGGACAAAAGTATGTGTGTGGTTGGGTTTCTATGAATCCATGTAGATAATAATATATGTATTTTTTCAGTGTTTATTATCATGAGGATTTGTTTGGGGTGTAAGTACTAGATGTAGCCAGCAGACAGCAGCAGAGTATCGGTTCTCATCTATTCTACAGTGTCTGTACACAGAATTAAAAATGATACCCAAGACACATATAAAGCTGTGTCCCTTCCGTCTATTTATCCCAAAATGACTCGTATGGTGCACCAAAGTTCTCTTCTTAGAGGACTGAGACACCCTTTTAAGAGGTGCTGGTGTCATTGTCTGGGTTCACATCACATCACCCTCCCTCAGACAAATGCAATGTGGACAAAAATGGTCTCGGTTCAGAAGTCCATGCATGACTGTAGTGAATAGAGAAAATCATTAAGGCCCTTCTTCATGAATCTAATAGCAGCGGATGACAATTGTCAGCAGTTTAAGTGTAATTGACCTTGTCTCGTTTGTGCTCACAGTTTGTACTATTACTATTTTTGTACATTTGAATAAGAAGTCTTAGAATGGTTTATTGAGCAGGTGTGGATCTGAAACAGGGCTGTTTTTTTCCTACCTGTTCAGCTTCTATGCCAGACGTTACACCACCGCTCTGCTGTGATGTCATCTCCTCTCTCTCTCTCTCTCCCTCCCTGACGCCTCGCTCAACCTGTCGTCATTTTTCCCCTCTCTGCTTGGCTCCGTCTCTCGTCTCACCTCTGCTTCTCCTTCCTCTGTCGCGCTCTCCTTCCGTCTTCGTTCTATCTGTATCGCTCACCCAGTGGTCACGGTTTGGAGCATCACAGGTGCAGGCCGGCACGCTGTGTTTTCACCCAAATACAGTGTGCATTCACATGGAAATCCATATTAACATACAAATGAATGGACATGCAAAGTGGTAAATACGTACACGCTTTCAAAGAATGAAGTCATCGCTGCAGTCGGAGTGAACACGGCAAAGTCATGAATACATAAAGGGACGCAAACAGCAAGGGCATCGTTGTCTTTGATCTCTGGGAAACGGCTCCTGGGAAATGCTGAAGATCCAACAACTAACAGTATTTTCCCGATGAGTGCGAAGTGTTGTAAATGGGACACAATTCCTTTGGGGGGAGAGCACTGCATGTGCTCCATGTAAACCCTTTGGTACCTAATATGATTGCAGATCTCGGATTGACGTTGTGTTGACAAACAGGGCTGATCCAGTTCTGATTGACAGAGGTATTGGTCGTCTTTAAAACTTATGCGAGAGACAATGAATTTTGTTAGTTTTAAATTTGTTTTTGCTCATCTAAATCAAAAATCAACAGCTGCTTCAGGATATCAATTATTTATTTGCCAAAATTACACAAAGTATATGTACAGATTGTTTACAGAAACGTATCTTATTGTATACATTTAATCAGTCTAACTCTAATATTAACTCACATGCCTTCGTCAAATACATTTTAGATTATAAATTCTTTCAGATTCGAATATAGTATTTTCCTCTAGATCCTATGAAGATGTAATGTCATGTCTTGTCTAAATCCGTTGAAACATGGTAGCAAAGTGCTTGAAATGATTCAACAGAAAACTGCTTCCACAGAAAATGCCAAGTTGCCAAAATGTTTGGCCGACAACATCTCCGGGAAGTTCGGTGAGGAAACAGCAGCGACCCCCCTTTTGCAGCAAAAACAAATAACACAACTGACACGACCACTTTAAACCAAACAAAATAAGTGCACAAGGTGCATGAGTTATAAATGACAGTGCACATCTTGCCAATCATTTCCCCCCCGGCAGGCTCTTCCAAAGTTACGAGTCTCTGACTGCAAATACTGTCAGGTGGAAAAAAAAGCATCCCTCTTCTTTTATTGATTGTGGACTCGGGCTTATGCTCTCCCTGAATCGCCCATTTCATTATGCTTTGCTTCTGGTTTATTGGTTTTTAGGGCTTCAGACTCCGAGGAGAGACGTGTTTAGCTTATTGCTTTGGCGGCATGAAGCAGCGCTGCCTTATTGCTGGAGTCTGAAGATCCGAGCTGTATCAGCAGCAGCGCTACACAGAGATCTGTGTTGTTGAGGACGCCACCGAAACCAGTATGAGTTACAGCCAGTACTGGCTGCAAAGGAAACTCAAAACCCTTTCTGTCTGTTACTCTGAAAGGCTGAAGTCAGTGCAAGTGAGACTTAAATGCACATCCCAATTTTCCTAAAGCTAAAAGTGACATTTCAAAATCTTATCTCTGTCTTTATGTAACCAGCTGAGAGGTCCATTGGAACTGACATTAAGCTGATTAGATATTCTATATCAAAGTTCCCCTTTTATTCAAATCCATTAAAATTTCAAGTGAGACATTTAGTTTATCTAGGCTCATAGACGTTTAGCACAGTTAAAGACTTGACAGCAGAATATTTTTATTACTCAAATATAGGTTGAGCTTGTGGTCGTTGCTCCAGGAAAGGTTTCCCCCTGTGATTATGCACAGCATTGGGCCGCTTTCCACTGAAACCCGGCTCAACGTGTGTGATTTAGGGGTAATATTTGATCCAGCTATGATCACGATGTCCGTGTTAAGCAGCACTATGTGTTTTTATTCCCACTTAAGAAATATTAGTTAACTAATTCCATCTGAAAATCTGTTGTAGCAATACTTGACGTAGACATGCTTAGGGATGTCTTCATCTCTTCCTGTGTTGACTACTGTAATACGCTTTTCTTCTCACTTATTTCATCTGGTTGTTCCAGAATGCTGCCTTGAGACGACTCACCAGGTCAAATATTCAGTTGTAGCATTGTCGCTGGTTTCGGATCCAATGAATTAAAATTAATTGCAATCAAGATATGTAATTATTATTAATTAATTATAATTAAGTCATTAACTGTTAAAAGACATGACCCAAAACAATGCTTTTTTTTGTATTCACTAATCACTGTAATCAAGGAATACGTCTCTCTCAGTGTGTCTCTGTTGGAGCCTGGAAAGAGGAAGCGTTGACAAGTTGCTATGGTTACCAGACAGAGAAACCAGCTGGAGTAGAGGTAAATCGGCTGACAGTAATCTGCAAGCACCCCTATCGCACAGCTGAGGCCAGAGAAATGGCATTAAAAGATTATTAGACCGGTTTAATTGAATAATAATCAAGAAAGAAATGTATAGCGAACAAATGATTTATTGAAAATAACAAAAATGGCTGAGCCAAAGTGCTGCAACTAAAATTGCATTAGGAACATTTTGATTTAGGTCTGAGTCTAAAGCTTTTTAGAAGAAAGAAAATACACAGCAGCTAAACAGGTAAAGAAACATGCGGAAGATTTATTCATGCAAGAGACAAAAAGACAAAAAGACTTTAAGTTAATAGACTTTTTAAACTAGCAAATTCGCCAATTAATCAATCAATGATGATTCACTGATTCTGCCTGCTCACGTTCTATACTTTTTACTAATTGTAATGCATCACATTTGCAATATTTGAGTGTGCATACTGCAGACATACAACTTATAATGTTGAGCTCAAATCAAAGAATTAAGTGTATAATGATACGTAATTCAGTCCATCTGAAGGAGATACAATATTTTCCACATGTCATTATCAAAACAAATATATCCAACATGAGGGCATTACAACTTGTTTAATATTATATTATTCCACTATCAAACCATTTTCGAATTGATTGAGGTTCTGTGATTATAATGATCATCATGCACTCAACCACGTGATTACGCATCACTTTAGAAGCCTTATGAGGCCTCTTAATTTACTTTTTTTTGTCATTTATCTTTCACGCCCGATTTCACCTCTCACTTTCATTCCCCCTCACTTCATCTCTCTCTTCTGACTTGAATTCCTCCATAAGTGATTATAGCCCACCCTGAACTAATTAAGCTAAGAACACAAACAAGCATGCAGGTCATAAATAAACAACCGTAAGTGATATTAAAGCATCTGGGAGAACGTTGGCAAGAGGGAACCCGTCGTCAGGCATTTTCCAATGAGCACTTCTGACTTTCCCCATAGTGTCTCCGTGGCTCACCTCAGCATAACACTAAAAAGGCTTTTTATGCTGAGGATTATACCCCATGATTGCATCATAATAATGTTAGCTGTTTGACGCTTCATATGTTCAGGTATGGAGTATATACAACCACATTTGTGACTTGCAGATGAGAATTTTGCATGCAAAGAGTAATCTATTAAGTTATTATGACATGCTATAATGCAGGTAATTGCAGATCCATCTAATTCTATTCTTAAGAGTAAGTGAAAACTTACTACTCGTTCCAGTAAAAACAAAAGTTTATTTTAGGGCTGTCAACATAAACGGATCTATGTGATTAATTTGGCCAAGATTAATGCAACAAAATATTTTAATGTAGTTAACGTACCTTTGTTTACTTACGGTTTACTAGCTGCTATGCTAAGCTAGCTGAAAAAAGTTGCTAAATCAACCTTTTCCACTTTCCACCAGTGATATTTTACCTCCAAGATGATCAAATGTGTGTAGTTTTGTGTTTAAAATAGCATTAACAACGAACAACAGTGTTATCTAAAGTGATTACTCATTACTTGTCTTTAGAAGAAAAACAACATTGTAACAACAAGATTAATTTATTGCCATTAGTCAAGATTAATTAATTTTAAAATGTGTGATTAATTTTGTGAATTTTTTTTAATCGATTGACACCCCTAGTTTATTTTCAAAAGACACTATGCACGTAACGAGCGCAAATTGAACACAGACAGCTGATGAAAAATTTTCCAAAAAAGGAAAAATATCTATCTCCAAACTGCACGTGATAGTAAAAATAGATTCACACCCAACTTGTTCTCCATCATCTTCCTCGTCTCATCCTTTTATTAGTTGGTCCATTAAAATCATAATGAGACTGTTGCCGTTTTTGGAAACTGATTGGGAGATTAATCCTCCCTATTCACTGAAAGCTAAATAATTGAGAGGATGAGGGAGTTCTGAGAACAGCAGCAGACCCGCGTCAGTGGACGGCTAATTGAAACTGGTATAAAAATGGGTAAGAGCCCATAGTGCAGCTGTAGTGAAGGCACTCACCTTTACTGCTTCATGTAGTAAGAAACAAACACTAAGGGTTGACCAAAAAGCCTCTGGTAACACCATACAATTAAAAGATTCCATGCCTGGAGAGGGAACATCAGCTGCTCCACAACATATATAAGACAACATACAGTCATTTTACCTGTCTAATAGCACTCACAATATAAGAAGTTTCATTGACATCAGGAGATGGGGCATTTGCCCTTCCTTCATTTGGGGCTGCACTATTACACAAAATATTTTACCTACTTTAAAGGTTACTGTGATCACAACCTAAAGGAGCCAACAACATCTCACAAGAACAACTCACAAGAAGCTATAAAGTACAACAGGTCTTTTTCAAAGTGTCCTTGTTGTTTCCACTGTGCGACTCAAAGTTCATTATTCTTGGGTCGTCGTGGCGCAGGGGGTAGAGCAGGTGTCTGGGAACCGCAAGGTTGGTGGTTTGAGTCCCGGCTGCCACATGTTGCAAGTTGAAGTGTCTCTGAGCAAGACACTTAACCCCTAATTGCTCCCTGGGCAAAATGTAAAAAGCCATGGGTTTTAAGTGTAATGTAAGTCGCTTTGGATAAAAGCGTCTGCTAAATGACCTGTAATGTAATTATTACAGAGAAGTCAGAAGAACAACTTTCCAACTGCAGCATGTGAATGCAACATTGTCTGCACACAGTCTGAGTTGCATCACAGTTTTCCAATTAATTACTTTTGAATTGTTCCGTTTCAGTGTGTTTGTGCAGACCTGCGGATTGTAACCTATGCTTTGTGCATCTCCAAAACTGTTGTCAACAACATCTGCTGCAGTTTAGTTCCTAATAGGAAACGTTTTTTGGCAAAAGTAAAATGACAGACAAAATAATAATATGTTATAACACGCCATATCCCTTGAATCCAATTTTCGATGCCCTGTTATTAACTCAACAATCAACGCATTCCTACTCCTTTATCTAATATTGTTGTATTCTTCTCACTTCTTCTTCAACACACATAAAGGCGCCAACAGATATTTTGGCACAGCATGGGTGCAATTCTGCACTCTTCTGGGAGCCTTCCGGGTATGAATGTGTTAGTGGAAGCAAGGTGCTGTTGGACATAAAAGAGCCTATAAACCCGATCAGCTTTTCTTTTAGCTTTTAACATTATAAGCAGTTTATGTGACTACAGTCTTTAAAACCTGTCTCTTTTCCATCTATATATCTTCTCTGCCTCTAATTCCCAGACAAAACTAAATTTGTGTAAATGGTAAAACCAGATGTGAATGAAGAAGGTTTAGGTTCTATTTAGAATTGTGGCCATCCAGCACTATTACAGCCCCTCATGTTTGCTACTGTCGCTGTCTGACAAGGTTCAATAGGCATATATGATCAGGTCACTCATTATTTGAAGCAGATATTAACATTAATAGTCATTAATAATTAATTATTGAATTATTTAAAATGTTCCTTCAGCCTCACTGAAAAATCAGTTGGGTTATTAAAAACAGGGGGAAACTGAACCAAACAGCAAAAATAAAAGCAAATATGTTTTGATGGATAAATCTCGGCTATGCAACTTCATAATTGTGCTTAATTTAATTTGTAGATTTGTCTCTAAATCTGCATTGTGCATTGGTATTGATTATGTTCCCAATGCTCGTGACAAAGTTGTTAAATGTGGGAAGAAGTGTAAGACTGTGGTTGGATTTGCGTTATTAAGACATTTGTATTCATTTAGAGGTGCATGTAAACTGTGCTTAGTTCCAGATCAATTTAGATGTATTGATTCCAAGCTCTTATTTTCCTGCTGCCCTGTTTAACTGTAAAAAAGTGTTTTTCTTTGATAAGTCTATGAAAAGTAATTTTTTGTGCGTTGGGGATATTTGCATAAATTCCTGCATGTTAGAAAGTGTCAAAAGAAATCCATAATTCCCAGAGCGCGTTGGAAACACAGCAGCTGTTTTGTTTGTGTGGATGTCTGCAGCTCTGCTCTTCAGTCCTCCAGCGAGCGTCACGAAGAACAAAATCCCAATGAAGGGTTGAGTAATTACTACTAATATAAACATTACAATAGGATTAAAACAATTCAACACCATCCCCCTGCCCTCCATCCCGACCATTCCTCTGTAGATTCCCAGTTGTACTCTTCTCTGGAAGTACCTCTCACCCCACCGTCTCTACACGTCTCTCTAGCTCGCTCTATTCTCTGTGTTCATTATTTATTTCAGGCTGTCTTTAAGAATCAATTGGTGAGACAGTGAAGTCTCTGAGGCCGGTCAGCTGGACAATATCCTGTGTTTGTGTGTGTGCACCAGCCAGCATGTGTAGAGGCTGTACAGTATGTGATTGTTCTTGAATATATATTTGTTTTTCTCTGTGTGTTTGTGTCTGAACAGTATGTGACCAAACAAAAAAGTGAACATGACAGCTGCCATGCTGCACAAACTCTCCTCGAATGAACCGCACACACACACACACACACACACACACACACACACACACACACACACACACACACTTCTTTTGCATAATACAGCGTTAGCCCCCTTACACTCAATATTAACCAAAACCCAATTTCAGAAAAAGCCACCATGAAGCCAATAATCCATACAAATGAAAAACAGTAAGAGTAAGAAGAGTAAAAAGTTTTCATTTTTTAATAATTGATTTACTGAAGACATTTTCTTGTTCAAATCCGAATAAAAACGATAATTAACTGGACTGTATATTCAGTAATATTAGTTAGCTTCGTCTTAATGAAATTGTTATTTCAGGTCATTATCATTTGTAAAAATTTAGATCTTCATTTCATTTGTCAGAAAATAAAGAAATGAACCAGCGGAATAGTGTTTCACTCTAATTAGCTGTTTTCGTTTCAAAAATGCATCATCCAATATTTCATTTTCAAGAAAAAGGTCCAAAAATCACTTGAATTCCAGCCAAAATGAGCATTTCAAAGAACATTTTGTGCGTCTGGAATACCGGTACCAAGCCTCTAACCCCCTCAACCTGTCCCCAGACCAGCAGAAGATCATTTCCATCCCTCCCAGTTCGATTAGTTTATATTTGTTTTGTTTATTAGCCCCCCTGAAGGCCTTTAATCTCCAAAGAGCTTGAAATAACTGAGTACTGGACAGAATGCCCGAACGTTTGAAATTAAACACCAAAACCCTCCCAAGATGAACTCACATGGACACACACATACCCATAGCATTGTACGTAACACTAAATCGTGAGAGGACGTTGCTGTTTTGCACAGTCAGATTGCCGTACTGGGCCTTTCTAATGGTAACATTAACACTTTGTTACTGGCCTTTCTGTTCCCCTCTCATCTCCAGCCCAGCATAGCGGCCAGTGAAAGACCACAGTTGTCACTTTGCAAAAACAAACAACAACCATGGGAACGGGAGAGAACGGTCTCATCTTCAGTCGTGAGTCTAGTAACAGTCATCGCTTTAATGAAAAATAGCTTTGTGCTGAACAGCCGTGACAGAAACTCCTGCTTCATCTTCGGCCTGAATTTCTCAATTTCCTCAAAACTGGCAAGTCAAATATAAAAGCAAATAAAAAAAGAAAAAGAAATAGATTTATTTATCTGATGACTCATTTTATAGTTTTAGGAAAAAAGCTTCACCTCAATAGAAGATTTAAATGTTGCGGTAGTTTGCAGCCCATATCTAAATACTGCTCAGCTTCTTTCCATTTTTTGGAATAAGTTATTTGAGTCGAGCGGGCGGAGAGTGGGGGAGTTGAAAAAAACCTCTTAGCCAGTTATGAAAACTCATTAGAGAGCTCCACTCGGCTGAATGACTTTCTATCCAGATTTCCCCAAAATATTTGTGGATTTTAGTGTTGTGGTGATCTGAAGTTAAGGCTTCTAAGGCGTGCACATTTAAGAGGGGGTTTGAATGACAGCTGTGTGCCATCTTGCACCGTAGACAATCTTTCAGAGGGAACACCTTTTATCTAGTATGGCATAGAATAGTTTGAGGGGATTACGTGTCACTGAAAATAAAAATGCTTACATTACAAACTTAAATATGCATCATACACAGTATGAGATTGAGCAAACAACAAACATCTAATGTTGAAAGACACTTTTAGAACAAGTTCATAGCATTTAATGAAAAGTATAAAGTAATATACTTTGTCGGCTCTTGATAAGGAAACCTACAAGTGTGTTCAGTATTTCATGTGTATGTAATGTGTGCAGTATTTTAGTTCAGGTCTTTAAACAAGTATTTCATGTACGTATACTTTTTCTATGTTCCATAACTATCGGACATTTTGCACAACATATCACATTTATTAACAGAACATCAAATGCTATTACCTAAAATCAACATGTGACATTCATCCCGTTTAGCTCCTTTACTTTCACCTTGACCTTTGTTTGCAGGAACAGCAGACAGAAAAAAAAGACAACATTACATTTTTGTGTTTGGCACACAAAAAAAGAGACAGAAGAATAATGTGCTGCCTGTGTTTGTTGGACCCAATTTCGTAGCATGAACGCTATCACAGAGGAGCCCCCGGCCTGCTCAGCCTGGATGTGCTCTGATGAGGAGGCAGAAAAGTCTGCTGGATGGATCCGTGAGGGCGAAGGGGCAGTAATGAGCTGCGCTAGCTGATGGGGCCGAGCTAATGGGCGGCTCTCCACTCAGCAGTTTGCATCCAATTCGCATACAGCTGTCAGCTTGAGCCCACATAATTGCACAATTGTTTGGCTGAGACTGTTTTGTTATCACAACATTTGACGATTCATATACACTGAAAAAAAAAGTCTTTTGAATTTACATGAAAAAAATATGTACATCGGTTGCACATATTATATTCATGTTTAGTCAAAATGATTCATTTCTATTTAATGTACTTAATTTTTATTTGTAAAACAAACATGATTTTCTCATGTAAATTCAAAATATTTTATTAATGTTAATTGTATTAAATTATTCTGATAACCCAACTTATTTTTTTTGTGTTACTTTAAAATGTCCCTTTTATGTTAAGTGTATTCAATTCTCACCTATTGAAGCAACATGAGATTTTTATGTGAAGTATATGCAATGTTGTTCTGTTAAATTAACTTCCTGCTTCCTGCTCAAGTTAGTCTGATAATGATCCTGGATACTTTTCTGTATAAATTCTACATGCTAAAATTATTTCTGTATGGCGATTTCTACTAATCTCTTACCTACAGAATTTACTCCTTTAACATTTTTAAAATAAATAAGGCAAAACAAAAACGTTTAGTTTACAACTGTATTGTCATAGAACAATAGAAGATTCAGTGTAATGTATACACAAACACATGCACACATTCACAAACAAATCTCATATTAGAACAAAGCACCTTTTTCTTTCACAAGAAACACTTGGTATGCAAGTTATCAAGAGTGTGTAGTAAACATTCATGACTGCTACAACCTGAGACAACATTATTTTGGTCCTTAAAACACCTTCTGAGTTACATCAAGCCAGCATCAAGAGAATACTATACAGCCAGGCTAATGCAGGAATGTCGTGCAAAATATGTGCAAAAAACATTACATTTACAATTTCTTAACAAAAGAAAAGGACACATGTAACAACCATTATTGTCCTGGCAAATGTAGATCTTGTGCTTGAAAACTACATTTGGTTTTGAAAATAAAGTAATACAATTAAGAGTTATGGCTTGCTTTCCCACCACTACTATAAGTCAGTTAAGAATGTGCAAAATCCAAAAATCACCTCCAAATTTGAAAATAGGGTAAACGGTTAGAGGTCTATTAAACACATCTGACAAATGCTGACACTTAAATGAAAAAGGCACATGACCCTGAGAAAAAAAAAGAAAAAAAAAATACACTACACTTGGTAGCGGCCCATCACAGAACATGCAGGTGACTGGTTCCAATAATCCTACTGAAAAAGCAGCAATGGTCCATATTCCAAAACAAGATGGTGAAACGGTTGTATCCATTTTGCCATCAAATGGCAACAGTTCACTGATGGAGTCTGTTTTTGAGAGCCGGGGCTTTCTTTGACAGTGTGTTGCCGTCCAGCTCCATCACAACCTTCTGGAGCACTTCAAACGAGTACTTAACTTCAGGAGGGTAGTTGAGGTTCAAGGCATACATTAGGCAAAACAACATGGCAGCATAGTGATATAACTGATCATGTATCGGTATACATGTTAGAAGCCCTGTTAGCGGCACAGCTTATTATAAGCACGATTTGGGCTACATCCGCCATTGCACAGAATTGTCAACAAAGCAGTTAGCGGCGCACATTCTGACGTCAAACACAGCGGATAAAGGCGTACACTCTGACGTCGCAAGGCAAAAAAACGGTTATACTGTCCACACAACACTGCAACCGTCGTTTCTGAAAATGCTCACCCTGGCCGGAGTTTTCAAAAATGTTCGGTTTCTGTGCCCTGAAACTGCCTTTTCGTGTGGACTGAAGGCCGAACCGCGTAAAAAAAGTCACTGTTATAAAAATACCCGTGTTCGTGTGGACAGGGCCCAAGTCAATGACGCGCGAAAAACTCCCATGCTGGTATAACCGAGCAGTTTAACATTACCTTTTACTCAGCTTTAGTTTAGAAAACATGAGCAAGTTGCCCTCACTAGCATAACGCGAGTAGAAACATTAGCTAACCTTTGCATTGCTCATTTTTGCTAGTCATTTAAAAATCTCTGCTCGACGAAAATAATGCCTCGAACAGGACTATCTTTAGCATAACGTTAGCTAACGCTAGCGAGTAGCAACATTAGCATTACCATTGACTATCCATGTAGCGAGTGGTAACGTTAGCTAACTTTGACTGACATTGACTAATTCCTGCTCGATGTTATACTGGCAGATAAAAACCTCAGTTTAGTCAAAATTGTGCGACTAACGGGACTACGTCTGTCTTTGACTAATAAATGATACAGTGTTATTAACTTTACCGTGTGAAAAGCTGTCCAGACTTTTATGGTCCAGACGGATGAATTCCTCCGACTGGATTGAAGAAATGGCGCACAAAGTTTTCCCTTAAAAAACCTGCTCCTAATGGGCGGAGTTTCCAGATGAAACATAACAACTTCCTTTCTTTATAACATGACTGAAACATAAAAATTAAACATCCCTGAAGATTACAAGAATTCTACACGATTTACATATGTTTAGAGGAGGAACATAAATCAATTGTGTTATGTATACGAACTGTTCATTTGTTAAGTGAACAACCCCCATTTCCCCCTTTTTTCAGTGTACAACAGATGATGCTTTACAAGTTGAAATAAAGTTGAGGTTTTTATAATTTGTCACTTTGTTATTTATATGTATATTCTGATAACAACGATATTGTTGACCAGGCCGAGTGACGGACGTTTGTCACCTGAGAGCTTAACAGACTCCCAAACGTATGGATCCGTATGGAAGTTGGACATTCATTATGAGACAGACGTCTTTTCTGTCACTCTCCACTGAAAGTTACCAAGCATTTAAAGCGAAATTCATTATTTCAGGAATAATGGTGTACTGGTGCAGATGTTTTAAGAGTCGCTTTGAAGCTGGCAGTCTGTGTGTATTCACCAAAGCGTATCGCAGCAGCAGCAGCAGCACTGATCTGAGACCTCTAATTAGCTCCCTGTGCTCTCAAACTCGTAATGACCCTCATTTGTCAGGGAACGTGCAGCTTGTGAGCGATACGACAGAGCGTGCGTTGAGGTAAAGCAGAATGAAGAGAACTGCGACTCCCGAAGGGACGCGGAGGATGTGCACTCCCTGGTCTGATGGGGGCGCTCTGACTGGAGTGTGTGTGAGTGAGTGAACGATGCATACAAAATCAGTTGTTTTACAAAAGCGGATTCTGCACTGAAATTGATATTCTTCTTTCTCTTTCAGAGTTACAAATGTTTTCACAGGTAACGACAGAAATATGTATGTAATAGACATAGTTTGGTATGGATGACATTCATTTAAGTTCTAGAGCAAAATATTTCTCTACCTTCTTAACATGAAGGTATATATTCTTACTCTTCATGTTTAGCCAGAGTGGATTCACGCCCCAACCATCAACCATACCAGTGGTCAGACTATGGAGACTATTTTAATCGTTGGTTGTTGAAAAACAATTAGTGTAAAACGCTTGATTCTGTCACATTGTGGTTTGTTTCCTGTTTTATTTTGTAGTTTCCTCCCTCTCGTTGTACCTCAGTTCGATTCACTTCCTGCCCTTTCGTGTTGTCCCCCGTTATTGTCCCCCGAGGTCCCTCATTGTTTCCACCTGTGTCCAATCACCTGCACCTCTGCAGTGTGTTTAAACCATGTGAGTCTCTTTTCTCTGCTCGGTTCGTTCTGTCACGTAAGGGTGGCAGGAGACACAAACCTGCGCACACAAATACTTTGATTACCAAAATCTGAAATCACATACAATGAACCGACAAGAGACGCACGCACATGGTTTAAATACACTGTGAAGGTGCAGGTGATTGGACGCAGGTGGAAACAATCACAGGGGACAACGCGACAGGAAGTGAAGCTAACCAAGGTACAACGAGAGGCAGGAAACTACAAAATAAGTGATAAAATTACTAAAAAAATTAGTGTTTTTTTACTGAACGCAGAACTTCTGCTCTGATTTACCAAAGTGAGTCTGAGCTGTGATGATCTGGGATCTCTAATTAGCTCCCCTTAGTCTCAAACTCATAATGGGTAATGTTTATCAAAAACAAGTCAATGTATTTTTGATATATGACGTGAAAAAAAAAAAACTCTTCCAGCTTTGAATTAAGCAGCACTGAGCCGTTATAAATCGTCTTCGGGGGTAATTTTGGTCTCTGTTGTTAAAACCGTTTAGATGGGTGAAATATGTGGGTGAGCAGATGTTAGACACTTGTGTGAAATTGATGCTGAGGAATATGTGCTTAGCCCTGATCCTCAGGCAAGAAATCCCTCATATCTCAGATGATGTGAAATTCAGTCCATGGAGGACATTTTTGAAGATAGGATTGACTCATCAGTTCCAGTGTTAGCAAGTTGCCGTAACACCGCCTTCCGTTGTCATTCCAGGTCCGATCTCCGATCTGGTTAATCTCCACACCAGAGCCACACAGGACCAAAATCCCACTGCGATGGGATGTTCGTGAGTGCGGCGACAGCTTCAGATTAGCAAACGGGGCCGTGTATCTTGTTGCACAGACATTTTGGATTGAGCACTGTTCAGATAAGCCTTATTTTTCACCCACATGGAAACGCAGCGACTGATTAGTTTATTGTGGGGAAGTGAAGCGCAAAGCCGCAAATCACCAAAGAGTTTTATTGCCTTATTTTGCTCAGAGTTTCAGGAATATTTTCAATTAGCGCGGTCACTGCTGTAAATTAACCATGTTGTTCAGTCCCTTGTCAGCTTTATGCATCGCTGCCTCGTTACAATCAGAGAAATGCAATTTAAATGCCCTGATGGGAAAATGGAGTCAACCTGTTAATAGAAAAAGCTGCTGGTCTGGGACCAGCTGAGGAAGTGAGGAATAAACTTCCCTCTTTGAGGATCCATGGATGTGTTATACTATTCTTGCCTTTGTGCTACCAAACAAACAAACAACAATGAAGAAATCAAACTAATAAGTACTCTGTGCATATGCCTGACACATCTTCTTCCTCTGTGCCGTGTTCTTGCTGTCTTAACAACACAATGATGAACCACAGTGTTGCACTGGGTGACATCTTCTTTTATTGCCATGAACACATGAACTGTTTATTTAATTCGATAAACACTGTCCTGCTGCTGGATCGACTTGCCATCAAATGCTTTAATCGCACCATTTTTCAAAACAAACTCCATTGTCCGGTTGTTTTTACCAAATTACTACTCTTCCAAAAAATACAAAAAACAAACAATATGTATTGACTACATATTTGTTGGGACTAAAACACTGTTGGTTTTGGTCCCAATGAGTATTTTTGTGATAGATTATCTCTCCACTGAAAGAAGAAAACGAGCCAATGATTTCTTTGCCGAGAGAAGATCCCATAGAGGGAAATAACTGAGGTGTCCCTTTAACCTTTCTGTTCCCCTGGCAGCATATCAGGATTTTAGAGCCTAAAATAATTGATACTGGCAGAATGTGAAGCATGGGAAAAACCTCTGCAAAATAAATACATCCCTAAATATTGCTGGGAGTTACTTTCAAAAAAAGACTGTGGAGTTCTTCGCCTGATAATCTTTCATCAATTAAGACGATATTTATCTGGCGGAAGCAGCACAGGAAGCAGCGGACCGGATTCCGGTTGATAACATTCACAAACACAACAAACCCAATACACGTATTAACAGTTTTAAAATGAGTTTAACAGCAGTCTTGTCGTGTGCAGTCTTGACGCCGCTGCAATTTAACTGGGGAGATTTTAACGCCAGCAACGTAAACTGGAAACACCGCCGATTAAAAACACGTTTCCAAAACGCCGAATATCCCGAAAACATCGCGCGGTGTCGATGTATTAAAAGCGCAGTTAGTAACGATTCCTCCGCAATTAACCGGTCAATGATGTTATGATGTAATCTCCCCGCCTCTCCCCCCCCCTGCACACAGACAGCCCCCTCCCTTCTCTCTCTCCCCCTCTCTCTCTCTCTTTCTCTCCCTCACCCTCACGTATCCCCACCTCTTTCTCTTGTCTTTCTCTCCCATCCCAACCAACATGGCCGCTAAATCGGATGGAGCAGCGGTGTCCGTGGAAGATGACAACACGCCCGGGAGCCTCTCGGAGCCGGGGAACCCCGCCACCGGGCGGCCCCGCGGGAAGCCCTACACGCTGCTGGACTGCTGCTGGGTGCTCTGCGCCCTGCTCGTCTTCTTCTCCGACGGCGCCACCGACCTGTGGCTGGCCGCCGACTACTACCTGAGAGGTGACTACTGGTGGTTCGGCTTGACGCTGGTCTTCGTGGTGGTGCCCTCGGCTGTCGTCCAGGTGCTGAGTTTCAGGTGGTTCGTGTATGACTACTCGGATCTGAGCTGCGGGGACGGGGCAGCGAGCGGCGGAGGCGGCGGCGGCGGCACCGGCGCAAAGGCGGCGGCGGACGACGCATGCGGTGCAGCCGCGGCGGGCGATTACACTTTAAGCACCAAGGACAGCGGTGGGAGCGCGGCGGTGGGTGACGCCGCGAATGCCACCCCGGTTGGCGCGTCCTCTGCCCCGCCTGCGACGGCAGGGACAAAAGGAACCCCACGGAGCTGCTGCACCGTCTGCATGTGGGTCTTTCAAACCGTGCTTCACGTCCTGCAGCTGGGGCAGGTCTGGAGGTAAGACCGCAGGGGCTGGTGCGTGGAACAGGAGGGGTGTGCGCGCTGTTGTGTTTAATTTGTGCGCGGTGCAAATGTGAGCATTGTATTCCTCTACGGATATGTGTGTGTGTGCCTGCAGCTTGCGCGCGCGCGCGCGCGCGTGTGTGTGTGTTTGCACGTGCATCCCCGTTCACGTGCATGTGTGTTCATGCTCATATTCCCAAACATTGCCTGTCCTTCTCATCCACCGGTGACAGAATTGTGCAGAAAGTGACCTGGAAAGAGTGAGATTCTCTTGCCACAATGTTGGACTTGTAGCATTTCTTTCAAACAGTGATAGTAAATATGTGGATTACTGGCTTTTTGCCCATCATCCTTTCTCATCCTGATTGTGGTGCCTGAGCCTCTGGTACTTCTGTCTCACATTGTCCGGACAAGCTGACAAGAATATCATCAAAGCTCTGTGTTCCGCTATCTCTTGCTGCCAGTCATGTTAGTGATGTTGAAACTGAATATTTTCTTCCTCCACACACACACTGAGATTGACAAAATGTAAAACGAGTGGAGGCATCGTCTAAATCTTTAAGGCAGCATTCCACCCACAAGGCGTCCGCACTAATGGTCCTCCCTTGTGCTTTGAACTGTGTGGGAATTCTCCGATGGATATGTGGTTTACTTTGATTAAAGTCCTCCTGAGCCACGTCTGCTTGGTGTGAGTCAACGTGTTGACTTTAGACGCTTTAAAAAGTAATTAACATCACACAACCTCTGACGCAGCGAGTGAGTGCTAAATAAAAGTACAACATTTTAGTGTTAATGATTAAACATGTTTGGCTTTTAATCCATTCATGGGGACAAATAGAAATTTTAATATTTTTCAGTCAAAGGTTAATTTTCTATACATCTAACACATTTACCATACATTTAATTGATAATACTTTTGCATTTTAATCTTTCATTAATACATTTACAGCAGTATATTTACATCACAGTATTAGTACATAAGTACCTTTACTGAGTATTCCTTCTGCTAATGCAGTTAAAGTATCTTTCTGTACATTTTTGCATTAAACTAGACTCCTAAAATGAAGGCACGTGGCAATGATGCCCCATAGAATGAGCTTGAATCACCACCTGCACTTGTAAAATCGAAGAACGTTTCGTGAACTGACACCTAAATGAAAGCAGAACAGCCTGTGACTGATGCGAAGCATGAAAGCCCAAACTGATGAACAAAGAAAAAGAAAAATGAAACGATCCAACTGAACATGCTCAAGACCAAAGAATAAGACAAGTCTGAGAAAGAAAAATAGTTACAACTTGAGTAATTCAGTGCTCATACACAATCATTAAAAACGTGAATGTAACGCACCCTAGAAGCCTTCGAATAACACGTAGTCTCTACTTCACAATCCACATCTCACGCAGCTGCGCCATTATTCTTTTATTCGATTTACTATTTTCCGGCACCAGTTCGACACGAATCTTCTGCGTGTGTTCTGTCAATGTGCAAAGCTGCTGGAGTAAGTTGCATGTTCTGTCAACTTTTTGTAAAACAGAACTGGTATAAAAAAAAAATCTACAAGCTGTCTGTACCTTTTGAACTTGACTTATTTTTTTACATGAAGGTCAAAGGTCAAACTCCGACAGCCGTGCATAAGTGCCTTGGCCAAAGAGAACAACGGATAAAACACTCTGGTTGCAGGTTTGGTGATTTCTACCTCTCAAAAAATCACCTCTGGATGACTGAATTAGCAGAAGTGTCCTTCAGCCTGCCGCTGCAGCCGCCCTCTGAACTCTCTGTGATGGTGGAAGAAGGCATGAAAACACATCATCATGAGGGGATGTTGCCTCAACTAATTCAGAAATGGAGCATGTGGGAATTCACACAAGCATAATTACATGCAGATTTGGTAATGAGCTGCGTTAATGAACAACAATAAGATGCTGAGAGGTGGAGAATGAGCATGAGTTGGTTTTAATGTGATAGTTGCAACCAGGAGAGTTGCATAGTGCTCAGTGTGACTGGGGTTTAAGTGTGACTCAAGTTAGAATTTTAATGAGCCCGGATTTATTAAGCGTCTCGTAAGTTTTGCTTGCAGCTGAAAATTCTGATGTCAGATTTGTTTTCACTTCACTGCGATTCCAATCTGATCTTCTATTCAGTGTGAACAGTAAAATATCCCATTTTCTAAATTTAGATCTGGAGCACATGATTTGGTTGGTAAAATATAACCTTGCAGTGTGAAAAACTATGACGTTTATTCTAACACTCAAAGCTGGGATTTGTTGGCTTTTGTCAATCACCTGCGGAAATGTGCCATCATTCTTGGAATTCAGCAGCTAGGCAGTGCAGAGACATTGACAAGAAAACCACATGTTTTGAATCAATCAATAAGTCTCCGCAAAGGAGATGCACGGACCGGTGTCCGTAGCCGGCAGCCAGGCAGAGCCAATAATGCATTGTAGTATGAAGACAGGTTGCGATTTGAATCAAGGTCAAATCCCCTTTTTCTCGACAGGAGACTCTCGCTGTGCCGTTGGTATCGCTGCTTCCATCTACATTTGGAATCCACAGCGGAAGAGAAGCAAGGTCACATCTCTTTATCTGCGAGGTTGTTGAAAGGCACTTTCTGAAGCTGATGAAGCACTTTGGGAAATGTGCATCACTCAAGAAGGGATTTTTTTTGCATTAAATAAGTGATCTTGAAGTAGTTGGGTGTCTTGCGCTCTAAGAGGATTCATTGACTTTAAACTGGCAAGTAACCCCCTGCTGGTGTTTTAGTTAATTACCACAGCTTGGTCAGTGGCCCTCAGCTTTAAACTAAGAGGCTCTAGTTGCCTCTCTAGCGTCTCTTTTGATGAGGGAGGGACGATGTGGCAATATTCATGACATGCTTAGTGTCATTCTAAAATAGACTTGTGTCTTCACAGGAAGTAATCCTTTGGAGACAACACAAATCCGTTTTGGTCCATGCCATGTCTCACAACCGTGGGACATGTGGACAGACCGGTGGGCAGACCAGCCTGAGCCACTCCTCGGGTTCAATGGTCAGGAAAACGTTGCAGTTTTTAGGAGAATCCCATTGGTTCCCTTCTTGTGCCAGACCAGATGAATCAATCCCAGAAATAATAGAATCGGTTCCACATGGTCACTCAGCCCAGGTGGTCTGTCCGTCCAGCGGCGGATAATAATCAGTCCGAGTGGATAACTGGCAGCCTCCATGTGGCTGAATCATTCAAATCTTGACCACACTTGGCTGTGTGTGTGTGTGTGTGTGTGTGTTAGAAAGTTCAAGGAAGGTTTCCTTCACTGTTCATTCACAAATGAAGGGACTCTTAGTGGTTACTGCTCTTACTCCATTTCATTTCAAGGGCTGTCACTCAGAGTCTTCGTATGATGGTTGCATGCATGTCGGATATGCAACAGTAAAAGGGGAAATGCTAGATCTTTTGCCTTTTTTATAACATATCTAGATTAATACATGAATCATCCTTTCTGTCACATGAGCGAGAGCTCATCAAGCGTTGTGTCGGTGCGGTCAAACACAGGCACAGGGTTCTTATCGTATATATCTTTGTCTCAACATCAGCCCTTTTCACAAAGCCTCGTTCTGCTGAATCAGTAATCTACTGCAAAGAGTCCCGTGATAAACTGAACCGCCGTGGGAAGAAGATTCACTGATGCCCGAGATTGTGTCACTCCTCATGTATTTGTGTGAGATCATTTTTGATTGTTTTCATTTATGATTACATTTATGGTCAGTATTGTACTGTGTCCCAATCGATCCTTTCTAAGTCCACCCCGTCAGTAGTTATTGTTGCTGGGTCGGACCAACTCGACAAAAACAAACATGGGGATGCCTGCTATGTACTTCCATTTAGCCTTGGGCTGCATTTTGTATTACATTTCCAAGCGCTGGCAATATATTATCAGAAGTAACTGCAAGGGCTTGGAGCTTTTTGTGCTGAGATGTATAAATAAATAGAACGGTTTTATCATGGCAAAATGTAGTCTTACATAGATTAAAAAAAGAAACAATTATTTATGACAACTTAAAAAATGCCCGACAACAAATCTGTCCCTTAGTTTTTCTTCACCAATAACACAAAATCAATTGCGGTTGCTTCACATTAAGAAAAAAAAACCTGCATGCAGCTTGTAAACTTCAACGAAAGTACCAAATTAGGCAGACCTGATATATATGAATACCCCCCCTTTTCACCATAGAATGTTTCAGCAACATATTTTACGGACTTTTTAAGTAAAACGGGTTTGCCCTTGCAGCCCTGCTGAAAACAGTCAAGCATCAACCGAGTCCCGCCCACCGGTCGACCAACGCTCATCAACTTACACACATGGTTCACAGATGAGCTTTTCATATACATCTTTTTGGGATTCTGTTTCTGCAAACATGACAGCAGTTCTTTAGCATGTTTCCAACTCCAGCTTCAATCCACAATCGCTTCACCTCAAACAATCTTATTGTAAAACAGCAGAATGTGATTCAGAGAATTGTTTGTTATCGGCTGTGATGCCTTTTCATTAAACACGCTGTTTTTGCTTGATGTTTGAGTTGTCTGCCTTGTGCTGGACAGCAGCAGGTGAAGGAACACACAGAATAAAAAGAAACAACCATGGCTTTAAGAATTTAAAGTCCTGGGACTGTAAATGCACATAGGTTTATGTAAAATTCAATAGAGTTATTGATTTCGAATAGAAATATGCCTGGAGGGAGGTTTTGATGATCTACAGCCTTCTGGCTGCCGATCGTGTCTGTTTGTTTGTGTCTCCCTCTCTCGCTCTCTGTCTGCCTGTCTCACCATCTGTCCCTCTTTCCCCGTCTATGTCTCTGACTGGTGTCCATCTGTATGCTCTCCTGTCTGTCGGTCCGTCAGATTGTGCTGAATAATTCACTGCAGCTCTTGAGGGAGCTGTCAATCATTTCCAATGTGCCTGTATGAGTGTGGAGGGATGTAGCATTTCCTGCTAGCTTCCCCTGCCATCCAATCTGTCTCCGTCACGTCTCTGTCTCGGTCTCTCTCCCTCTGCACGTCTGTGCTTACAGTCCCCCTCTCTGCTTTTACTGGCATTTATTTAACCTCGAATCCACACAGGTGGGAGTGGGTGCAGGCATGTTGTGTTTAAAAATGTTTGTGCATCTGTGTGCTGTATGTAGAAGAGCTCATGTAGTTATTCTACGTGTTCAGTAATGCTCATTAGCATGTGCACCGCAGGTGGGCACACACATACACACAGTCTTAAGTAAGCTACTAATGAAGTCACAGACACGAGACGAGATTCTGCACATTCATACCAATACGCTCTAATGAGACTGAAAGCTTAACGTGGTGTCGGTCTTGCAGCCAGCGATCATCCAAACCTGCACCGGTTAAATTGACTGAATGAGATCTTCCAGCACGAGATCTAAATGATGCATAGATTTCAAACAACATCCTACACACTGATTCCTTTAGGAAATATTTATCAATTTGTTAAATCTTGTTTTACGATATATTATCAGTTCTGTGGTTGGTGATGGTGACATGCAACTCGCTGTAACTGCAGTCATTAATGGTGAAACCAAACTGCCTGATAGTGTGGAATTAAACACAAAGTCATTAAGGCTGAGCGGGGTGAGAAGCTAAACTAATCGCGGGGAAACAATGTGTTTTTCCAACACGTTCCAATGTTGGACTGTTTTTACCAGTAAGTGATATATCAATCAAAGGTAGAAACCGTGTGCACGGCCAAGCAAGATGATTGGCTAATTGTCCCTTTAAAGCATTCCTGAAAAATCCCCAAATGCGTTTTATAAATACGTTTTTATATTGGCCTGGCATCACGTTTGCCAAAATGCCTTATGTATGATATATATATATATATATATATATATATGTATGTATCTACTATTGTCGCCCTTTTGCAGCTGCACAAATAAGACAATTTAGGGAAACTATTATTCTTAAAGCACCTGCAAAGGGTGAAGTGCCTCCTTAACTGTGCTGCCGATCGCGCCTGGTCTCTCCTGTGCCTTTTTTACTCACTAAAATGAAGTAATATGCAGACAATTGGTGCAAAATTGGCCTTTTTCTATGCAAATGATAATCATTAAAAACAGTCCCCTCCACAAAGCTTGGTATAGGCGCTCACTATGGGATACGGTAGTTACTTCTGACACTTTTATGTTTGAAAGGCTGCCTGTTTTTGCAAATATGTTTAGCTGTCAATTTTGACAGTAACTACGCTCACTTTCCCATATTGTCTCGCAAATGGTCTCGTAAGACTTGACATTGGACAATATCAGCATACGTATTGTCATATACATATTGTCATCATAAGAGTGACACGTCATTGGAGGCAGCGCCCCTTATGATGGGTGTCACCTGACGTCATGGGGCAAAATATCTTTTGTGAAGCTGAAGAGGCAGATGCCGGTTCCAGGTCATTTGCAATTCATATCAATCGTCTCAATCCATTATATATGACAACCCATGACACATGACAACCATCCTGTGAAGAAAATGATCAGTAATAGTCTCTTAGTCAATAGAAACCACTAATTACCCGACATCGTCACTAAGATCAATCTAGGCCTCAGAATATTATCTTTTTTTTTTCCCGTGTCGGATTTTGGTATTTGGGATTAACCAATTTTATGTTAACCTCGATATTTTTTCCTCATTGTTTCAGAGTCTAACGACAGAAAGCTGATGGCAGGATGGATATAACTCGTAGATATCTTTAGATGGGTTTATCTGGGACAAAACATGGTCTGGGGCCTGCACAGGGTTTGTTAGTTTATCTCTGTGTGCGCTCCAGTGACGCATGTTATTAGCATGTACCCTGCAGATGCACACACACACACACACATTTCTCTTTCTCTTTTGGTCTCGATCTTTTGCCTTCGTTCATTCAAACACATTCAGACACGTTCTCCTCGATTGTGTCAACTTTATGTCCCAAGCCCAGAGGATCAGTTGTATCGTTGTGGATTCTAGTTTTCCCTTTCTGTGCTCTCTGAACTCACTCTCTCATATCCGTCTCTCTGAATTCTCCTCTCTCTCTCTCTCTCTCTCTCTCTCTCTCTCAATGAACGAGTGACTCAACAAGCCATCTCCGACGTGTCCAAACAACTGTGCGAGAGGAGCATAATGGTTTAAGTTTAGGGCTAAGTACTAAACGTTGGCATTTGGCGAGTTAAAAGTAAGATTGTGTCGGTTTATATTCAGTTGAATACGACAGGTTGGGACAAAATATAAATAAAGTTCTGTGTCATCTTTGCAAAAATGGACGCTGATATGGACATTGGAACCCAAGTCTGAGGTTGCCAAGCACCTTTTATACAGTCGCTGATCACCATCCAAGATTTAAACCTCTGACTGCTGCACAATACACGAGCATGAAATGCACGGTTCTTGTCAGTGTCGATAAAGTATCCTTGATTATATTTTCAGTATGCTATTTCACAAACAGTGCAGTAAGAACCTCCAACTCTGAAATATATGTGGTTTTTCTCTTTACCGACAGATCTGAATTGATGGACGAACACGAAAAAGTTTAATATAAAAAAATACTACTACTGTACTGTATCAACAACTGGATAAGCGGCTTCATGCAGCAGGCTGAAGTACAGTTTATTTCATTTTCAGCATTGTGTCTGTGATGTGATCAGCTCTCTCCTGTCTGTAGTGAGAAACGAGGCTCGGAGGGAGGAGACCTTTCAGATCAATCACCCACAGATCACAGTGTCTCCTGTCTGTGGCCCCGTCATGCTCTCCATTCAGTTTATTATCCAGAGTCCCTGAAGTAAATGTGATCAGGTGTGTAAAGTCTGTCTAAGAAGGACTAAAGTTTTCTTCCTGTAATTTATACCGTTTGTCAATTTAAAATTTGAATTAGAGTTGAATAACAGCACTGAGTCGTTTAACTGTGCATTCAACATTTTGGCAACAAAGAATAGATGTTGATAGTTCCTACTGCGACCATCTCAACCCATGTCGCAGTTTATGATGCTGCAAATGCTCCAGTTTGTCTTTGAAGAGCCCTGTAGAAATTACATTTCTTGAACAAAATGTGTGTCTCTTAAATTACAATTTATTTTCACACTCCTTCACAAACTACAAATGAAGGTATCTCTTTTTGCACGTCAGTGCAAAGTCATGTCAGTGTTCGCATGTGTTGTCTTTTAATTAAAACAAAATGGTCACATGCATAATTTCCTTTTCATAATGAACTTAACATCCCGTAACAGACGAATATACTTTGAGAAACAAAAACGTTATGGTGCATCCTGTTTTTAGGGAGATGACTCATGTCCGAGCATATGTGGACGGGTCCTACTTTTTAACATTGTGCATTTTGACCTGGTTTGACCGAGACCAGATGATACAACAAAGAATGATCGTTTCATCTGGTGGAAAACAGTAATAATTATTTTTACTTTTGAATTCTGATTTTCTGTCAATTTAATTGGACATTATTCGGACCTGAATTCATGTTTCTGTTGCTGATCCTCCATGACGGTACATTTCTTTCATTAAGAAGTGTAGAGCGTTGTGCAGCCTCACTGGAGTTTTGCTCTCTGCCATCTAGTTTCTATTGCTTTTGCATCTACAAAATGAATCTGTCAGTCAAACCGGCTGAAGATTGCAAATCCTCACATGCAGACAATCACGTCAAATTTGACATTTTCATTCTGTCTTTTGTTTCTCACTCGCCCTGCACGTCCATTCGTGTCTCTCTCTCTCTCTCTCTCTCTCTCTCTCTCTCTCTCTCTCTCTCTCACCTCGTCCTCCCTCACGCCTCCCTCCCAACTTATCGCTCTTTGTTTCCTTGTGTCTTCTGCTTTGCTGGGTGAAAGAAAGCGAAGAGACTTGTCGGCAATTGACTGAAATTGACTGAATAAATACCTTTTGTCAAGCCGCCCTCTTGAGAGAACGCCCGTGTTTTACGTTCCAGACATCCTTTCATCTAAAAGAGAGCGAGGGAGAGTGAAAGGATGTGTGAATGTGTTGCCTGTGGCTGATGGGGAATAAAAAGGGAAAATGCTCACAATCAATACAAGAAGATTACTGGGAAAGAATGTAAAGAGCACCATATATAGTTTGGAAATAAAAAAAGAAAAGAAAAGAGAGAGAGCGGAGATTTGGTGGCTAGATTATTCTTTTTTCATTATGAGCGAGATGAGAGAGGAAGGTGGAGAAGTTAAAGAAAGAAAATAAGGATGAAACCAGAGGACAATATCCTGTAACTGAGCGGCTCGTTGTATTTACATGGATAATCGTTGCTCAAGAATGAAAATAAAACTTTAATTAATTTCGTTGTATTGCTGCTTGCGACTTTATGGAAAGCTATTGGATGAAAAATCACACACTCTTTGTTAAGCGGGTTGCTGCTTCGTGTCAGCCACAAAAACAACGTTCCCACCCAAACAGGCTGAAAACAGCCCCCACACGTTCCCTGTTTGCTATTCGTAGTGCACGTTAAAGCGCGTGGACGCCGGTGAGCCGCCGCCCACTGCGGGCCGACCCACTGCGGGCCGACCCACTGCCGCCGCTCTGCAGCTCTACCGCCCCGGCCCATCCGTAGAAAAGCAGCACGCCTCTGGTTCCCCCCCCCTCAGGTTAGAACTGTTGGCTCTGTCACTGTTCATGCCTCCTGCACGGTTAGACGCTCGCGGACGTCTCGGCCGTCCCCATGTTGAGAGCAATCCCTCAATCACGCTGATGGGCTCCCAATTTAGAATCTTACTCATTTAGATTAAATATATCAGTTACATGGGATGATCGACTAAAGTATGTAGCCTGAATGATATTGGTAATAATAAATACTCCCAAGTACTTTCATTATTTACAGATTAGTCGGTGCAGACAGAATCACCTGCAGCCACTCATTTTGATTAAGTAGTAGCCGGACCTTCTTCTTTTTCCTTTTGTCCTTTCATCACAGTTGACTTGATGTCTTCTAATGAGTTGGCACAATCAGGTCAGCAGTTATTTATATTTCCGCCGCTGAGTTGAAGCTGTCGGATGAACGGATGGATTTGATGCATGTTCTCTGATGGACGGCTGTATGTGCGATGGTGCGTGCGTAACTCAAGTAGTTAGGCAATAAGATGAAAACATATGATTGATAACAATCAAGAAACACAGCTGAAAAGGGGAAAGTCTCTTCTGTGTGAGACTTTCTGCCCTTTTTCCTTCATTTCTCGCTTATTTTGTAATTTCCTGCCTTCACCTTCACTCTTTCTTCAGGGACCGAAAAAAGAAAAAATAGTTTGTAGCTTCGTTGCTCTTTTCAGCCGTGCTTCTCCCCACGTTACATCATATCATATCTGCTCTTTTGTTGTCGTTGTTGTTGGCTTCATTTGTGGTGGTGCTGTCGCGTGTGTGTGTGTGTGTGTGTGTGTGTGTGTGCGTGTTTATAAGTTACATGCAGCGGTCAGTCCATTATTTACACACACACACACACACAAATAAATATCCAATTATTTAAGGTACACCTGAAAGCACACATGTCCACTTTATAAAGACAGTTAATAGGGAATCCAGTACGACACAAACACACACATTTTCAGGTTATTGTAAACCTGAGAGGCTCATGAATACAGAATACAAACACACAATCCCATAATCCCTTAAACCCAATTAGAACACAAACAGAGACAGGTGCTTGATGAATTAAAGGCTCACTTCTTCATTCAAACGGCAAACAACACAGACAGAACAGTTTCCATCCTGAAAAACTGGAAAAAGCTTGAAATAAATACCCTGAAGACAAAGAAGTACAATCAAATAAATCTAATTTTGAAATAAAAAGTGAAAAGTGAACCGAGAAACAAATATTATATCAACATCACATCGTCCAGAATCTTGCTCCTGACCATTAATCTTTACAAACTACAGGACAATGTTTGGCAAAAGTTGATTAACTGCCGAGCTTCAATACCTCAGTTATTTGTTAAGAGTGAACATAAGATTTGCAGATAATTAACTTCAAGACACAAATTCCTTTTATAGAGTCTGTTAATGATTTTCAGTCAGTAATCTTTACGCCAGGATTCACCTCGTGGGGGAAAAGCTGCCTTTAGTATCGTGTACACAGGAGGGGAGCACGTGGTTCACATTGTGAATTGATGGTGCTTTAAGCAACACAACTACCTGGTGATTTGGCGAAAGCTTCGTTTGACTTATAATGTAACCAAAGCTGTGGACGCAGTGACGGATACAATATCATAACCTATTTCCCTCAGCACAGGCGGCCCCCTCTGCTGTGCATTATGGGTAATACACACCAATAATGAGGTTACGATCCCAATAATGAAAAGGAGCCCAGCATCGATAGAACATCTGCTAAATTCTGTCCAATGTCACTGCTTTACTTTGCTAGCATTGTCTCTTCAAACACAATGTTTGAGGTAAACCGGACTGTAGCATCCCGTGGGAAGGCGCTGATAAGTCTATGGAGCGGTTCATAATTCTATCACTCTGTGCTCTGAATCATATTTGTCGGTTTTCAAGTTCAGTCTAGATTTGTCTCAACTCTAATTTAGCACAGCAGCAAAAGAAGCATCCGACACTCCACAGCTAATGCATTATTTGACAGAGAAAGTACAAGTCAAGGTGACTGCGTTTTACTTTGGCGACTCTGAGAGAGTAGATTTTCGTTTTCTTTGAAAAATAATCTACAAAACATTTCCTGGCAGCCTTTGTCATTACATGTTCTGCCTCAGTGTCCCCGGTAACACCGGCCTCATGAGTTGAAAGTTTCACATTTGGTTGAACGTGAGCATCCAAAATGGAAGGCGTTAGACAAAATGTCTCTTAATTTCATTGCTGCAGTACCTGTTGGTATAATTGAAGGCTGGGAGGCACAATGAAAGGGAAACAAAGGTCTCTACGATTTTCTATTTTTCTCCCTCTGTTCTTCTAGTCGCTCCTCACAGTAGAACTTGTGCTAACAATTCAGCCAGCAGGGAGTCCGGCCTAACGCTTTCCCCTCGTGGGCAGAGCAATTAAGATAGGAAGCGAGGGATGACGGCGAGGATGAGGAGGTGAGGGACGGACAGATGAAGAGAAAAGAAGGAGAGGAACAGACGCCGAAATGGGAAATAAGTGAAGGATGGCTGTGAGAGGGGAAAACAGGAGGTAGAAAAGGGCAAAAAAAGGAGGAAAGGATAAAAGGGAAAGAGAGTGCGGGGGAGAAAGGCGCACAAGATAAAGAGATGATTCAGGCATAGACAATAAAATGTCACAATGTCCCATAATCCCTTGCAGTTGTGTAGAGAAACAGGCGTTGGTCTCTCCGCTGCGGGTCACGATGTTCCCGTTTTCCTCTTTTTTTCTCTGTTCACTCAGAGAGCGGAGATAACAGAGAAGCAGGCAGCCTGAGCCTGCAGCCCGCGCTGAGGGCTGCAGCGGCACAGAGGTCAAGGTCAGAGGTTCAAATCCTGAGAGCGCTGCTGGGAGACGAAGGGATGGGCTCCTGCCCAGAAGAAGACAATTAGGAGACGGTTCTTAAAGACGTGCCCTCTGTTCATGAGTAAGAGGGGAAAGTGAGTCTTTCTACACTGGTTCCCGACGTGAGTCTGGAGGAGCTGCAGTTATCTGCCTAAACTGTTATGGATTCAATCCCTTTATTAAATGATGCATACAAGATCAGAAGCCAAAACCTGGCTGTTCTCTTCAGAAAGCAGATGACTGCATTAAGGAAAAATATTAAGAGAAACGTTTTCTTTGCAAGTAAAGGAAACATGCGCTGAAGGTTTTGGATCCTAATAAGAAACCTCTCATACAACAAAATGTCATTATCAATTACATTGAAGGTAAAATATTGCCCTCCATGTTAAGTTTTTGACATGTCACATGACTGTCACCATGGACGCTTCTGTTCTCATACAACCCGTAGAGTGCGGAGTAGATCGAATAAGCAGATTTCCACAAAGGCAATTGATCATATTAAAATGTCTAATGTCTATTTTAGCTCTGGCTACTCCTAAACCCCTGTTTGGTCAAAAGAGTTCATTTGAGTGACTTTCCTCTTTGATACGGAACCTCATGAGGAGCCAATGAGAAACGCCCTTTGATTCTGACCCGAGGCTTTACCGAAGTTTGCTCTGAAGCTCTCCTTCCCCTTTTGAAACGCGGCCTGACATTTACATCTCCCTCATCAAGCCTGCTCACTGACGAGGGGAGGAGAGAAAGAGGGAAACGTGATGAAGGTGAAGACGGCGAAGAGTGAAAAAGAGAGAAGGCTACTGAGAGAGAAGGAGAGAATATAGAGAAAGAGCGACAGACGGCGGAAGAAAAGAGAGGTCGAGAAAGAGACGCATGCAGAATACAAAGCAGGAGATCAAACGGGAAGATGAATAAAAAGAAGCAGAGGAGAAGATGGGAAACGAGCGTACGTGATTTACTGCATGGGTAAAAAATGAGGGAAGTGATGGACAAGATGAGTGAGAGGAGCGGTGAAGGGACGAAGTGAGAACGAAGGAGCAGGAAGACGGACGGCAAAAATATGTAAAGTCTGTGTTTGTGAGGGGGTTGAGTAAATAGCAGAGTGGAATATAAAAGAGAAGTATAGAAGTAAATACAAAATATAGGATTGATAGTTATTGAGGGAGTGTGTGTGTGTTCATATACTAGATAACTGACCAAAGAACACACACACACACATAGTGACATTTTCAGTAAAAATGTGACTCCAGGCTACAGATTCTCTACTGTCAGCAGTATCATCCTCTGACACACACACACACACACAGTTCTCCCCTAAGCATTACCAGCAGTGGAACATCTGCTGTGTTGAATGTTGACGGCCTCCTCAACTATTGCCAAGTGAAGACGACGCAAAAGGGTCTTAAAACTTTAATCATCTAAAGAAGAACCAGTCCACAAGTCAATGGGTGACATTACAATGCATGAATGTGTATACAGTCTATATTTAAAATGACTTTCAACTGTAAAGTGTCACTTATATTTTTGCTCAAAGTGTGTATGTGTGTGTGTAATGTTTTTAAAAAATGGTTGATTGAGTGAAATCCCATAGAATCCGTTTCACACGTTATTTTTAACAGGAGACTGAACATATGTCGTTGCCGTGTGAACGGTATCGCTTGTGAGCATCAACCCGACGGAGAGCCGTCCGGGGACTCCACCGTTTGCTTCAGCCGTTTGCTGTCCTTTAATGTTTTTTTGGATCATTGCCTTGATTTCCTTTTCCAGCAGCAGCTTTATTCAGCTAAAAAGCTAAAAAAAAAAAATCCACTACCTGCTGTTTTGTAATTGGCAGAGGAGCATTTTGCTGCTTTAGAGCCCTTTTATGGCTTCAGAGTTACTGCTAACTTATCTTGTTTTATTTTGTGTGTACTATTTATACTCTGACTGTAGACCACTGGAACTTAAATATGTGAACATACTTTCATATATTATAACGTACAAGCAGGTAAACACCACGTTGTTTTACCTCTGAGATCCCTCAGGGGTTTTTTCTTGAAAAACTGTAATGTTGCTTTGCCTGTGCAGGACATCTGTTAATGTTGTTGTTTTAGTTAATATTAATAAATAAAGTAATGAATCCTGCTAAATCATCTTAACACCTTACATTGTGGATGTAGTGAATATGTTAGGAAAATGCAACATGAAGTTTCCTCGCATTCTCAATTTATTAGCATGTGTGAATTTGAACACATTTTTTTAGAATCTCTAACCGAACCGCAACATTTTTCTTGTGTCAAATGGGTTTAATGGAGGTTCTTCAGTCCGAGAGGCAGAAAAAGGATCCACAGAAATAACGATTGGTAGTTCTCCGGGTTTCTTTGAGTGGAGCCGTTTGATCCATTGCTACAATAAAAAATATATTCATTCTTGGACCTATTATCCAACATATTACCGCTCTGTAGGATCAACATTATTCCATGTCACCACATTATATGAATAGATGAATTCTGATTGGACTGTAGCTTTAGTGAAGAGACACACACACACACCGATCAAACTGTCAGCCTTCACCAGAAATTCAACCCACTTCACTGTGTTAGAAATGTCTGCTGAGAACCTCAGAACGAACAGGATGCCTCAGATATACAAATGCACACACTCACAAACCCATCGGGGAGTTGAGTCATAGGGGGGGAGGAGTGACTGTCAGAAAGATGGATGGATGAAACAATAGAAATCAATGAACTGTGTGTGTGTGTGTGTGTGAGCACAAGAGAGAGACGTGTTACATCCGTACAAGTGTGTTTGACAGATGAGGGATTGCAAAGTGAGGCGTTTATGTGTGTGTGTGTGTGTGTGTGTGTGTTTTAGAGAGAGGGACTGGAATGCAGTGGGTGCGTCTCGCTCTTAACAAGTTTTCCTTTCTAATTACCTTCGGGTCCACCACCGTTTGTTTCCCGGGAACTGAGCCAGAAAGTCCTACGCGCACACATAGACGCACACTAACAGGGGAACCGCATGATTGATGTTTTTGATGTGGTTGGAGAGTGAATTTCCTCGAGCTGATAAATGCCATTTCCCCTTGATCTATTTAACGCAAAATGCTCCAGCCATCGTCTACCAAATCGTCCACCGGTTCACCGTCCGCAAGACTTGTCGCTTTTTGTATCGGCTCATATTCTACTTTCTCTCCGTTTGCATCACCCGGTTTGTAGCCCTCGGGCGTCCGCCTCTCGCTCCCCGGGGTTCCGCAGGACGCTGTCAGCCAGGTGTAAGCCGAGCCGACTTCTGTCTGTCTGCCTAAAAAAAGAAGAGCAATGAGGGGAAGTTTCCACACGGAATGATGAAAACTCTGCTTAATCATCCGGGGACACAGGAACTAAGTTTGTATTCCTGTGAGTCTTCAGTCCTATTTGCTTTGTGTAGAAAGAATGCATCAAACACACACCAACGAAGAAGCAAAAACACAACAGGTCAACACGTTGTTTTTTTTAGCATATGTGATGAAAAGACGGGTTTCCTGTCAAAGTCCATTTCAGCATCTCTTCCTCTCTGTCCCACTTTTGAGTCATTCTCTCTCACTCTTTCTGTGATGACTTGTGCTTTTGTTTATCCAGAAGACGCAGTTACGCATTCACAAGAAAACACATCATGTCACATTTACATATGTGCACAACCACAGATGTACATCCTTCCATCCCGGCCTATTTATTATATTTAAGACTTACTTTACAAACTCAAACAACACAGAGTCCCATCCCGGTCTATTCATGGTGTGTATTGCTCATTAGTGTCATTATTATGATGTGAATGGACTGGCAGCTGCTGCAGCGATAAGGACTCTTTTTGTTTCACTCACTCCCCCCCCCGCGTGTGCGTTGGTGTACGTGCAATTTTTGGGGGGTTTGTGTGCGATGAAGGGAGCACGGATGAGTTCGAGGACACATTTTGTGCACAACTGGGTGCATGGAGAGAAAAAGAAGAGGGTAAAAAAGGTGAGGAAAATGTGCGTGAAGGTGCAAAGAAAAACGGAGGGTGTGTGAGTTCTTATGTAAACAGCTTATGAGAACATGACGATGTTCACACGGTTCCTTATAACTCGCTCTTTCCTTCCCTGGTATTCCTCGGCCTCTTCCTGTTCTCTCTATTACCTGTTTCTCTGCACAATCCTTCCCCGTTCACTTGGCCTCTTGAACTAGAACCTCCAACCTCAACACGTGCCGCGTTTTCACCTCCAGCTGTGATCTGGCGAGTTTCCAGCTGCAGCAGCACAGACGCCGTTGTAGTTTTGAAGACGCTGCAGCTTGGAAACTTTTATCAGAAACTGAAAGGCTGAATGTGAGATGGAAGGAGAATGCTCATGGCTCAGGCCAACGGATGCCCCCCCCAACCCCCCCACACATTATTCATAATCAACTACAATAACATTGTTTGCATTATAAAAATAGCTTTGATCTGAGTAGATTAGGCAAAGTTCTAGTGGGCAAGAAATGAGAAACACAGAGTGTAAACAACCCGGCAGTTCATGCAGATATCATTTGCAAATAGATCTTTCCCACCTCCTCCTCCTCCTCCTCCCAAAGCTCTGCTCCTTTTTTAGAATGATGCCCCCATTTCTCATATCCCGTAACAAAACCAGCTAACTGATCGGAAATATCAAGAATTCATATCCAATGAATTGCTTTTCCACACACTGGGGGGGGGTTTGACTGCTGAAGCCGGACTTGGTCCGTTACGTCCAGTTGCTTGTGGCGGCTAATGAGAGCAAAACCTGCTGTGTGACAGACATTACTGAGTCATCTCACTGTCTCCTACATTAATATGCTACGTTTTAGCTAAATGCTACAAGCACTATTACATAATTGTTACACGTAGCATCGGAGGCCACAGCTGAACAAAAGTTACTTTTCTTTATTTGTTACATTACAATATAGTTATGATTAGACTGTGTTAATAATCTGAATCTGCAGAGGAAATATGTATCTAAAGCAGTTCTGTCAAATGGAGAAGTGTATTGCATCAACAATGAAATACTCAAATAATCTAAGTCTATGGTACACTAATTGAGTAATTCCATGAAACAAATTCATCTCACTTGTAAACTAAACTCTTTGTGCTCCTTTTCTCTGCAAAAATGACATTCCATTCCATCAGCGGTTTTCCTCAGCATATAGATCCGTGTTTCTGTTGTGGTCCAGGTGCATGCGGGAATATGTGCTCCATCAGGATTTTGCAAGGTTGCCTAGCAACAGCACCTTATTATTGCTGTAGCTAACGTTCAAATCTTGTCTCATTGGAATAGCACACTTTTTTCATTTTTATTTAACGTCCTGTCTCATACACACATGCCACGTGCAGACGCCCATCGCAGTTTCAACCATGTGGTTGAAGTCGATTTAACTAAAACAAAACTACTTACGTTTTTTTTTTTAGAAAACAAAACAATTTGGTTTCATAAAATTACCTTAGTTTGTATTTAAATAAGTGCACGTGTTACATGAATGAACTATTGTATTCAACGGTTGGTTGTCATGACCCAGTTTTAAATTGTGCAACTGAGCTCTGCTTTTAAATCTGGATCGACTCATTTTAATGACAAATCCAAATAGCATTAATTTCATATTACAGTAAGTTTAAAATTGTTTTTGGGTGTAAATATGCTACTTAGGTTTGTGTTTTCACCAAACATAAATAAAAGTGACGGATGGAAAGCCATTGCTGTGTTTGAAACACGTGATAAGGTGATTAAACAGTTTGCGTCGCTACTGAGGCAGATTATGCTGAACCTTTAGTCAGTCTGCAGCAAAACACACAACTGACAGCTTCTCTTCACGCAGCGACAATTAGCAGGCTGTTAATGGTTTAATGGCTTCTCATATCACTGGAAACACCGAGCCGACTATAAAGAGAGAGTGTGTGTGTGTGTGTGTGTGTGTCTAGTGCTTGACATTGCGATAAAAAACAGTAATGCACAACTCTTCAGTTTCTCATCTCAATGTGCCTCTAAGTTTTATGATGAGAATCAATCTTTCTCTTCATCGCCCGGTGTGGCTGCTGCTTTTTTTCTAACACTCTGAAGCCACCACGACGCCTCCTCTAATCCTGGCCGAACATTTCGCCGGTTTGTTTCCAAAATGGAATTGCTGCAGTTTAAAAAAAGCCCCTGCTGAAAAATAAAAAACAAAGCAACGACTTCTAGTAACACCTCACTCAGTCACATGTAAAGGGATTTGATTTTTTTTTTTTAATATTGGCTTTATTCATGGAACTGAAATCCATTTTAAAATCTCACATGATCACAATCGCAAAAACTGTGACGTAACATTTTGCTGTTCTTTGCTGCTCAGATCTTTTGATTAAATCGAACCATCGGTACGTTTGACTTTATTTGGTTGAGCAGCAGCTACTTTCCGTCATTTGTACACATTTTGCCTCTGCTTGGGTATTTCTTCTTCTTCTCACCCTTTGAAGGCTCTTACCCTGTAACAAGGGCGCGTTCCTTGCGGTTCTCCATGTGACCTTGACGTTCAATTTACCTCCCTAGATAATGACTACGTTTTTGTTCAAATGTTTCTGATCATGTGACTCATCACTTTGGGATTTCACTGTCGGTTTTAATTCAAAATATCAAAAGTTAAACACTTGAAAGCCAATTAGGCCTTAACCTTGAATAAACCCCCTTCCCGTTAATGCAACAAGGCTAAAAACAACAAGAGTGAGTGAGAGTGAGAGTACCAGACTATACTATATGTATGGAGGAAGTTTGTTAACTTTTCTGACATTTCTTACCTTTTTAAATTTCTTTAAGAAAAATGTTCATGATGGGGCGAAGAGGATTTATTTGAGGTGAATGTAAATGAGAAGCAGATCTCCGTGTTGGCTGATATATGGGTCAGTATCCATGGCGACCGTTTGATGGAGGAGGGGGGGGATGACATTTTGTGATGCTTAAAGAATCCTATACGCTGAACTGTGGCTGTCAGCTTGCACTTGTTGGGGAGTTGCTGTCTATTTTCTGTAGCGACTTTCAAGCAGCTTCGCCAGTGACGTATCTCCACAAGCGAGATAATCAAGTTCAATTGGTGCACAAATGAAACATTTTTTTCCAAAAGGAGCATTTGAGGCAGGAAATATGACTAGTGCCTGAACGCAGTCTCCCTGAGTGTGTACTTAGATATTTAACACATCACCCATCTGCTGTCAAACAGCCTCTCGATGGGGTTGCTGAGCTCTTGGCTTCCTGAGCGATGAATTCCTCTTCTTTGCTCCTCAATGACCTCATAGAAGACTACCAGCGTTTCTGAGTGAATCTCTTTTTATTACACGTCGTTTCTAAAGTCTGCTTCAGGCTGGTTGTGATTACGACTGACAGCTGTTGCTGCGGTGCGTTCATGGAATGTGGGGACAATGAATATCCAGTGAGAAGTAATAGATTGAAATAATCCTACTCAGAAAGACCTTTTGTTTTGGAGTTTTTTGTGAAGTTTAATGCAGTCACATGACCATTATATAAGTGTCCTTCCAGGTGTAGTTTTTGTTGCGGTGTAAATGTAAAGAATATGCATTAATCAACCGCTGAAAAAAGTCCTAAAACAAACACCGTACTGTACCAGGCTGATCTTTGGTCTATTCGGGGGGTTCGTTGACATGCAGAAAAATGTACTGTAGAGCACGTGTCAGTTTTTCACAGCAGGCCGGGGGAAAAGGCCGATGATGCTGATGCAAATTCATTTTTATTCCGTTTTATTCCAGCATTTTCAAAGCTTGGAATGTTTGGTCCGAGGGGGGGCAACACAATCATCAGCTTAATTGCATTATGTCGAGCAGTTTATCTGAGCCGTCACAACCGCCTCGTACCGACTTCCTTGTGGCTTTTTTAAAGCTGCTCTGGCGGGCCCCGAGGGCGGCGCGGCGTTTGTTTACTCATTACTGACTGGCCGAGGGGGTGCCTGCATCACTTGTAGAGGGATGAAATGTTTATTTCGACGCTCAAGAAATATGCATTGCAACCACAAAACACGCTCCCTCTGACGTCAAACCTCTTTCTTCTTCTCCTTGCATTTCCTCATCCCCGCTCTCATCATTCAAACACCTAAAATAGGGCTTTTTCTCTCACGCAGCTCAGTTGAGTGGCTATATGGGACAGCTGCTTGGGGAGAGACAACTGAACGGTTTGAGTGGCACATTGGTATTTATAGCGCGTGTGTGTGTGTGTGTGTGTGTTTCTCACACAGCAGGTGATGGGTGCTGTCAAAATAGCAGCTGCAGATATTGTGCATAAAGTACATTTCATATGCCTTTATATTTGTGTATGTGTATCATTTCCAAAGATACTGTGTGTTGCGTGCATGTGTTTGTGTGTTTTTATGTGTGTGTGTGTGTGTGTGTGTGTGTGTTTGGTGCGACAGAGTTGACAACCAGGTGATTGGCAGCGCACGTGCTCAAGCCTCTGTGTGTTTGTTTCCGCGGTACCTCATATGCCCGGGTTACCATGGTAGCAGTGTGTCGGGAAAGCTTCCTTGCAGTGCGGGTCCGAAGCGCCACACACGCATACAGACACACACAGAGGACGGTGATCGGTGAAAAGCATTTATAGTTCTTCTTCTGTCTGTCACAGATGCACTGATTCAACCTGCACTCATATCATTTTACGCAATTATACTTGTTTAGCTTGATTGACAACAATAATGTTTAAATATAGAAACCATTTATTAAGTTTCTTAAGGCACAGTTCCCCTAACGGTCACTAAATATTGTAAACATGAAGAATATTCAAGTGAACTTTAAAAACGCCACCAAAATCTATAACAGAAAATGAATACCTCTTTATGTGGGGGGGTTATAAGACCTACTGAATGAAGTTAAATGAAAAAGCCGATCCCGTTTTTTGGAATAAATGAATAGATAATTCAATATCGATGAATTTCACGCGTCGCATTGTGATCTAAATGTGCATAGTATCCATTACTGAAAGGATTATTTGGCTCACATTGAATACCATGAAGCACAGATGCACACTGAAAAGAAAAACCTCCCTGAACTGTAATTCTTGAAGCTTCATGGAGGTCCTGCTGCTTTGCACCTTGCAGATGTGAAATGTGTGAGTCATTAGTGCCTTTACTTTACGCTGAATACTGGAGTGACACTATAGAATCAAAACATCAGACTACCCTGAAAAGCCTTTTAGTCATTTCAACTCCTACAGTGCTTTGCACCACAAAAACTTCAGCTCTCTGCTGCAGTGATGAAATCAGCTCTTGATTATAGTCTCAACGTGAACCGCTGATGAAATGATTGTTTTTGATCGTTTGCCAAAACGTTTTCAGAGATCACAAACATCTAAATACCGCCAGCACTCAGCAAGCGAGACGCTTCACAAGTGCATTCGTTTTAGACTTTTCAGGAGAATTAAACTCTTAGCGGACCATTGAATCATAAGAATTAGAATTTTTGAGGAAATTGTTCCACAGAAGAATTGGAACAGAGCAAAGAAAATAGAGTTCATACAGTACGTGTGCGTATATATATATACAGTATATTATCACAACAGTTCCAGTATAACGCTTTTTGTTACGTTCATCGAGGCTTACAATATTTTTGTTTTATAAAAACAGGCTTTTTCATGTGAACTAATTTGTCTTTCCTGTTTTTTTATTCACTCTCTTCATTTACATGTTTTTATCATCTAATTGTAATAATTCTTTTGCGTCCCTGGTGAGATTATTCTAATTTATTTTGTCCCATTTCATTTTCTTTTCATGCAAGGCAGTTTGCAGATGGATGTGATTAAAAAGCACAAGGACTGTTTTTAATAAACCTCCTCAAGCTGCAGAGGGAGCTAGGACGAGTGGGAAGGGAACAGCAGTTATTTCATATGTTGAAAACCGGGAGTGATGTTGAAATGTTTTTGGGATAACCCTTCGCTGCAGGAGGCCAAGCAGAAACTCTGCCACCTACTGTGATTAAATGTTGTGAAAGTAACGACCTTCAAAATCTGTGGGGACAAAGCGAGGAGACGAGAGGAGACTGGACAAGGGGAGACAAGAGGAGAGGAGAATTGGTCCCCTATTCGACCTGCAGCAATAAGGTGAAAGATGAAAGAAAGGAAATATGGGAACTGAAAAATGAAAGTGGGGGAGGAAGGTGAGGAAGGAATGGCAGGGGGAGGGAACAAAGGAAGGAGGAGAAAGAAATGGATGAGGGAGGAAGAAAGGACAGTAAAGAAGGAAAGGGGGGGAGACGAAAAGGAATAAATGGGCGGACATGGGAAATAAGAACGGACGGAAGAGAATCAGACTGAATTATTATTCAGCCTCATGTCATGTCCATGTAGCTGCTTTGCATCATGGGTACCGGAAGTATCGAGGGCCCGAGCAGCAATTGGCCCCCAGGTTTACCGCCCTGCCCCACTTTCTCGTGAGGCTGCAAATCCCAGCAAATGCCTCTAAATTGTAATATGATAGATATACGTTTGAATTATTCCCCTCCACCGGAGGCATATCTACACCGGGTATGTTGGAAGACACGCTCGCATTTAATGTGGTATTTTATGACTCTGTCTCAGCTCTGTCTCGCGGGCATAATTGCGACCTGTTTATTAACGTGCATGTTTATTCCACTCTATTTTTTTCCACAACATCTACGTAAACAGGGGGTTGATTGCTAATAAAAACACAGAGTGATTTATTTAATCCACATTTTGCAATCAGAGGAGCAGTATACGTGTTTAAACCCCCCTAACCTGCAAACAGACTTTATGCATTATTGTTGCACTTAGTTCACAACTCTTTAGGAGGCGATCAGAGTCCTGTCTGTCTCAGTGGGCTAAATAAAAGGACAGATGTGTTCCAGATGTTGATCTTTTGTTGAATGACAGTAAATCAGTTAGCCCTCCATCAGAGACGTTTTCTGTATCCGTCTCTCTTGTTTCCATCCATGTGGAGCCGGACTGAGAATTAATGTCCCACACAGCAAATATGACCCTTTGTCATATTTGTGTAAACATGGTGTTTTTTTGTCATACCCGAAATAAAGGGAGAGCCACGTTAATGGAAAAAATTTTTTTAACGTAATTTAAGTCTTGATCAATCAGTACACAACAATCTGTGAAGCTGTTTTTTAAGTATTCGCACCCTTCACCTCTTTAAAAATTAATGTGGAGGAAATAGTCATTATTAAACACAACACCAGACCTATTAGAAAAGCTAAAGAGAAATAACAAAGAATTGCATCGATAAATGAGAGGAGAGAATAAGGACAGAAAGATGCAGAAACTAGACTGAAATACAAAAAATAAATAGGAATTCAACTCTGAGCATCCATTTCTCTTTCACTGCCCCATTATTGTTTATTTCTCTCTGTGTAATAAATATCTTTCCCTCTCCATCCATCCTGCTCTCCCTCTGTCTCTGATTGCTCCATAAACAGTGATTGATCAGCGCAGGCAGCAGCTCACCGATCATCTCCTCCTCCGTTCCTCTTTTCTCTTTCCCTCCATTACCTTTTCTTCTCTCCCTCCATTACCTTTTCCTCGTGCCATAAATCTCCTTACCTTTCCTCCTCTTCTCTCTCTCTCTCCTGTTCCTCTTCAGCTCCTTTCCCCTCTCATCATCAGTTCTTCACGTCCTCCCTCACCTGGCGTCTCTCAGTCCTGAGCTTCTTTCCTTGCCTCTTCATGCTTTTATTCCCATTAGTCCTCCCTCCTGTCCGCTCTTCAGGCTCTTCTTCAGCTCTTCATCTCCTCGGCTTTTGGCTTTGAGTTCCTGTCTACTTTCTTCCTTTTGAAATATTTTCCATTTCTTTCAATTGTTCCTTCTCTGTTTTTCTTTCAACCTACTCTATTTCCTTTGCCTTTTACTCTCTTTTCCCTAACTTCGTGTTGCTTTTCCTGTTTGATTTCCCATTATTTTCTTTATTTTCATTTATTTTTTACCTTTTTAATTTGTCTCTCTCTCTTTTTCCCTCTGGTTTTCCCACCGATCCCGGTTCCTTTATTCCCTGCCTTTCTCAATTGATTTTCATCTTTATTACGTTTCCTTTCCTTCCTCCATCCTCACTCTTCTTCTCTGACCTGTCCTTTAATCCATTGTTTAAGTCCTATTTTCCCGCCTTTAGCTCTTAATTCCTTTTATGTCCCCTCCTGTCTTTTTCACTTTCTCATCATCCCCCTTTTCAATTTGCCCGCTACGTTCCTTCTGTCTTTTCAGAATTTACTTCTATGTTCACCTGAATGTCATTTAAGGAAAATAAGCCAACCTAACCGGAGTAAAATAAGTACACGTTGACCGATTTAGCACGCAACATGAGCAGGGTGATATTCAATGAACTCATGAAAGAGATTATCTGATTTGTACTCCAAGTCCCACATAGTCATCAGAATTTGGATTATTTATGGTGTTTGTGAGGGTTTTTCTCACTGCAAATCTTCCAAATAGCACAACTTTGTTGATTTGTTGCCATTTTTCACAAAGCCGTTGCCTTTCCAGAGCCTTCTTGGGGTGGTTTTATTATTATTAAATGGCTCGAGTGGACGAAGAGGGGATTGCCGGTAATCACGGTTTCACGGTTGAGGATTAATGACGCTGCAGAGACAATGGAATGCAAACATTATTTGTATTAACATATTACCTGATGGTACTAAAATAGAGATTACGCTTCCCTCCTAACCTGCAAACAGCCCTCTGCTCTGCTCCCGTCTCTTCCTCCTCACCCTCCTCTTCCTCCCCCGCCCCCTCATTTCATCCTTGAAGTCGTCGCACAGCAGAACGACGTGCGTCTCCTGAATGAGGGACATGAGAGGGTGAGAGGGGGAGAGACGCAGGGCAGCAGAGAGATACAAGATCAGACTTGAGCCCTTGAGTCAAGTGATAACATCGCAGGCTTTACACACACACACACACACACACACACGCGCATACTTTCCAATTAAACACTTCAGCACTCAACGTGATCTTATCTGATCAGCAGCTTTGGCAGCAGCGATCGATGCTCGTTGGCCTCCGTTGTACACACACACACACACACACACACACACATCACGCTCTACCTTCCTGTCTGTCCTCGCTCTCCCTTCATCATTCATTCACTTTTTCCTCCTTCTCCTTTTTGCAGTTTCCCATCTTTCAATCACATGTTCTTTTTCTTCCGTTCTTCTCCTCTCTGCGTTCTCCCTTTCCTCCCCTCACACTCTCCCATAATCTCCCGTCCTCCTCCCTCCGCGCTGGCTTCCTCGGTGCGGCGGTCTAAGTAGGTCGTTGTTGACAGCTGAGCTCCACGCAGACAGAGAGGCGACATTATTCCTGCTCTGTGTGGGCTCCCGTATAAACACTCGCACGCTGTTAGTGGCTCAACCTCTCGGCGCACAGATCTGTGGGCAGATCCAAACCGACGAAACTGCTGAGCTGCATGTGAGATCCACGATTTGTACTTGACGCAACACGACCTGTCCAGGCCTCTGAGACTTTAGGGGAGGGTTGGGAGACTGTGGATGAGCAAGAGCGGAGGAGACGGCAATAAATCACACTTCATCTTTTAGCTTCACTGAGAAGCACCAGTAACCATCGATACTTAATTCTGAGGTGTTCCGAACCGATTCCTGCATTCACGTAGTTTGGAAAATGGGAAAAGGTCCAGATAGAAAGAGGACCTTCTCCTTGTGGAGCCAATTTAAAATCCTATGTGTCAGGTGAAAAAAGTTATAAATATTATATTGTTACTAAATGCAACACAGCGCTCCTTCAAACACCAAATGAACCAGATATATATTCTTTAAGATGGGAAGTAAAAAGTAGAATGTGTTTTGCTTTCGGACTTTACTCCAATGTATAGAATTACAGTTAGGCCATTGAACAATGTGTGTTTCTGCATGTGTGTGTGTGTGTGTGTGTGTGTGTGTGTGTGTGTGTGTGTGTGTGTGCGCTGTAGAGTGGAACAGAGCCCCTGGCAGTCCTGTGTGTATTCACTGTGTTTAATTTTGAGATATTTGACAGCTGCATTATTCACAGACCAGCAGGAGGTTGACTGTTCTAACCTCCATCCACCCACTGCGGGGGGCTTGTCATCGTGTGTCAAACATATGTCAAACGTATGCCTGTTTGGCTCCATATCACCAGTGCTTTTGTAAATGTATATGTACATATGTAGCAAGTATCAAATATATACAGTATACGTGTGTATTTGCCATCGTTTGGGGAAAAATTCAACATGAACTTTTGGGCATTTAAATGTCCTCACAAATGAATATGCTTGCCATGAATTTCTAACAAATTTCCATAAGGACAACGTGACGTAAACATCACTTTTTGGACGGACAGGCAAGTCTGACCCTCAGGTCTGCCTTGAAATACTCTGTCCCTCGGACAAATTGATGACCCTTTCTTTTTTGTATAACTTGAGCTCTGCAGAGGCATCGGTGCAGCAGAGTCCTTTGCCCCAGAGTCAGCTCTGGAGCAAAGAAGCAATTCATTCAAACGGGAAACACCACGTCCTCCAGTCGACAAATGCACTGTAAAATATCTATATATATCTATATATATATAGATATATATATACGTATGTGCATAGGTCATTACACAATGTCTTGCGATGTGACTCGATCAGTGAGAAGCAGCACTGTGTGTTTGTTAAAAGACATTTGATCACAGAGCGTGTGTGTGTACACATAAATGCCGCTGATTGCTGGCATGATAATGGGCTGATTGAAAGTCTCTTCAAACAAGTGAAGGTTAAAGAGCTCTCTCTCTCTCTCTCTCTCTCTCTCTCTCTCTCTCTCTTTCGTTGTCGTACTCTCCAGTTAACGAATAAAAGAATCGGCAGATCTGTAGAAATTTTGCTGCGGATGTGACTGAGTCAACTAACAGATCAGCGTCTCTTTAACGCTCGGTGCTGGAGAAGGACGAGGGGGGGGGTTAGAACGCCAGTCGAGCCTTTGATCAAACGCAGGAATGATGTTATTAAAAAACACTGTCTGTTTCCCATCAATGGGGGATTTACATTATTGGCCTGGCTGTCGGTGATTTCACTGCGGTTAAGATGTCGTTACAACATTGCAGAGATGCCATTAGCAGTAAATATAAAAATAATGGAGTGATTTAACATCACAGCAGCCTCGTGGTGCCAACCATCCACCTTCTTATAATCACCATAGTTTTCATTGTGCTGGTTTGTTCCAAGAGGTAAAGAAGCCGTTGATAATTCCTAATATCGGATATCTACTCCCCGACCTTTATTTAGTTCTCGCTGTGTGCCGCATATGCTGATCAATTTCAAGTCAATGAGCCGTGCTGATGAGAAATCTGTGATCAGCCAATTGATGCCTCAACGGTGTCAGTAATTATTAAGATCATTGTTGTAATTATACAAACGTAAATGCTCATCATTTAAATTCTCAGAACGGCTGCTTGTTGTAGGCTGTAATGATTTGCCTTTTATCTATTTATTCACGGAAAGGAATTAGTTAAAGGCCTCGCTCGAGGTATATTGGATGGGAACTGAAAAGACAACCTTCCCGTTAACGAGTTTGCTCATCGAACTGTTGGCCGACCGCTGCCCCATTTATTTGCAATTGACAGTGAAACACGACGCTGTTTCCTTTTAAATGTGCACAGGTTTTGAAGCTGCGCTAAACGATGTTCATACCATTGATTGCTTCGTGGCTCAGAGGTGTCTTTGTCCATTTTTCTGTGCTTTTGAATTGTCATTCTGGTTGAACCATGTTTCATGTCGCCATGTAGTCTATTAACAAAGCCTGGATTTTGTTATTTTTATTACACTAGAAGCATTTTCAAAATAATATGATTTTTGTTTTAGTAAGTAGCCAAATAATAAGCATGTCAATGTGCAGCAAATATACAAAATGCACTGTGCTTTTCACCTGAACATGAAAAGTGAACATATATTGAGGTAGAAAGTGCTATTTTTTGGTTGAGAATTTAAAAAGACAAGTAGATTATAATTACCTACAATTTGTACTTCTGTACCGCCACTGCTTTTCTAAAATATCACTGCAAATTATTTCATTTCGAGGATGCAATAATCCCACTGTTTCCTGCAGCGCTGGCGTTAAAAGAGATGCTAAGGATTTCAGTTCAATTACTAATCTGTGTCCCCATTTCCTTCCTGCTGCTGATAGCTGCTTTTCTCTTGACCTGTAAAATCCATTTAGAGGAGATTCAAATGAAGTGTGTACAACAGTTGTAATCTCTTCTCTCGGGTTCGCTCCCACCATCGCTGCGAAAACCCCTCCAAAGCAGCCACTCTCGCTCTTTTCACAAATGTTCAGGGTCTCAGAGGTCCAACTGTGTCCTTGTAGATAGTCGCCCTGAGTTTTGGCCCAGAGGAGAGGCAAGGAAAGGGGAGGCGGAGACAGTCAGAGTAGGGAAGGAGAGAGAGAGAGAAATGAACGAGGTATAAGAGCAGAAGGGAGAATACGATTCACGGGACGTTAGATTATCTAGATTGGAATTGGAGGAAGAGACGGCGCTCGAGGGAAGAACCAAATAAATTGGTTGGGGATGCGAGAGAGAGAGACAATAGCTGCACGACATTGGATTGAAAGGGGAAAAAAGAGATAAGCAAAGGAAAGGAGGCAGAAAAAGGATTCAAATTTATTCCCAGAGAAAGAAAAAAATAAATGTCAAAGAGAAAAGCCTCAACAACTAAGAAACGACAAGTGATTGTTGGTCAATGTCTGAATGGATAAATACTAAGAGTACAGAGAGATACACATCAATTTGGAGAGAGAGCTCTTATAATAGAGACGATGAGGGAACTTAATGTTTCTCAATTCAAATGCTTTTGTGAGTAATCCTACACTGGAATATGAATTACACTGTTTTCACAATGTACTTACTTTCATAGAGCCGGAACAATGTTGACGCAACATGTCTGTTACTAGTGCTTACTAGAGAAGACGATCACAGCATCTATAAACAGCTGCTTTTTTCTTCAAACGGCTAATTAGAAGCAGGAGGACGCTTTCCTGCAAACATTGGACAGCAATTTACGCTCCCTCCGTGATATTTATTGGCTTGCATTCACTGGAACAAACAAAACCGCGTCAGCTTCCTCGCCGGTTTCCCAAAATGATGTTACAACACCTGCACGTCACACTGCATCGCCAAGACGTTTCCAGCATTCCACAACTTCTGCACCGCTATGAGTACACAATCCAGGTAGTCATCAAGCCCTGCAGCATTAGAGTGGTTTTCATAGTAAGGGCGAGATGGAAAAAGAGTAAAAGTCCCACCCAACGCGTGTAGAGGTGGAGACGGAGACACAGAGACAGCGAATGGAGGAGCGCCTCCGGCAAGTTATTTGCAGAGATACAGATTTCTAGTCTGTTTTGTTGGCCTTCCTGCCCGTCGCTGTAACTGTTTGTGTGTGTGTGTGTGCGTGTGTGTGAATGTGCATGTGAGGCACACCGTGTTTGTGTGTGTGTGTGTGTGTGTGTGAATTGAGTTGTGTAAAACAGCGCATGTCACACACGTCCACGTGTGTATCTGTGCTCGTCTTTATCGCAGACTTTAACAGCGTCATATATGCTGACGTAGGTGTGTGTGTGTGTGTGTGTGTGTGAGATAGAGAGCCTGTATGTGTGTGCATGTTTATTCACTTCTAGGTTATTTTTACCCCCCAATTTAAAATCTGCTTGAAATGCATAAGCGCAGGAAGTGTCTCATTTTCCTCCAGCGAGCTCCATCCGTCCTCATCCATTCTGCAGCAGCAGCCTTCCACTCTCATGATGCCTCACTCTTTCATCCAACAAACACCAATAGCAGATGCAACTCAGCCAAAGTTTTTTACTACATCTGTATCCCAGATGTGACCCCCTATAATGAGGCAACAGTGACAGATTCTTACCTCAGTGGTATAAAGTAACGTTCCTTTTTTTAAAACCTCCATGCTTATTTTTGTTAAATAAGTGCAAGTAGATAATATATATATATATATATACAAAAAAAGCTGAAATCCCACAAAAGTAAAACCACTTCTGACAACCTGTTTTCTTCACACTTCCTGTTACTGACAGCTCTTTAATGCAGACGTTGTGCTGCACAAGCAGGGTGGAATAAAACCTCCAACCTGCTGCCTCGTCCTCTCTTCCCATCAAATTCCTCTCCAAAAAAAGGCGGATGCTCTGCGCTGGTTGACCTGCTGTAACCTGGTGACCAATATTGTCGCTGACACAAAGGAAAACAGCAAAACAAAAGCACAACAGAGTTAAACGGTGACAGGTGGGAGCAAAGGTCTTTCTCTGGAGAATCACACATCAGTCTCAGGTGTTTTTATCTCGCTGGAAAACAGAGCAGCGGGGGGTCATATTTCTTTCTTCAATATGTTATTCCAGTGCCGTTTTTGCGTTTGAATTTAGATTTAACATATGCAAGAAGAAAACAAAATTGATTTTATCATTAATGATGCACTTTTACTACCATCATTATACAGAAACACCTCAAACAAAGACGTTTGTTGACTGCTGTCCTGTTTTAATTAGGGATTCCTCCCAGTATATAAACAGCAGGTTAACAGTGAGTTTTGGAAGTTTTCTTTTCTAATGTTTTTGAGGCGAGAAATAAGGCAGGCAGTCATCTTTACCCGTTCATCTGGAGTTTCCAGGAGTGACGTGTCACCTATCACAATGGTTTACGGGGGATATAATTAGCTACTTCACTCTTAAAATGATATTTTATACAGTCCTGTACTGTACTTTTTCCCCATGTTATCCTTTCCCTCCATTTGTTTTAAGAGACCATTTCAGCCCAAATCTTTTCACAAATGATAAAGCATCACCCTCGTAAACCTCTCTCGCCCTCAGGTACATCCACGCTCTCTACCTTGGTGCCCAGAGCCGTTGGCATGGCGACGGGCCCCGCCGTCACTTCCACTGGCGGCTGATGTTTGAGAGCGCTGACATCACCATGCTGCGCCTGCTGGAGGCCTTCCTCAAGTCGGCTCCGCAGCTCGTCCTCCAGCTGAGCATCATGATCCACGGAAACATCGTCCTCCCGCTGCAAGGTGGGTAACGCTGTGACGAAGGGGGGCGCGTCCGTGAGAGCGGGTTCCCCTGACGGATTACCTTTAATCCATATGATGACCTTTGACCCCACCAAGTAATATTGAGCAGGAAGCTGAATTATTTTAAAAACTTTTTTTACAACAGTTTTACAGTGGAATGTTTTTATAAATGCACCGCTTACAAGGAGCAGATTGGCCTTTGATGAAAGAAACAAAACTCTCTCTCTCTCTCTCTCTCTCTCTCTCTCTCTGTGTCTCTCTCACTGTACCCACTCAGCAATCACACACACACACAAGTGAAGGGTCAGACACATATTTGAGTTGTACAATTCACACATCTGAAAGATTAAACACACAACACACACAAACAAGGGACAAACGCTTGACTTAAAAGGAATCCTTTGTTATTTAGTCTTATTCATTGAGGGGACACGGGAACAGTGACTGACCCTGATGTCTCAGGGGAACCAAGGAGCTCCTCTTAATAACATATGAGGTTATTTTTGGAAAGGGACATTTTCGCGGTCCTTAAACTACTGACAATAAGCAATATTTGTATTTTTCTTCATCATGTTGATGATCGTTCTTATAAAGTCATTGTTGTGTGATGGAGGAGGTTACTGCTTCGTCATACATAACACTGTGCTGCAGGGGACCGGGGGGGGGGGGCTTTAATTGTGAAGAATTGAAAGGACAAAATGTTTAGCATTTAACGGCTATCCTTCAATAAAAGAAGTCTACCAAACACTGCACTGAGGAAGAGTAGACAGTACCCGTAAACGGGGGCTTTTACTGTAAAAAATGCATTTGAAATGAAGTGGTTTTATCCACCCTTTTAGAGCCACAATTTTGTCCCTGAATATATGCACCTACTATCGGATCTGGCAGGTTGCACTGAACTATTAACTGTGAACAGATCTGGCGCTTACGACCCCAAAGGACGCATTGAAAAGACGTGTAACCGCGGCCTCTGTTGGGCAGCTGAAAAGACATTTAGAGTGGTTGAGCGTTGACCGTCAGATCATTTATTGGCCCTTTGAGAGTGTTACTGTATAGATTGATTAGCTAAGAGCGGTGTGCAGGGGGAGAGCCAGTATCATCGTAACCCAGCGGCTGCAATGCTGTTTGTCACGTCTCAATATCTTTTCTTGTGATTATTGCCACAGAAGAGGAATAAATCTGCTGCTCGTGCATAAAGTGCTCCGATATTTAACTTTCTTAACTCACGTTAAAACTTCTCTATGTGACGTTTTGAAATACTTTTTGATCATGATGTTGCTTTATATCCTTTTCACATCTTTACATTAAACAGCACTCCCACTTAGCTTATATCACATGGTGATGCGGCTTATTGATCAGCAAAATCAAATGAACCAACCAGATTCAGTCATCCGTTACTAGAAATCCTAAACATTTGCTGCTAATAGTTCCTCCAAATGTTTGGCATTTACTGGGTGTTCCAAGCCTAACAAACCGCATATGTCTCTTTCCGCCAGTAATCCCCTGTGCTTCATTTCCTTCGGTTGCCGCTTCGGTTCATTTCCTTTTGCTGCATTCCACGTAACGAGTGATGTCATTACTTGTAAACATCAGCAGGAGGTGGATGTTTCCTGAGAGTCAGATTAGGTTGACGTCACATGTCAATTGTGTTTTCAACGGAAGGAAACAGAAGATGAATAAAAAAACTTCTCAAATCTGTCCTGCTTTCAACAACACCGACCCGACATAAACACATAGGAGCGAATTACGCAACTAAAGAAGTTATCTGTGTTTGGTTAAATCAACAATTGTTTTATTCTGATTTCTAACAACATGATGTCTTTGCTAAAGAGCGTTCAAGGTGTTTAATCAACAAAACACAAAACTATATTAGAAGAAAACAGGCCAATCTCCATATCCTTTGAATACAATATGAATGTAATGAAGCAAGTGTTATGCATTGCTTCAAGGTCATTTGAGTCATTTTTAAGAGGGATACTTTTTTTTTTAAAGAGTCAAAAGTAACTAAAATATCAGTAAGTTTCTACATGAGAGGAATGTTCAAGTTCTCCCCAATTTCTTTGCAAGGAAAACCTATAATGATCAAAATGACATTAAAATGCAAAGTCTGTGCAGGATTTTGCTCAAATTTTAATGACTTCTCAGTGTGATTTATAGCTAATTTGAGACAAGACTGCATGATTAAAGGCATGAATGTTTAATGTGTTTAAACTGCACTCTGGGCGTCTCTCAGTGCGCCTCACTGTTACATGTGCAGGCTAATGGCTTTACATTTTACTTCAATCGAAACCAGACCAGGTCTACTTGAGTGAGCTAGGGAGCAAAACATTTAAAAGCTGTCATCATAGAATTTATTTTAAGTTAGTTAGTTTTCCACAACAGTTGGTCACCCGTTTCACCTGACTTGTTTTGGCAGATTTATTTTTATTATTTATTGTGCTATTACAAGACCATGTTTAAAAGTCCGCCTCCTGGAGTGTCGGATTTCTAGAACCTCGCTTAGGCCGGGTCATCGTAAACTTAACTATTCTAAATTGATTTTGATTGATCATAAAGCTATTGGTAAAGAGGGAGAATAGAACAAGGACAAGAACACCGCCTTATAAGCAGTGAGATCATTACAAATGATCCAATCCAATGTCTACATTTGAACATTCAAAAGAAAAACACAATAAACAAAAAAAAAATTTTTAATCAAAATGTCATCTGTTAGAAATGTGCATAATATAATCAACTTTTTCAAGGTCATCTTAGTGTTACAAAGCCGTCTGTTGTCATGTCTGTCATGCTGTGAGGATATGGTTTGTAATGTGCTCCTGCTCGTGTCTCCTTTAATGGTGGAAGGGGTATTGTTTCATGTCGATGAGTATTTGTTATAATTGGCCAGCCGGTACCTTTTTTTATTTCCTTCACCTCTTGATCCCCGAATGTGCTTCAATCCGGCCCATATTTTCTTTCCTTCCTCTTATTCTGTTTGTCTCTCTCTTCATCGCTCTTCCCAGGTCTCTCTGCCTCGGCCTCCTTGGTGTCTCTAGCCTGGATGATTGCCTCCTACCAGAAGGTTCTCCGGGACTCCCGCGACGACAAGCTGCCCATGTCCTACAAGGCCGTGATCACCCAGATGCTGTGGCACTTCTTCACCATCGGGGCGAGGACCGTGGCCTTTGCCCTCTTCGCCTCCGTCTTCCAGCTCTACTTCGGCATTTTCATCGTCAGCCACTGGTGGGACATGTGACCTGATGCAAAAGGCCGGACCCGCAATGACAGACTTATTATTTGACAAAATGATGAATAGCAATGGGATTTTAAAAAAGATAATTATCTGAAAAATTATCTGAAAAACTTTCTCTTAATTCTATTAACTGGAATTTCACTTTATTAAGTTTACAATTATTACCCAGCCATTCACTTGCTGCATTTACTTCAAAAGAATATTGTAGCAGGAAAGATAAATTATTCTCGCTCTGTTTCCAAAATAGTCTTCACAGTCATACAATGAATTTAGTGAGATACCTTTTTGTTTACAGTATTGTACAGGAAAACAGCTTAAAGCATAATTAATCGCTGTATACAGAACTTTTTAACAGAGGCCATCGCTGTAATAAAATGCATGTCAGTATTAAACAAAAACAAAAATTAGAAAATAAATAATAAATAAAATAAGTCATTTTTCTTGTTGTCCCTCCAAATTACTACATTGTTCTTATTAGCAGCCGTTCTGCAGTGTTATTAACATTCCCAGTGTTAATAAGGGTGTTGTTCATTGTCTCTCAGGTGTGTCATGACCTTCTGGATCATCCAAGGTGAAACTGACTTCTGCATGTCCAAGTGGGAGGAGATCATCTACAACATGGTGGTGGGCATCATCTACATCTTTTGCTGGTTCAACGTCAAGGAAGGCCCCAGCCGCTTACGCATGACCGTCTACTATTCTGTGACGCTGGCGGAGAACGTGGCCCTGACCGCGGCCTGGTACACCTACCGCGGGCCCCACACCTCCGACTCCTATGCCCTGGTGGTGGTGTGCCTGGTGGCCTGCAGCTTTGCCCTGGGAACCTTCTTCATGTTGGTGTACTACTGCTGGCTGCACCCCGACGGGCCCGTTCTGGGCTCCCAGTGGGGGGGCTGTGTAGACGACGGTGGGGTGAGCGCGGGAGGGGTAGCGGGAGTGATCGACGCTTGCCTCACCCCGTCCCAAGGGTCCCAAACAGACATGGTCATCACCAGCCCTCCGAGGACTCTCCCCAGGACTAAAGACACGGGGGAGCCGGTGCCCGGGGAGCGAGACAAGGACAGGGACAGGGACAGTTGCCTGCCCATCTTCCAGGTGCGCCCCTCCCCTTCGTCGTCCCCCGCGCTCCTTCACAGGACGTCCTCCTCGTCTCGTGCGCTCGACGGACCCGTGATCCGGATCGACCTGCCGAGGAAGCGATACCCGGCCTGGGACGCGCACTTTATCGACAGGCGCCTTCGCAAAACCATTCTGCTCCTGGAGACCACGTCGGCCGCCAGCCCGAGGATCCAGTACAGGAGTAGCATGATGGGCAGCAAAGAGGTCTTAGAGTACGAGACGACCGTCTAAGCCGGCTGGGGCTCCTAAACTTAAAAGAGCAGCCTGAGACCCGAGACTCAGCCTGGGATCGGCTCTCATCCTAGAAACACCCGACGCCAGGAGAAGCGCGGAAGGGTGACAAGAGTTTCAAGCAACTCTGATCAACTCCAACAAGAGTGTCAAACTTGATTGTAAAATGTGAAGCGCAATCTGGGAACAAATCTCTCCCCTTAAGGCGCCGTGCGGGAGAACGTAGCATGAATGAGCCGTGGGAAGTAGAGGGAGTAACACTGGAGGGAGATAATCTTCGTCTTTTCTAAAAGCTCGGAGGTGAGACATTTGATCCCTCATCCTGGGACCCAGGAGTGTTAGATTTAGTTTCATCCTGCATGGTTAGAGCAAGAAGTAAAAGGATTTGAGGGTAATTGAGAAACAGTTCGCCGCATGAACTTGAGCCTCGGACCCGAAGATTCAACAGAGACTTACAACGGGGACTTTTAGAGGCTGTAGTTTGCACGGGACATGCAATCAATTTGGTTTGGTAGCAAATTAGACATGAATGAAAATATTACTCAAGTGATTGGGGGGGCGAAGACGCCTTCACATCTTTGTTAAAACTGAGTAAAATTGAGTTGAGAAGTCGTAGTTTTTTTCAATCTTTTTTTTATGGAACTAACAGAAAATAATTGAATTCAGCTTTTTATATCCAACCACGTACAAAAAGATAAGTTCAATTATTTCCAGTTAGTTTAAGTGACGCACAATAAAAATATACTGAAAACATAAATTCAACAATGACAAACAAATCTCAACCCCATTCGACATGGATTGACTCAAGGCGTCTGGATTTCTATTAACCTCCAACATCACCGACTCATTGCCAATTAAGTACTCTTTAATATTTAAAGAAATGCAATCGCTTTGCACACACACACACACACACGACACACACACTGTTCACGTGTCAGTTTGCCGTACCATCATGCCTCCGAAGGTTTGCATGTCCCTCGCGGACTTTGGTAACCATCCTTTGAAACGTTCTGTCCGCGGCGTCTAAAGAGAAACGTATGGACCGACACATTGGACTCAAGTCTTGAGATAAATGAATTACATCCCCGCTGCTCCGTCACCCACCAACTTCATCAAGAACTCACCTGGAAGAGATCAGAACCGGTCTGGATGTAAGCTGGACGACTCCTGCAACACCCCCCCTCTCCCATATGCCATGCTCTAACTGGCCACAAACAGGCCTGTGATGTACAGTTGAATAAATAAGGATGTCATATATAAGCTACTATAATAAGCTGTAGTTGGTGAATGACTTTTGGATGAAGACGCTTCATTTGCGCGTAAGAGTCTAAATGTTTTCTTGAAATACACGAGATGTAGAGGTAGAAATGGTATCATTAGCAACCTCATTATGATGTGAAAAACATTCTCCAGTGTTTAATCTTTGGCAAGAACAGTATCTGATAAAAAAAAAATACATTGATTGTTTTTGCAGGCTAGCGAGTTAGAAAAAGCTGCTGTTCATTGTTACAAATAGGATGTTGACAAGGGTTTGGATTTTTGAAAGATGTTTACAAAATAAAACCATGTACAGGCCTTCAAAGAAGATTCAATCGACAGATGAGAAATCCTCTTTGTTCCTTCGACCTGCTGTTGTTGAAAGAAAAGGAACCACCAAATTCACCGTTCAGAGTTGTTCAGCAGACGGCTTCAAGGGTTGAGGTTTAACGTCCGACTCCCCAGTGTGAATGTGTTACTATCAACTAGAAGCAGCGAGATGCTGAGACATTCCAGCGTGGTGGGCAACAGCACCTGGAGAAAGAATAGTTTAAAAGAACAAAACACTAGCATCAAAGCTAACTTTTGTCCTCTCTCATATTACACAACAGATCTCTCTTTGAAGTTCTTTAAAAACATATTTTTTCATCTTTAAAAGCCATAGTTTAGTGTGTGCATATAAGGTGACTTGTGATTTGTTATGAAGAAAGTTCTTCGAGTCCATCCGAGAAACATTTATACCAATGTTGTGATTGTTTTAGAGAAAGGGAAACACAAGACGTTAGCATTTTTAGCAATTAGCATTCAAAAGCATTTCTCTTAGAATCATTACATTCCCTGTTTCACTCCGATGCATCTCAAAAAGCATGTTCCTCAACACACCTTTAAGATGCATTTGAGATACTGATACATGATGCAGTTTAACTTATTTTTGTATTGTACCCCAACAAGCATTTAGTGGATGAAATTGTTCAGGGTGTCGCCAAGGGTTGACTGCCACAAGCACAAACATATTTTGGCACAATAAGAACTCCTGTTTGACTATGAACTTGTGTCAAAAATGTTTAGATTCTAATTTTTACAAAACAAGTAAAAACGCCTCTGCTTTACTTAAATGCCATCTCAACTGTCATTTTGGCAATTCCCCTGTGTCAAAATGTAAAAAATTCAGCTGTTCAACGTGTATGAACCACGTGACCTTAAACACGCTGACAGAAAGTAAGTTAAAAAAATCCTTAATTCGAGTAATGTACTATTAACGTTTTAGGAAATTATCCTCAGTTTCCTCCTGCTGCCACCTGAGGCCAACGCAGATGTCATTGTTGTTGCAGTCTCCAGTGTGGGTTTAATTATCACCTTTATGCTGATGATGCATGTGGATATTCTGAAGGGACTCCCAGGATTTCCAACAATGTGTACTTAAGGTCCATGCAGTCACAGTGGTTTATATACTTGCTTTTAAACAATGCATTCATTCAGTTGCAGCATTTTTCACATGCTTGCATCCAATGCAACGTCCGACCTGTTCTCACTACCAACTCAATATCAAATATCAACAGTTGGTCGATGGCACTCGGCACCCGACAAGCTTTAACAAATTCCAACGTAAAAACTATTTGCATCGTTTAGAAATGGATGAGATTAGATGGCAAGTTTATTTCAAAAGACGTCACCTGCATGTAACAAGCAGAAACTCACTGGTCAAAAACTGACGTGGGAGCGCTGCAAAGAAAGTCGCAAGCACAGGGCCGCACATCTAGCGTCAGTATTCGACAAGTTGGTATGTTTTAGTTAGTTACTTATTTCGTCTTTTAAATCTGTTGTTTAGGTGTCAGAGTCTGCCAAGGAGGCAGATTAATTGTATTCTGCCGGTGAGTTGCACTGTTATGTCCGCGCTGTGGAGCATCGTCGTCCACACACACATGCAGTGTTAGAAGCAAGTATGTAAGCGCTCAGATCTTCACGGGGGTTTTATATAATGCCCAATTAGACGGCAAGGGCAAGCATATCCATGTCAACTCTCTTTCATGCTCTGCAAGAAAACAGTGTCTGTGGTGGGTCTAAATTAATATATGAAAAATCAAGATTAGAAATTTAAAACAAATATTGTTAAAGACTCTGTATGACCGTGTTATCCTGACAGTGTTGTGTCCTAACTGAACTGGTGTATGTCGGCACAGTGGTGGCAGCCACTGCGATGTTAATGGTGCTGAAAACAACAATTCCATGCCACGTCGAGCATGACAATGTACAGACAATGCATATGTAACCGCCCGGTCATGGGCAGAGGACGAGGCTTCGCTCTCTCTGATTGGATAGTGAAGCCTTTTGTGGTTGAAGTCAAATAGAAGCGAAAACGCGGTGCGCTAGTTGTAAATCAACTTAAACAAAAACATGTTAAAAAAAAGGAAGCAAGTTCAAAAGCTCAAATCATCTTTTATTAATTGATGCAAGTATTTATGTTTATTTATTTTTGTATTTTTTATGTATATATTTATTTATTGTTTACTCTCTCAGTGGCCATGTCTTTGGTATGACTCTTATATTAAGATGTAAAAACTGAAAATAGTCTTTTTTTTTTTACTCATTCTATATATCTGTATATATCAGAGTGGCGCTATACTAGGATGTTCATGAGTGTGTGTGCTTTGGTTTGTATGTATGTATCGTATGTACAGTACGTATGTAAGGAAGTTCTTTTGATAATGCTGCTTTACCATCCTCTGAGTGAATGAGCAGAAAAATAAACTAGTGGTGAAAATATCTATGACGCTGTTAAAAAAAAAGAGCTCAAGATGTGCTGATAACTGTAGATGGGAATAATACTGTAGTAAACTTGGCTCAACAGCCGGCCAAATACTCTGCTGTCTGTGTTTTCTTTTACGGTGGACATGAAAAGTAAATATTAAGTCATATATTGCACGTGAGAGCAATGCTTAATATATCAAGAATCGGGAATCAGGAAACATTTATTGCCAAAATATGTCAAACATACAAGGAATTTGACTTGGTTGGTGCGTGACAGTAGACGGTGTAACAATAGACACCAAGACAGCAATGCACAAGTAATAAAATAAAATAGAATAAAATGAAATGCTAATTCTATGGGTTAGTAGAATAAGGCTATGGGTTAGTATAAAATAAGAGAATAAAGTTAAAGTTAAATTAATTTAAAATATTTAAAAAGTTGAAAAATATTAAAAAATAAAGTGCACTAGCGAACAAGTGACAAAGTGACGAGTGAAAATAATTATTGAATATACTTATACTAAGCTTTCTGAGGAAACTACTGAGTGTTTTATTTCACTTCATGTCTAACTGCTTAACTTATTGCGTTTTAACATGCAGTGACATACAATGCACAGACTTAGGTTTTCCTCCTGCATGCATTTAGACTGAAGCAACAAAAGAATTTCATATTAGAGGATTATGGTGTCATTATGTAAATGTAAATTTTGTAAAACAAACAAATATAGGTCACTGTCATTTTTATCAATACCATAAATTAACCTTCCATAATCCTAACTGTATTTTAAGAATAATTTAAAGTGCCTGAACATAACACTGAATAGTTCAATAATTATTTTGTTTCAAAGAATATATGAGAACAATTAAGTATAGACATTTTGTGACTCAAGTTGATAAAACATTTTTAGTTTTTCCTTTTTATTCTTTAATGTATTAAATATTATTTGCACACAAATGAGACTTAAATAAATAATGCAAATGAAGAAATGTGACAGGACAGCCTAAGAAGTCACAGGCTCTTTCAACAGACCTCCCCCAAATATGAGGAGACAAAGGAGCAAAGAAGGACACACATTTTCTTGTCCTTCTGTACAATCCATCAAGAACGTCAGTTTTTTATCAAATCTCTCTAAATACAACTCTTCACTGAACCTCAAGGGTCTGTATTTCATAAATCAATGCACCACTGATGATCAATTTTGTTTTTTACTTCAATAACCGAAAATATCCAAATAGTTCTTCAAAACCTTTAACTTAGCGTCCCTGGGACGGGATGAGGCTCATTCTGACTGGCTGTTTGCCGCCTGGTTGTGTGTTTGGACTCTACTGAGGACTCCCAGGCGTGATACCAGAGCGAGGCAGATCTGGAAGGGAAGCTGGAGCTCATCCAACACTTTTTGCTGAATCTTCCCGCCCCGTTTCCCACATTTCCTCTTCCATCTCTTCTGTCTTTCCTCCCGAGGCAACAGCACCAAATCTCTCCCTCAAACCAACATTCTTTGATGTCTTTCTCACATCCTCGTCCCTCCAGTTGTTGTTTATTTGGTAGGGCGTCTCTAGAGATCTAGAAAGTAAACAACAATCTTTCCCTCCTTCCCTTTTTCACCTATTTTTCCCTTTGCTTTTTCTGTTTTCAGTCTGTTCTTCTTCTCTGTTTTAATTTATTACAAGAAGCCACTCAAGGCAGAGTAGTCCTCCTCTTTTTTTGTCCTTTTGTTTTTCAAAACTCCGTTCTCACCCACTTGCTCAGTGCCCCCCTCCCAGCGTCCAACCTTTGAGACCTTTGAGACACTCCGGGCTTTCTGCTAACTCCAATGTAAACCCACACGCTTCATTAATCGACGGTCAGAGTCCCTGAACTAGTGTGAAGAACGATAAAGTCCACTTACGCAGGAGCTGAGACCGCTGTCCCTCTAAAACCAAGTCAACGCCACCTTCCTTTTGTCACGTCTAAAAATAAATTGACGCTATGTAGGAGGAGGCGGTATGCGTGTGACAAACTGTATGTTCCCGGATGTTTGATTTTGAAACACTTTCACACACCCCGATTAAGCTTTGTTTGACTAGATGAGGAGATGAGATGAGGAGATTGTGTAGGTTCAATGCCACCTTCTTAATTCCTTCCTTACGCGCTTTTTTCCCGTCTTAGTCCCTCTTTTACCTTCCACTTCATCTCCTCCTTCCTTACTCACCATTCATCTTCTTGCTTCCCTTTCTTTGATCTTCATCTGACCTTCCAATCAACCCTCCTCTCTTATTCCTACAACTTCCTTCTCTTCTTCCTCCCCTCTCTCCATCTTGTTTGCTCTCCTCCCTCTTCCACCTTCGTCTTCTCCGTGATGCTTATTGTCCTCTTGAGTCAGACGTCATGTGGGATTTTTAGGTGTTTGAAGGATTCTGCTTTTATCATATCACTGATACACACAAACACAGATACACACGTACACACAAACAGAATCTTCGTTCCACTCACTTAGCCTATCGGCTACGTCATAGGTCTCAAAGCACGTCACTAACTGCATCTCACATGACTCGGTTTACGTCTTTTGGGAAACAGTTACAAAGACGAAGACATTTTTCATCAAAATAACATTTTGAAATGACATATTTTAATGTTGGTTGATCTGACACTGAGCTGGTGGAAGATCCAAGGTCAGTGCAGAACTTTATCCGCCTTTCATTTTGACACCTTTAAGCCCCCGGGCAACTTTCTCATTGCTGAAAGACAGACAGACAGAGAGAGGGAGAGAGAGACAGAGAGAGAGGGAGAGAGAGAGGCAGAGAGAGAGAGGGAGAGAGAGAGAGCACATGGAATAAAGAAAAAAACGACTCAAGATAAATGCCCCATCTTTGCCTCTCGTTGTCTAGGTAACTGGGCAATCGTTAAGCAGTTAGCCCTCCGGTCACCATGGAGTGGTTACCCTGACAATACCTCGACAATATGTGTGTGTGTGTGTGTGTGTGTGTGTGTGTGTGTGTGTGTGTGTGTGTGTGTGTTTGTGTTTGAAGTTATGTCGTATTTACTATCAGCTTGCTACCGTTTTTCTCCACAAATCTGCATTTTTTTGTATTTCCATCCGCTGCATACTGACATAATGTGTGTGTGTGTGTGTTGGTGTGTGTGTGTGTGTGTGTCTCTGTCTGTGAGTGTGTGCGTGAGTGTGCGTGCATGCATGTGTGTGAGAAAGGTCACCGGTTTGATATCATCTCTCTCTGCTTCCATCAAGAAATATGTATTTCCTTCCTTCCTCCCCCTCTCCCCCCTCCTCCCTCCTTCATCACAGCTCTGCCTCTCTGTGGCCAAACCTGCTCGTTGCACCGTACGACTCCAACAAGCCTAAAATACACTCCCAAATGTTTTGTTCCGAGGAGTAGTTTTTTTCATCTAGGACGGTAAGAATGGGATAAACCAGTGAATAAGTTGGCTGTTCCTTTAAATCAGGATATCTTTGTTATGCAATGTTTTGCTGTTTTAAGTATTTTGTCTCGTCTAAGCGCAACCAATCATTTCACAGCGTTTACCACGTCTCATTTTTCTCCACGTTTTTTTACTGGAAGAAGGCCAAACACCCCCTAACCACGAAATGTTGTGTACGTCAAGAATAATGGAGAGAAGTTGAAACTGGATCTACGTGCTGTTTGTGTTCATGAAAGAAATGTTGCAATGTTCTGCTGAGGCAGGTGAACTTAGTTGAGGAGACGTTCTCTGTGTCTTTGGGAAGCTGAAGGTTTATTTCGATTTAGTTGTTTCTTAGTTGGATTGAGGCAATTTCTGGGTTTAGAGACTTGAAAATACATCAATACATTTCAGAGAGAATGGCCCTTATCAGCCTCTGGTGGAGTTTCCTCTTGGACAGGAAATGGGCTTCCTCTGCTTCCTGCGCGCGCGTGTGTGTGTGTAGGTGTGTGTTTGTGTGTGGTAGCGTGTGTACGGCCCCAAAAGAACAATCAGCGTAGAGACAAGAAAGAACCAGAATGAAGCAGGCGAGACAGAAGCAAAAATAACTCCAACAGAGAGAGAAGTTCTCAACGTCGGGGACGATGGAAAAAACAACTGAGAGACAGATACAAAGTCAACAAAAGACAGATTGAAACAAAAGGAAAGAATTACTTTCAGGAAGAGTTTGGCAGCAACCAGGACTCATCTGACCCAGAAGAGGACCTTTCTGGGGGGGTTCCTGAATAGCAATGGACTATGAACCCAAGAAATCCAAGAAGGTAGGCCTACGATCCCTTGTGCTCGGCCTCTTTAGTGCCTCTTTAGTGTCTCTTAAATTGTCTCTCTCCAGAGATCCTGGATCTTTGAGTTTCAATCAAACCAAAGCGTGAGGCCTGTTCACGCCAGCGTTTAAAACGGCATAAATTGTGAGGCAAAATCAATGAGTTGCTATCGAGAGAAAAGCGACCTTGTCGGCGTAGTAGGAGGGAAGTGAATCAGTGTGAAAGCTTTTGCGCCCGTTTGGGTCAACTCTGAAAGCCAAATTTACGCTGTTGACTGAGAGCAATTTGTTTCACATCAGTAACCTTTGGAGGAACAAGAGCTGGAGAGTTCAGATTAGTGGCAACATATTATCAGTGATGCTGGAGCTGCTGCACAGAGGAGGAACGGTCTGAGGCGTCGATGATCCAAAATACTTAAATAATCTCTTTGTCGAACGAAATGATTCCTGAGACTAAAATACCAATAGAGAGTAAACAATAGCACATGACAGACTGTGACTAATATGCATATACACGTCCCTGACGTGCAGTTCTGTTATTAGCCATTAGCTCAGTAGCTGCATTTTCCTAATGGATAAACTTCTTCATGCAACATGTGACTCCATCAAAAGACACCTCCACCAAAGTCGACTCATTAAAAACCTTAGATTAGGAGAATCTCCTCCTCACCTCGTAATTAATTTGCTCTAAGGCACTTTTTTTAAGCATATTCATTGTGAAAAAGAAAAAAAAATCCAATTATTTCTCTTTTTATGTTTCTCCAAAAAAAGAAACTGGAGCAAACGGAAGAACAATACACATTATAAGACTGCTGTGTCTTAGAAGGAAATCAGGCTGAGTGCAGAGATGTTCATCAGACCTGAGATATACAGAAACCTGTCCTTGTTCCCCAGACAGGTTTTTAATCCGAAAAAGCTCATTTCCTCTCTCCATTCAGTGTGTGTGCGTGTGTGTTGCATCCATTCGACTCACACCTTCTGGACAAATTAAATCATGTGTGTTCTTGTGTGTGCGTGACAGTGGGTGTCTAACAGTGTGAGCTGTGTTGACAGTGAGTCTCAGCAGGGAGCTGTCAAAGATTACTGCTTACCTGTCAATCACAGCTCCGACAGCCAGGGGGATGTGCCGCATTAACACAAAATCAAACGCACAAACGCACAGGGGCACGCGTGTTCACACAAATTAACTGTCTTCTGAGATAATGTAGTTAAAATGCAAAGCCAAAACACCCACCTAGGGACTAGGAACTTCAGTTATAATTACAGCCATATTAGTGTTGAACATTATACTCACGATTTAGTAATTTTTAAAGACTCATCAGTTTTTTAGCATAAAGCTACAGACTTATCTTATGTAACAGACATAGTTATTTGAATCCAAACACCTATCTTTTCCCAGACTGAACCACGTTCCTCCGATGCCTAAACCTGACCTTCTTGCCACGGAACAAAAAACAAAGTAAACGTACGTTGGAAGTTTATTTGGAAAGTACACTTTGTAAGTAATGAACGGTGAACGCCGCTCCTAACGCGTGCAAAACTGACAACAGAGAGGGTTCCCAGAAGAGGTCAGTTTATCTGAATCAGCTGAATTGGCCACATTATTTTCTCTTTGGTGCATTCTTGTCTTATTGTCTTGTCTTCCCCAATGCTTATGCGTCCATCTCTTTTCAGAGTTTTGTCTCGCCCATCAAGCGGCTCGTCTGGTCAAAATCTGGTCGCAGGCCGGTGGATCGAGGCAGCGTTTACCGGCGCCCGCTGCACACTGTCCCTCTCTATCCCCCGGATTACCTCATTCACCCCGAGAGACTCATCTTCGACTATGTGGAGAAGGAGGTCAAGGTGATACAACAAAATACACACATATATATATATATATATATATATATTTACAGTATATGCCAACAGTGACAGCTTGATTTTTAACCTCTCACCTTAGTTCCTTGGTCACCTGACGTGGGTGTCGGTTTCACTGAACCCCTCCAGCCGAGACGAGCTGCTTCAACTACTGGACACAGCCAGGGTTAGTAATCAATAACCTTTCTAAAAGTTATTACTGCTTGGTTATCAATAAAATATCTGTATTAAAACACAAACACAGCCGATAATCAACCGCTATAACAAAAAAAGTCAATATGTCATTGATGAATCACTATTGCATAAATTTATAACAACAATAACAATAATACAATTTTGTTTTTAGAAATACATTAGCTTATTCTCTCTTTGCACAGCTCCTGTCTTCCACTGTTGCTCCACCTCCAGCGCAGCTTGTTTTAAAGAGAGCTTTTATCACATTCACCCCCCATACAAGAGGGGCCGAGGTCCTCTAGCAGATTAAAGTATATGGTTCATCGTCATAATCTTCAACCTATCAGATCTTTACTTTGACATGTTGGCCGTATTCTTTGACGTGCCAGTAGTACCAAGGTGCCCTCACAGGTACGTCTGCATTAACGTGCGCCGTGATTGGTCAGTGGGCCAACATGACTTTTGTTGGTGTTGAGCTTCATATTAATTTCACTTGTTACAGTGTCATGTAAATATGATGTGTTCACGCAAAACCAATAATAACCTACAACTGTAACGTCATGAGGAGGTTATTAGGTCATTCAACTTCAGGCACAGAAGGCCCAAGTAGAAAATGCACAGGCTGCCATTGTAATACAGTATAGAACAATAAATTGCAAGGAAAAAATTGTTCACACAGAGAAAAGCTTTTAAAAGAAGAATGTTTCAAGAATAGACCTAAAAGGGGAGATGGCTTTAGACCTAATTTCAGCTGGAGAATTGTTCCAGAGATTGGGAACCCGGACTGCAAAAGTCCAATAACCCTTAATCCTCAGTCGGGCTCTGAGAGCGATATCACCTGATGTAAAACTGCAGCAGCCTGTGAGGGGTTAGAAGGCCTTTCTTATAATGAAACGCCTGATTATTTAAAGCCTTGAAGGTCATAAATATTCATATTACATTTTTGAATCATCACAAATGTAAACAAACAGTAAATTGACTTTACTTTTGACTTTGGTCATTCATATCATACTCATTGATCCTCGACCTGTCGTCACACGTCCCTGTGTGTTGGTCAGCAGCAGCTGAAGCTGCTCCCGCTGAAGACCAGCGTGGATCAGGACTGCATTCTGAGTCTGTCCGCTCGCTGTCTGCTGCTCACATGGAGGGACAACGAGAAGCTGCTGGTGAGGATTCCCACACATGAGATCGCTGCTGCCTCCTACCTGAGAGACGATGCGCTGCACCTGCTGGTCCTCAAGACAGGTGAGGACACACCTGATTGAGAGACAGTGTCACTCACTAAAGTGAGTAAAATAAATATATATTGTTAGCTGAAAATTTCCTTTTGAAGTAAAGTTGGTTTGCGGCTGTTACGGTTTAATGGCTTGGCAGGCTAATATTTGCACACAGACACACATTCAAATCCATTCCTTCATTTTTTTTCTTTCTCTACTGAAAAGACACCAATCCCTCCACGGAGGGGGAATTTTGAAGCAGATTATCAATGTTTTTGCTTTTTGTTTGTTTGTTTTACCTAACACATTTTGAAACCTCCTCCCGCAGGCCTTAACGTGGATACAGTGGTTGCCGGGGACGACAGCTTGGACAGGAAAAAGCCGACAGGCGTGGATGGCCGACGCCAAACCATGAGCCACAACGCCGACCCTCGGCCTGCGGGGGGCACGATGGAACGACGGCACACCATCTGTGGAGTCGACTGGAGGCCGTCGCTGTCCAGGAGTAACCACGACAAGAACCAGAATGTGGAGAGAGGAGGAGGAGGAGGTGGTGGAGGAGGAGGAGGAGGAGGAGGAGGAGCAGGAGGAGGAGGCGGCGGGGGGAGTTTAGAGAGGAAGAGAGTTGGAGGGAGCTGGGAGAAGAGGCAGCAAACACGCAAAACCGGAGGCAGCTGGGAGAACCGCAGGGCACGACCCATGAGCGGCAGTTGGGGGGTGGGGGTGGGGGTGGGTGGCGTTGGCGGAGGGAGCTGGGAGAAGAGGCATGGAGGGGGAGGCGGTGGGAGCTGGGAGAGGAGGGGGGGAGGCAGTGGCGGTGGGAGCTGGGAGCGGCGGCAGGCCTGCACCGGGAGCTGGGAGCGGGGGAAGAGCTACGGCAGCTGGGAGAGGAGGAACCACAATCCCCTGGAGCCGACGCCCTGCCCCGACGCCTACTGCAACCTGGTGCTGCTGGCTGTGGAGAACAGGGTGGGTCACCGGGTCAGATCAGTACAAGTCATGATCACCTTCATTTGGTACGACCAATGGCTCATTCTCACGTGAGAACATCTACACCGTTCACAAAGTGATGTGGAAAGTATGTTTAGCGCCCCAGTCAAAGTTGAAAAATGAATTCAGCGTCCCCCGAATATCATGTTTTTCTCACTTCTTTCCTATGGAGTGAATTGGGGACACAATGTAATTTTCAGATGCAAATCTTGTAACCGTGCAAGGCACTAACGCTGAAAAGTGTTCACTCACTACAATTAAAGGGAAAAAAAGCTGGATTACTGTCACAAAAATAAGGTCAGAGAAAATGATTTGTTAACCGATTCAGTGTGTTTATCTGTGTGTGTGTGTGTGTGTGTGTGTGGGTGTGTGTGTGTGTGTGTGTGTGTGTGTGTGTGTGTGTTCAGGATGCTGCAGAGGAGTACTGTTCTCTGATCTGCCAGATGTTCCAGATCATTTACGGCCATCAGACCATCGAGTGTGTCGACAGAGCGGGATTCCACCACTCCATGCCAGACCGCTATTGGCTGGAGAGGAGTGAGTGACACATGAGCGCTCTGTCTCCGTCCCTCAAGGATTTTGTGTTCAAAATTGTGGAGCCGTTGTGTATTTTCAGTAAACTCGCGTCCTACTGTAGCAAACATGCAGTCTCATAATACATTTATAGACGCAGTGTGAACTCACTACTTTCACATTTTGCCGTCATGCTTAGTATTAACACCAGAGATCCAAACACAGCCAGCCTGGGTTCATATTTCAAGATCTTGCAGAGTTTTAATGAAAATGTTTATTTGAAATGCTTTGTCCCTGTGCAGGTGACAGCTGTCTGACTGACGTGTCCTACGGTTATGATCCGGAGTTTAGCTGCTGCAGCTCATAGTGAGTAGCATTTTCTCTTAAGTCTTTCTTAACTTTCAAGGTCTCCAAATAAATGCATTGTTTTATCAGTTCACAGAATATTCAAATATTTAGACTTTTCTTTTAGCACAGACGCAAAGTACAAAGCCTTGAAAATCTTTACAGCATGAAATAAATGTATTAACAACCTTAAAGCAGAAGATCTATTTGCATTTGATTTTATTATGGATCCAAATGTTATAGTTTTCTTAAAGAATAACACAGTAAATAATTTCCTTGAAGAAAAGCTTAGTGTTTACTACTCTTGTAGTTGACATTTGATCACCATCAACGGTACGTGATATTGATACTCTGTATTGATGCTCTCAGTGATGGATCCCAGGATGCTTTTGAGCTCTACTACAGCGAAACGTACAGCGAGAGTTCATCTCTCTCACCGCAGGACTCCCATCGCAGCCTGGCCTCGGCCAGTGAAGGAGGAGACAGTAACCCCGCCCTGGTGCTGATGCAGGAGTACATGATTACTGTGAGTATGTGCGTGCGTGTGTGTGTTACCTACAGAAGAAGTGTAATGAATGAACGGTAAAAGCAAAGTCTCTTAGTTGCCAACGGAAGCCTGGAGGTGTATGAAATGCTCAATATTAACTAGGCTACTTTATTAGAAGAGCAATTCAACTTTACTCCAAATACACAGGTCGCAGTAACAAAAGGAAGAGTGATTCTTGGTGTGCGTCTGCAAGCTAAAACAGGAATACGTTCCATTGATTTTTGTAAAAAATGTTCTATTCAATTATCCATTTATTAATGTGCAACTAGTTGGACTAGGAAACAAAATAGAAAAAAGGAAAGAGTATCGCTCGGTGTGCTTGGATGCTCTTTAGAGTCTTTCTTTGTGTGCACGTGTAGCTGCGTAACAAGCTGAGTCCGGTGGAGTTGCAGCACTTTGCGGTGCTGCTGAGGGAATACAGACTTGCATCAAACATTGACCACTTCTGCTCCGAGCTCCTGCATCTGTACGGAGACAACCGCAAGTTCCTGCTGATGGGTGAGAAAGAGCTTCACAGCCACGGCGCTCAGTTTGGGTGATTCGGACGAGGCATCTTCATTACTAACCAATCAAATCGGTTACAAGGGAAATTGATATTTTCCTCATAGCGTCAGTGAAGTGTGTGGAACATTTGCAGCATGTGTTGCTGTGAGGATATTGTTCAAACACTATTATAGGAGCCGCCATTGCCAGACAATGTAAAATCCAGCATTTAGGGGAAAACAAAAGCTGTGTACATATTGTGTTGTTGCTCTGATTTGTTGATTTGTTTTTGGAATCTTGCAGTTGCCGTTAGGATCACAAATCTTGTCTCTTAAACAATAAAGTGACAGTTTGAAAGCAAGAAGTTTCAAAGTGAAGCTTTAACACATTGACAAAATTCTTGAAACTTGAAAACTCCTTAAACTCTAAAGCAAAGGGGATCTTTTATAAATATTATTGTAATTGTAAGTGATTGTGATTTGTCATTGACAGCAAATATCCCTTGTTTGAACCTCGACGCAATTCATACATGTTTAATGCTTAACAAACACACCACTAAAATATAAAATCATTCAAATTCACTCTGAGGTGAAATGATCCAAACAACTCTGGAATGATTTCAGTTTTTATCCTTCTTTTAATAAATTTGCTCTGTTGTTGCTCTCTCATAGTAAGAGAGGACACAACCCAATCACGCTGCTGATCAGAGTCCTACTTATTTATTAAAAAACAGACTTGTTATCTTTGTTCCCCAAGGCATGCGTCCTTTCATCCCGGACAAGGACGTTGGGGTGTTTGAGAGTTTCCTGGAGAGCATCGGGATCCGTGAGGGGGGTATTTTAACTGACAGCTTTGGACGCATCAAACGCAGCATGAGCAACACATCAGCCACGGCCATGAGAGGGTATGTAGGTCAGCAGGGGTAGCGTCCGATTTGTGGTCTTCTCGAGGCTTTGGTTTGAAACCCAGCCGTGATCTGTGAGGTTGTACCAGCCTGCTGCTACATTTCATCGTGTCTTATTGATATGATGCATTTTGTTTAGCACCAATGTCATCCGACTCAAATTGTATAAAACCTTGTAGGAGAGAGGCCCTATTTTTCCTGACATAATGGTCACGTTTTGTTTTACTTTGATGCAAGACCACTCCGGTTTGATTCTACGTGCTCGACCTGCTTTTTGTAAAAGCTTGTTTGTTCTAAACTGAAGATTCGAGCGAGCCGGAAGTCAGAGAGATGCATTAAAAATGACACAATCTGCTGTTTTACCCCCAGCAGGTATGATAACGGCTCTCTGGCTTCGGGATCTCAGGAATTCAACCGACGCATTACTGACATCACCCACGACATCCAGGCCCTCGGCTTCCAGGACAAGCATGGGGACATTTTGGAGGAAGACTATTACCTTTGATGCAGCTACGAAAGGAAAAGGGAGATCAATCGAATCCTTGTCAAATTCCGTTTGAACTTTGAATCTGCCACCGTGCACCTGAGCAAGAGCAGCGCATCCGCAGTTCATTTCATGCTCATTACTGGACATTTAACCGTAAATATAAAAACTTGACAGAGGCAGCTTTTGAAATGTTGGCAATGCCATTTCAAATGAAAATCAAAACTCTAATGATTGTGTATTCACGTGTATCAGTATTTCAGTTTTATAAAAATGTATCTGAATGAAACAGAATGTTCATCCTCTGGCTATTTTTTAGGTGGGAAATCAATTCAATTTTAATTTAATCTTCTCAACACAACATGAAAGGAAAACAGACATTTTTAGAAGGTGGCGGTACAGTTTTGTCGTTGTGATCATCATGATCTCACAATCCAAAGAGTTTTCTCTAGGATCAGACAAAATTATCCAAAATAGATATAATTAATCTAAATATCTTGTTCTGCTAAAGATATCAAAATTATACATCATACGGTTATTGCGGTACCTTAGTTCCCACAGCTTATTTGGTAGTAGAGGTTCAAAAGTATTCAATAATATGAGTAATTACACGATAATAAGAGTCTGAGAATGTAACTAACAAATTGTGATCAATCTAAATACATTTAATATTTATATGTCATCCTGTAGAACCCCGTGATCCATTTTAAATCGAGGCTATGTCACTAAATTCGCACAAGATCGGGCACCTAAATCATTCATGGAGCTTCTTTCCTGTTTGATATTTTTCTGTAGCAGCTGTAATACCGGTTAGTGACCACGTGGTGGCGACTGAGGATGAGAGAGCTCGGTTCCCTCGCTGCTGAGCCAAAGGCTGCATGGGCCATTAGTGCGAAATTCAAGCCTGAGGTAAAGAAATAACAGAGAGATGGACAAAAAAAGAGACAGACGGGTAGATTGATTGATAGATGGATAGATGTACCATATCATTTGTAAATGCAACTGCATTTATATAGAAATATCAAAGAAAGTACAAGCTGACATCATATTTGTGAATGTGTCGGTAATAGTACGATGAGATCCACCCCCTCTTCCACACTCTCGCCCCCAAACGTGTAGTCTATGATACTAACACTGCATTGACCCGTTATCCTGACAGCAACATCACGACCTTCCCATGGTGCACTGCTTTGCTGTGCCCCCCTGCCCCCCCCCCCCCCCCCCCCCCCGGTCCTGTTCTCTGCCAGCCTGACTGAGCATCACAGCAGCAGAGTCAGAACAGCCACGGGCCTCACCCGAGTCATGCTAGTCTCCTCACCCGCATTATGTAATAGACCCACACTGTGCGCAACCACTTTTTGACTCATTTACCACCAAGTTACTTTGTTTAAGAGCAGCAGTGAAACACATGACGGTAGATGTACCAGGATAGATGGAACAAACGCAGAACGTTCCAAAGAAATTAAATATTAAAGATAAATGCAGGGGGACTTGTACAAGAGCACTGGGTGAGATAATAAAATAGAGTGCGATAGAGCGGAAGGTATATGGAAAATGATGAAAATCTTTCTTTTTGGTTGGAGGACGTTGGGCTTATTGAAGATGATATTATAGCTACATCTTGGACTGCTGTCAAAGGTCAAAGGTCATCCAAATCCATAACAATAAAAATGATACGACACGGTGCTGAAAAAATGTTCAGTTCTATTATCAGAGATCAACTCTGAGGTCATTTAGTGTAGTTTCAGAGCAACGTGTGTGTGTGTGTGTGTGTGTGTGTGCAGGCCCATTGTATGAACCTAATCCTCATCATCGGATTACAGCTGTGTAACCGCTGCCATCATTGTGTGGTGGCTATTTACTGTCGTACACATTAACAGAATCTCCTCTGCCTCACGTCATCATGGATAGTCGCTTCACTATCAGTCCTTTAGGGAAATACCCATTATATGTTCTGCTACAACACAGTGCTATTTAAAACACATATTTGTTATGACTTGCATATGCGACTGGAATTAATACTTTAATCCATATTTAAATATAAGGTCATATTTATTCTGAAATCTAATTTGACTTGTGGAAACAGTCGACAAATTATACGGTTTTATTTCACCTGAACTATTGTAAAAAAAAAATAACAATGATATTTAATTATTAATACGTAAATATTAATTAAAATTACACCCAGGAAAATAATGTTGCTTACCTGTTTTCTTCATGTGTCTTTTGCACACCATGTGCAGCTCAGCCCTTTGCACTGTAGTTTAATGCTATCATAATTCAACAGGCCGCATGTCAACAAGTAGCGGCTTTCAAAGCTTTTTCTATTACAACCTCTATTGCGGGGGTTGTAGTTGAAACCTTGGCCAGCTTTTGTACAGTCTGTTAAAACATGACATCATGCAAATGACAAAAACTTTCCAGTGAGATCAAACAGAAATAAATGATGTCATTTTATTGATTTCCATCCTGCTTTTGTTCCAGCTGCAAGGTCAGTCGTTTGTTCATTTGTTGCTCTGCAGATGAAGGGGATCAGGGCGTGAGTGTAAAAAAACAAACTCCCAGTCTGCAGGGATTACATGGCGGCGTGCCCTACGGATTATATTTAGCAAGCTAACAGTCATACAACACTGAGGGGTCATCCTGCTGATCTGACCAGGTGCCACTCAGCCCATGTGTTGGTGTGACTGCAGGGATCAGTGTAGAGAAAATCCACTGAGGTTTCATAACAAACCGGCAACAGCCAATCAAAGCCGCTGTCAGGTGGAGCTTAATGCCTCAGCAGACCTGATACTGCAGAGATGAACATGTCAGAGGAATTACGCAGACAGTGAACAGTAACAGGCGGGCAACACGGCTTGGAGCTCAAGCTTTAGACTATATAGAACCTATTGTTGCATAACTACTATTGTGATTATCAGATTGTTTATAAAACAGATACTGAAGCCATGACATCATCTAGGATGAAAGCCACAAATGTTGACCTATAGTAAAAATCAACATTTCATCAGAATGAGAATTTTACAAACAGTCACCATCAGGGCAATTGTTAAATACCATGCATATGACTTAGTTTAATAGCGAGCTAGCTGGCTGAAGGGCTATCTTTTTTTTAAAGTAAAGTAAATCCTAAAACGTTACACTCTCTGATACTAAGTAGTAGAAAGACAATCTGCTTATGATACAAATAATATTGTGTATTTGTGACATTGCTCTCATCTTTTTTTTTAAATAGTAGCCTACTTTAAAAAGGAGAATCAATGTTTTTTTAATGAAAAAGATAAATATAATTGGTTAAAGTGCACTCTTCACCCTCGTGTTGTGTCTATTTACATGCTTGGGCAGCGGGAAGCGCTCGGCGCGTGGCGAGGCGTTATTCGCGCGCCCCGTCCGGGCCAATGGGGGAGGAGGAGCGATGTGACAGCGGGTCTCCAGCCGAGCCACCGGCGCACTTCCTCAGCGGGACGGCGGCATGGCGGCGATAACCGCCGCCGTTAGCGGCAAGAAAACGCACGGTAACAGGGAGCACGGCCGGAGGAACCGGGAGAACTCGCGCCGGAGACAAGCCGCTCTTTTGTTTCTCAGCAACATCTCTTTGGACGGGCGGCCGGTGCGGAGTGATTCGACCGACCGCGTCGGGAGCCTCCGGCACGGAGACACCGACTTGGAGGCAGCCGTTACCGGCTCTCAGGTGTTGGCCGAGCTGTGTCCGGAGCTCGCGAACGCCGGAAGCTACGGGACATTCTCCGGCTTGACGGCGGCCGTGAGCTGCGGGGACGTGAATCCGTCCCCGGCACCGAGGACCGGTCTCCTCGGCATACCGCCTATCCTCGTCCTGCCGTCGGACGCGGGCTTCGGGGGCGCGGGCAGCGCGGAGGTCCTGCTGCGGTGCCGCCGGGACTCGCTCCCGTCGCCCGGGAACCTCAACCTGCTCTTGCCGTCCCCGTCCAGCGTCAGCATGCTGCCGTCGCCTCTGGGACCGCGGAAGTCCTCCACGCTGCTGTCGGTCCAGAGCTGCAACTCCGTGTCCTCAGAGCCGCGGCAAAGGTGAGAGCAGCTCCGGGCGCGTGGGTTCTACTGCCGGGTGAGCGCGCGTGCTCTTTCCCCCCCCCCTAAGCTCCGACCCGTTACCTGAAAGTTTCAGGTATGGGGAGACGATGACGTCATTTGTGGGGGGTGGGTGGGGGGCTGGTGGAGTTGAGAGTGTTTACACTGCCGTCCGCACTTCACGGGCTGGTTGACACTTGTATGAGGCTGTGAATGCCCTTTATTGTGTGTGTGCGTGTGTGTGTGTGTGTGTGTGTGTGTGTGTGTGTGTGTGTGTGTGTGTGTGTGTGTGTGTGTGTAGCGGTGATGCAACTTTTCTCTAGTAATCGGACTTGCTGCATGTGGAAAAGGTAAGATAACATTTAGAGTAGGAAACGAGGTCTTTCCGATGCATCTTCATCGTCCTGATGGGAGCAGCCTGGTGCTGCAGTGGATTGTTAAAGCTTCTCGTCTGCATCATATTTATAACTGTAGACACATTGAAATTAACCCGCAAAGCCAATTTTCAGAGCCAGCTTTTTAACTGAATTATCAAAATGGGGATAATTTTTCCCTCGACTGACCAATCAATTTGTCTTTTGTTTCACAACTACTAGCAGGTATTTAAAGTTGGCTCTAAATGCTCTTAGTCTCTTTTTAATTTTGCATCTGTGTCTTTAATAAGACAGTGAATAATATTGCAACATGGCCATCGTTTTTAGGTTTTGCGTAAGTATGGGTTGAATCTAAAGTGTTCTTCTGTATTTCTACCAATTAATCACAAACGTGAATGCACCGCATTCATTTCAGCCACCCAACTTTGGGTATTTTCTTCATTGTAAACCAACAATGTTTTATCCTTTTTGGCCTGTACTTTTGTCGGGTGTAGTCGCTTTACCGACTCGCAGCGCGGGTTAGATTCCCGGGCGGGACGGCCCTTCTGTTTAGGAGTACGTGTATTCCTTGTGTCGGCTCTGTCCGGGTTCTCAGGCATCCTCCCACACTCCAAACACATGCGGCCTTGGTTGATGAATCCAAGTTGGCCGTGAACGTGAGCTTGAGCGTGAGCGGTTGACTGTCTAAACACGTCGGTCCTCCAAAAATCCTGACCAATCCTGACCTGTCCAGGAAGAACTCTTTGTTCGGCCGAGGCCAGCTGTGACCGTCTCCAGCTCCCCGCGACCCTGAACAGGATAAATGTTCCCAAGATGATGGATGGAAGGATCTTCACTTTAATCATCGTTTTCTTGTGCCGCTCTTAATTTACGAGCATCTGGGAGTCTATTTAAAAAAAAAATTGCAGCTTATCTCATCTCGTTATTAACGTGGGACTGAACAGCAGGCCGAGAGTTCCTCTTTTTATAAAACACCCACGGACTTCCCATTTTGATCTTGATACAGCAGATCAAACGTAATGCAAGAATATCAATAACGTTACCCTCAGCCTGAATAGCCTACAGGAGACGTCACTGAAGAGAGTAGCTTGTGGTTTTGCAGAGCGGAAGCGAACCTGGTGACGGTTAAGAACCACCAACAGACAACGTGATGAAGTCAAAGCGTTTTCAGTGGCCCAGTAACCCAGAATCCTTTTCATTTCAGCGTTTACTACAGTCATTGAGGATTAGTTTGGATTAGTTTCCTGACGGGGGGGAAAGATTTAGCTTAGATCAGAAAGTGGAAAAGGGGTGAGAGATGAACTGTGAAGAGTTGTGCGTTCTTGGGGATGTGTGGCACACGGTAGCCGCGGTTGGAGACTTGCAGCACCGGTGTGAGTGCTGATGGATGAGCTTTGTCATCGCGTTGGCAGCGTATCAAACCCCGACAATCCGCCGCGCTGGGATAATGACAGCTTAACCTATTTACACCTAACAACCGGGCCGGGAAATTAGCGACGGTTAACAGTTCATCCGACCGCCGCACCGGCTCCCAAAACAGCAGATGCGTTGACTTCATTTTGTGCGCTGGTGCATAAGACAGTGTTGCATCGCATGGCCAGATGGTTGTTGTCGGTGTTACAAATGCGTGCAACTCACCCACTAAGTATAGTATTGGTTTGTGACAAGGCCTTTGCAATGGAAGGTTTTAAAAGAAGGTTCTTTTGCAAAAGGCCTATATTTACAATTATGTAAAACAGGAGAAAAGCCTCATATTCTCCGACCTGCTGATGGCAAACGCATCGCACAACAATATATTTGTGAAAGGCAAGTACAAGCCTTGGCTGAGACTGTTGGTGACTTAACAAGCACCCTTATCCTCAGCCACACACTTCCTGGTGTGACGCCGTCAGATACGATCATGAGCCGCGCTCGTGGTCTGTGACGCGCCTCTGTGGTCAAGTCCTCCCACGATGACATCATGGATTCAGTGACCAGTTTAGTCGACGGCTCGACAATGATGAGGGTTGTTCCTGGTTTGAATCAGGTAGAGTTTCCTCCTCATGAGAGCAAATGTTCTTATTTGAAACGTTTTCTTTTTAAGACCTTGAGAGGTCCTTCAACACACAGCCATATAACTCCGAATGGTGAACAGAATGTACTGTGCAGTTAGCTGGCTGCAGAAAACCAAGACTGGTGCATTGAAACGTCCTTCGGGAGACAAATTTAAGAGGATATTGTTTTTTTAAATATTGTTTCAGTAATGGCAATGCATAGATACTAATTTATAAAACACCAAAATGACCACCGATTGGAGGGAACTCCTTGGTCTCAGAGTAGAATCAAATCACCACATGTGTCACTAAACGGGACTAACATGATAGTTTGTTTGGATTTCATGGAAATATGGTCTTAATACATGAACATGTTAAGATATATTTTGGGTTAGCAGGTCTTCGTAAAAGGGACAAATTTAATATAACGTAACTGAACCCTGTGTGTCTTGTTCTTCTTGTTTTAAAGCCTGAATTACACTAATAATGTAATGTAACAAACTATATAATATCATACAGAAATATAGTTAACTGCACTGTTATTTGCCTTATATGTAAATTACTGATGAATTCTTATTGTGTATCTTGTAAAGCACTAGTGTACTCTCTCTCTCTCTCACACACACACAAAAAGTGGCTGCATGCATGTAAGTTTTAGTTGTGCGTTTCTAGATTATGCACAACTCTCTTTATCATCACCTTTTCCTCGAACATGTGCTCATGAATGTGGATGATTGATAAGACCCTTCACCTTCAGAAGGGCTGCGATTATACTCATTAATTATTACAAGTAAAGTTAGCGAAGCACCAACCTAGAGCTCTTACACGAGTCTTAACTTGGGTTTTTTCTTCTGTTTTTTGTATTACAACCTGAAATGAAAGTGTAAATTTAATTTAGGTTGACTCACACAAAATAGTCTATATTGCTTCAACTGCAACTTTATATGTTCTTTATCCTGAAATTCCAAAACCTACATTATATTGCACGTTATTAAGATACGTGTGGAGTTAATCGGCAAATGCTCTGGTTCAAAATGAGACAACCCTTTTTTATGGACCCCCTTTTTGAACCATGAAAAATGCAAAAACGTGGCGCAGCTTGTTGCTTAGCCGACCCGGATGCCACGGATGCCTTTCAGCACGGAAGTAAACATTGATCACCTGCGGCCAGTTAAGAGCAGTGAGGAGTGAGCAGTCTGTGATGGTATTAAACGCTCAATAAAACGTTTCCTCATCGTGAATGACAGCAGAAAATATAGGCTGATGGGTCCCGTTGTATGTGTGAATGGCTGTGGACACACACACACACACACACACACACACACACACAGTGGTTACCCCTGTGGCGATAATAAAGTCTATTTCAGGTCAAGGACTGATCACCATTCACTAGAAGTAGGATGACCTGTACGCAATCATGAGTGTTATTAGTTTTATTGGACCGCATGTGATGAATGTATTTGCATAAACAGGAAGAAACCCGCACGAGTAAGTGACATCGAGGCTGTAACTTAATAAACCGTTACTTTAAGATAAGAATTTATGCACAAGCATCCTTTTTAGACCATAAATGTTATTAACATTTGGAAGGGACTATTCTGAGGGTCAGTCGTGGAAGACCAATCACACCGGCCAGAATCTGTGTAATTGTGTTTATTGTCATTTTAGTCAAAGTAAAACCACATTGAAGTGACACGCTCACTTCTGTAGACGGCCTTGAGAGTTCAAATGGATCGTCGTCCCTACAGATCAAAAACAGCAAGACATCTGCAGAGACTGATTAAGCCAGTGGGCGGGTGTGTGTGTGAGAGTGCGTGTGTGTGTGTGTGTGTGTGTGTAGAGCTTAACCACTGCCTCTGCTTAGCAAAGCTCTATGTGAGATGGAAGGAACTGTCAGATCACTAATCAAGTCGGTGTGGTTCCGGTGTTTGTTCAAAAGTGTGATGCCTAAAATAATCTTAATTTGAGGATGAAAGCAGGTATTTTTAGAGTGACGAAAGGAGGGATGGACGGTGACACAAGGAAAAAAAATGGGATGTAGATGAGATAAAGAAATGATTCTAAGATGAAACAACACCAGCTATTATTACTGAGACACTGGTGTTGTACATGAGTTTTGAACTGAAAAAAATGACTCGTCAGCTAAACAAAAGTCCCCCGAACAGCCTGCAGTTGGTTCTAAGTGACAAATGCAAAGTCAGTGCTTCCTATTTGATTTAATGGAGCTCTTGTTAGTGTTTGAAGGGAATTCATTTACCTTGAATTTTTCTCAAACACTATAGTTGGGGCCCACATTTTATATACACACATTTTAAAGTAGCATTGGTTGTAGTATAATTCCTAAAAGCTTTTGTGAAGAACATGTTTAACCTCCAGATGTCGTGCAGCATAAAATGTAATCATTTTAGTAAAATGTCCTTTAGTTGAGTGTAGTACTTCTGGGTGCGTCACGTGAATGTGCGTCACGTGAATGTTACGTACGCTGACTTCGATAACCGACCCGGCAATGACAACAAAGCGAAACCGATTACTGGCAGTGACTCACTGCCAGTAATCCTACTGCCAGTGAAACTATATAATATCATGCAGGAGTCCCTCCTGCATGCATCGTCATGGACACGTGCACCAAGTCCCCAGTAAGTCTCCAGCGCATCAATTAGTTTGGCCTCTGGCCGGCAGCCTCCGCCTGGGGTTCTGCCAGCGAGGGAGAGAGATCGCTGTGAACGTTGCATTGCCGGGTGGTTATATTTTCTTCGTTTGTGAATAAATACTGTTGTTATTCTTATGCTTTTTTATTTCTTTTAACCGCATTCAATCAATAACGTTTATTAGTCTAAAGGTTTATTAGCAGTTAAATGGAAGATCTTTAGATTCTGTCTGCTGAGTCGTCTCCAAATGACATCAGAGGGGAACTAAAGGAAATTATGTAAAGCTAAAAAATGTCCTCCTGGACTCCAGGCTAAACGTCATTGTGACTTCACAATATGCAAAAATGGAAAGTGATGACATAAAGTGAAGTGTAACACAACTGGCAGTAATTTGAATTTGACTTCCTAGTGAATTATACATGTTCTGATGAAAAGGCACCCGTAGTTTATAACTGGAGACATAAAGCAGCCCCCACTATGCTAATGTTGAACTGAACAATAAGCAGATTCAGCCACCAAAATTATATATTTTTTAAAGTAAATATGATCCGTTGTTTCCTTTCATATAGTCATGCGTTAATTCACACTCTGCAACAATAGACCTGAAGCGCTTTCCTGCTCAAACACCTGTGAGCTGTTTTTGAAGAACCGAATGTCACTGTTTTTGTTTTGGCTCGTTGATCTCCGCTTAATGGGCCATGGATGAAAATATAAAAAAAAAAAAAAAGTATCTACATTCATCATCATCGTCATCATCATCATCCTCTGCAGCGAGGGAACTGCAGACTGGATCTTTCCATTCCCACAGAAGGGAAACTTTCCATAACATCCCAGGGAGAAATAGCCGTCTGGTTTTCATGGAACTGGGCCACTGGTCTACAGATGCAAAGCTCAGATACTGGGACAGATTTAGAAAGGCCGTGAGAGCAACGCTGACAGCTATCACACTCTTCTCTGCAGACGGTGGGTGTTTATGATCACGGCGTTTTCCTAACGGAAGCCCCCAAGCTGAGAGAAATGATTTAAAGATAACAGATTTTTATTGACTATTAACTACCGCGAGGAGCCTTGTTTTTAGTCTCCGTTGAAGAACCTCGTGATCCTCGCAGCGTGTCAGGCTTTGTTTGTTTGGTTCCTCCAAACTTGTTAAATTAAGTCCTGACGGTTGTTTGTAGCAACAGATTGTGAGACGAGTAAGCGACAGCCAGGTGTGTGCGGGGCCGGTTGTTGTTTATTTCATGACATAGTTCTGCATTTCCTTCTGGCAGATGTTTCTAGAGAAACATGTTGGCGGTTTTTTGAAGGGGTTTTGTGGAGGCTCGGGTTGCTCAAAGGTACTTTAGCAGATGCGTTGACTGTGGGATCAAACCTGGAGCGCTGAATGTGCGTCGACCTCGCGTGGCCACGTTGTTCTTCATCACCATCGTCATCCTCTACAAGGAGTGTCGGGCCGTTGGGCTCTTTGCATTCCCACACAATGGAAACATTCCAGAACGTTCCGGAATGCTCCGGAATGACGAATGCCAAGAGGATTGTGTCATGTGACCGTGGTTACAGTGGATAGAATAAAAGTAGAATTGTTATGTATAGACCCATGGTTTAATGTTACTAAAGAAGTGACAGCTCAGACTGTTCATACATTTGAACTTTATTTTCATCTGGAAAAGAAGACATTTTTTAGATGAACGGTTGAAGATGAGCATCATGGTTGAAGAACGGTTGAAGATGAGCATCATGACTGTGACTTTTCTCACACTTCATGAGAGGTTTTGCAGAGTGACGCTTCTCCTACATCATGAACAAAACAAACAAGGGGGTTGTTTTGGTGGGGGAACATTTAAGGACCATTAAGCTACCCAGATGTGACTGCTGTATCACACACTCACGCACACACACACCAGCTTCACACGTGTGTGTGTGTGTGTGTGTGTGTGTTTATTCCCCATGTGGTATTGGACCCGGTCAGCCATCGAAAAACTGAAACAGATGCAGATCTCTCTCTCTCTCTCTCTCTCTCTCTCTCTCTCTCTCCCTCTCTCTCTGTGTCTTTTTAAACGTGTGCGAGCAGCATTGTGTTCGGTTGTGTAACAGCTCTGTTTTTGAGTGTGTATATTTCAATGTTGAAACCTTTATTATTATCTTTTCATATGGTCCTTTAAACATAACTGGACAACATATTGAAGTATCAATATTTTGATATATTGAACTTTGTTTAAACCAAACTGATAACCTTTTGTGTGTGTGTGTGTGTGTGTGTGTGTCCATGTCCATGCTGCTATCTTAATGTTATGTAACTGCTGTGATGTCAGAGAGCTGACCTTCTTGGCCTGCTTCCTCGTTGAGGTCCATGGTTTTAATCCACAAGGTCGACACAATCACAATCCGTGGCTCATCCCCTGACCTTCAGCAGATACACACACACACACACACACACACGTCATCAGACTCATCGTGGTGACACAGCTCGTTCTTAGTAGGTTAAGCTCAGAAACAGAGTAAATGTAAAACAGAAAATCACTAAATGTTTTTTTATTTCTTACATGTATGACTTATTTTTATTATTATTAATGCTTAAAATCATATTCCTATAGAAAGAGGAACAGCGGCATCGGTCCCTCTGATGTGAAGGAGAAGGGCCGTGAGGTTTACAAGACTTTCCAGTTTTCAAGATACTGCCACAGCCAGCATGTGTTTTGGCTTGTGCAGCAGAGTGTTCTATTGTGCTGATTCCTAATGGAGGTTCTGAAATAATAACGTTGCGGTTCGGTGGTCTGACCCAGCCTGGCTTTATTACTCCAACCGTGTCAACAAAAACACATCTCTGCTTCCTGGACCTTTCACGCAGGACGAGGCAGCGCCGCCGCTGCTCCCTGAGACACATTATTTACAAGAGTAAATTAATGAATTCATCTTTTAGTAAAAATCACAATCACATCTTTTTTTTTTTTTTTTCTCCACTCCTAGCTAGCCTAGCACTAGCCTCTCTGATCTGTTGTGTTTATCTCCATTCTGTCTCACCGTAGGACTCGTAACCTCTCTGGTGGCTCTCCAAGACCTCGACACACCAAGAAGATCCACTTCATCAAAAACATGAAACAGTACGACACGAGAGGCAGCCGGTAAGAAGGACACGTTATTCAGCTTCACAGGGTGAAAGACGGAAAGAGCTGGAATCCTGGGAACGGTCCACTAATTTAGTGGTGGGTTTTTATCACTTTTATGAAAGTTTTAAACCATCACAGCCACATTGTGCCAGTTTACACAGGCCTGAGCAGCGCGTTGATCCCTGCACAACACGGTCATGCATGCAGGGGGGGTACGAGGTCTTGTGAACTATTCAAAGAAAGTCACAGCTGTTTCTGGAGCTATTTTCAATCCAATCAGTGAACGCTGTTGTCCAACTAGACTGCACTTCCTCTAAACCCCTGTGGAGTTATTCTGAACACTTCCAACTGGAAGAAAAACCATAAGAATGTTTTACGCCACAAAAAAACATGAAATATAATCTGTCATATCTTTTATGTTGGAGTGTTCCATCATTTCTTGGTCTCTAACTTTTAGCCTTCACCAACCAGGCTGCCAGGCTGAAGTGTGCAGCCTGTCCTCCACAAGTGGAGAAGAACGGAGCTGCAGGCCGGACAATGTCTTTCCGTCCATTTCTTCCTGTATTCTATTCTTGTCCTTCCTTGCTGAGTGTATAAATCTGACGTCTGTGTCATCTGAACACAGACACACACGTCAGATAATAATAGACTGAGGGCTGATTGTTTTAGAATAGATTCAGCTAAGAGCAGAGCTGTTGTTTGTGGATCTGCCAAGTCTCCATGTAAGATCAGTTCAGATCAAATAATCTTATTAATGATTGTGTCTATAGTACTTTGACTATTACACTAGAAGAATTGTAGCCCCGCAGGGAGCAGCAAGCTTGTACACGTTCGTACTGGCCCCCTCCATTTAAAATCTCCCGGTTAAGACTGAAAAGCCCTCCTGCTTCAGACTCATGATATTCACTTTTCTCTATAAACTGCCGTGTCTTTTTCGTTAGGATTTACTAACTATAAGAAACGATTCCAAATATACAAAGGTTGTGACTGTGACTCATAAAACTGTAAATAACAGGGGGATAACTGAATAGAAACAGCACGCAATAAAGAAAATACTGCCAGGGCACACTTGTGTGATGATGACCTCCACCCGGATAAATTAAAGTCAATAACGGGTTACACGTTTATAAGGCATAACTCAATTACCTCACACTTGAGATTTGTCTGCATCACCAAGTTTAGTAAAATCGACTTTTTAAAAACAATTTTCCTTGAATTCCGTTCGGATGTTGACTTGGTTTGATTTGTGTGCAGTTCTTTGTGCAGGTTACAAACCCCGGTCCAAGGGTCCTGTCCCAGTGGGATTAGTACAGTTTTTCTTCAGTGTGATCATGGAATACTTTGCCCCCGGGGTTCCGAAATGTGTGGCGATAAATGGATGTGTGGAGGGGACAGAATTCCCAGCAGAGCCTCATTTCCAGCGGGCCTGTTTTGAGGCTTCTGCTGTTTCCGCCAAGCTTCCCGGCTTCTTCCTGCTCTTCACGTTTCACATGAGTCACAGGGAACGAGCTGCGTCTCAGTGGCCCACGCAACCAACTGCAGCCTCACACCCAAACCCATCCGTCCCTAGGGATGGATAGAGGAGGAGGTTCCCAGGTTATAAAGTTAAATTAGGAATTATGGAAAATAACGGTGAAATCCAACATTGATCATTTTCCAGAAGCCCAGGACGTATTTAGTTAGCTCTTGTTAGTCAACTTTGACCTACTACTTCCTCCATTTGAATGGTAGTCACTTCATGAAACCGTAGAACCTCCTCCTGGGACGATGAATTACAGCCACAACATGAACGATGTAAACGCCTCTTTTCATTCTAGGATTAAAGTATGCAGAATTCTCTTCTCAGCATCTGTTCTCTTCAGGATCATGTCATGTTTGGCAGAATATCCACAGAGAATTGACTTCTCAATGTGACTTTCTAATCAAACTTCAATATAAAACAGGACTCCACTACATAAAAAAGGAAGCTGCTTATTTGAATCTTTTCAAAAGATCCCATCATTTGATTTGATGTTGATGGTTCCTGCGAACTGAGATAAAATCTCTTTGGAAATGAAGTGGATAAAATGGCTCATAATTTAATTAAATGTTGCTTTGCTAGTGTGCTTCCATCCAATGATATCATGGCATCCATTCATCATTCTGCTGCAACCTTTCAGTGACAAGGAGACAAGAGGGGGGTGTGCAGAGCGGCCATGACCTCCTCTGTTGCTCTGTCATGCTACATTCTGAGCTCACCCGCTTTTCAAAGGCCCGATCGAATGTGAAGGATTTAAATTAAAACCGACGTAACTCTGCTCCGCTCAAATTTCATCCCGATGGGGAATGCTTCACGGTACAGAAGCTAAAGACGCGCCCACTTCAGTTTCACTACGACGCTGTCACAGGTACTGAGGTACAAAGAGATGAAACTAGAATTTTGTGAAGTCTTATTAGTCACGCCTCCGCTGTGTAAAGGCCTTCAGCCTGCTGGCTCCTCAAGTTATGAGATCCGGATTTGCTCCTTTTCAAAGCTTGTATTTTATTTGCTCAAATTGTTTAATCCAGGTTATGTAACTACTTCGGTAGATCTGCTGCTCGCTGCCAGGATTGTGCAGTGGTGTCTTAGTTTTGATTTGGCTGCATTTGCCTCTGGAGCCGTTCCCTCTGACAGTGTCAGGATCGACCTGATGTTATTTCTTTGGTCCTCAGTTCTCAGTGGAGCTGCAGCTTAAACACTCTGCAGCCTGTTTTTAATGTTTAAGGCTGTCTGAAATAGTCACGGTTAGTGGTTGGAGATCTATTGGCCGTGTGTGTGTGTGTGTGTGTGTGTGTGTAAGCTTCATACTCTCAAAGATGAGTGTGTTTATGTTTTCACACACTGTGAATCCTCTTCCAGTCTCTTTGGTGCCTGAGCCAAAGATAATGACTGTAAACATTTTCCTCTGAGAAACAAACCAGGCGATGGATGTGCAGTTTCTGCTCCATCGGGATTCATACTCAGAGGATCTGCAACGAAATACACACACACACACACACACACACACACACACACACACTCTGTTCCATCGAAACCCCATTTAAACAAGTTGTTAATGAGCTCTGGTAAGCAGGTGTAGGTGAAACACTTCTATTATTATTTGTATTATTATTATTATATTGTTCTATTATCATCTGAGGGTTGAGTGAGAGATATAATCCTCCTGATCAAACTTTCTATCAGACTATTTTTTTTTCAACATGTGGTTGTATTTTGTCTTCATGTTGGAGCTGAGCACATCCACAGGTTCTGTTTCCACCAACTGGAAAGGTGATCACGTTATAAGGTCTTTGTGTTTTAATGACTGTGAATCCAAAAAGAACGTTTGAGTTTGATTAAAAAAGAAAATCTTTTCGGTTTAGTTCCGATATTCATTGTTCCGCAACAAGAAGGTAAATAACACGGTGAATGCTATTCATGCAGTACATCTACATCAAAGTAGAACAAGGATAAGATAAAATATCATGTTGTTATGGCAAAAAATAAATGGGTTACGGTTTGTTTGAGCTGAGTAATTTCCTGGAAGTGTAATATTGTAAATGTGTGCTTAACATGATCCAAAATGTTATTAAAATCAGTCGTAAAACAATAGCAATAATATATCGATAATTGCTTGATAACAAAGTACTGCTTACCATCTGTTTAAATTTCAGTACTTTTATTACATTTTTTTTCTCCATTTCCTGGCAAAATGATTACATCATCAATCGTGAAAAGAAATACCCATTCAAAAGAATAACATTGGTAAATGTAATATTAGATCAGTCAAGGCATATAATTGGGTTCAGTTAGTTAGAAAACATTAATATCCACACGTATCTCTGAACAAGGGCAATAAAACCTAAAAACAATACGATTAAACATGATTGTTGTCACATTCATCTCTGTAACAGTTAAAACAGAGGAACTCCTATTTACAGTTAAAAGTTATTTTAATTTTATTTATTCGATGGTAGATCCAGGTTTTTGGTTTGCTTAAAGGGGAAGAAAGCCGCCGGTTTGAAAGAAACAATTCATCATCACAAACGAATATTTTTGAAAATCTGTGCCACAACGTTTGTTTTCTGTGTTTTCATTCCGCTGAAAATGTGTCATACGGGGAGTTGCTGTTCACCTTGACGATGCTGATTGCTGCAGTTTCTCTTATTTACAGACAACCGGACAGACGTAACTGCGTAACGAAGAACACCCGTTTGTTTGTCTTTCAGAATCGTGCTGATCTGTGCAAAGAGGTCTCTGTGTGCGGCCTTCTCCATTCTGCCCTACGGAGAAAGCTTCTACCTTAGGTAATAAACACACCTGCACATGCACAAACACACCTGCACACGCACAATCAGCTGAATGTAAGAGAGGAGCGTGGGAGAACAGCCCGCGCTGGCCACTGAGAGACGAAGAAGAGGAAGGAGGGAAAGTGAAAAGAAAAAAAACACGTTTTCCCATGAGCCTCTTGACTTGACCTGAGGACTTTTTTACACAAACTTTCCCATGGATAAACTCTTAAACCTTCAGACACACTGACAAACATGGTGCACATTTATCATGTTCTGCTCTTCTCTCTGACTCCAGCACATACACCGCAGATACTGTATAAACACAGCTGAAGCGCAGATGTTATTGCAGTTATGTAAACTTCTCCTAATCCCTTTCCCTCTATCACGTCGCACACACAAACACCGATCTGCACACACGTCACACTCGTGCACGCTGGAGGAAGTATCAGTACACATGGAAATGACATCAGTTTTCTGCAGCGGTGTGCCGGGCACTTATTTGTTACAGAAACTTGTGTATCGTGTTGTGAATCCTTCTTCTCTAAGTCGTCCTTAGTTTAAGTTCCAGATAGCAGACGGGCCGCCGGGAGCGACCGTTCTCACGTCCCTCTTAACCTGCACTGCCTCTGTCTCGCCAGTGACCCGACGTTAAACCACACCAGGAGGAGGCACTCGTCTGGTAACATCTCCACCACCCTGGAGATGCTCCCGGGCCTGGAGGGTTTTCAACTGGACACCTACGGCCGGGTAGATTAACACACATTCCCGGGCGCTCAGGGAGATGATGTTTTTGGATTTGGATCTCATCAATTCATCTCTTTCTCCGTCTTTCAGTCTGTGTCGTACGCCCAGTTCCTGTACCCGACCAACGCCCTGGTGAGGCACAAACCGTCGTCGACCTGCGACCTGACGCTGCAGATTCCAGTTTCCAGGAGTACGCTCAGCATGCCGGGCAGGAGCTGCCCGCCCAGCAGGCTGAACAGCACTGTGGGACTGGACCTGGGTAATGCGCACACACGTCGCACACACGTCACACTCACACACACACACGTCACACACACACGCGTTGTTGGTTCCGTTTGTCCGCAGGATTGTGGAAAAACAGCATGGCTGATGTTCATCGGACTTGGAAATACATTTGAAAGTGTGCTTCTAATTTCAACACTATTGACGTCATACCGCTACATATTGGATCATACCAAATGAATGTAATATTGATAGTGGACGTGTCCCTGCTTTTGGAGTCGGCCTGATAATATTGTTGAGAATATATGTGATTGTGGCTGCAGAGGGAAAGAGAATAAACACATGATAGAGGGATGAGATTCGGGTTTGAATGAAGAGAGATTTACTGGAGTTCTTGTTATAGTTTAAACACGTGTGTGTACGTACAATCTACAAACACCCACCCACAGTGACAGAGCCCCGTATTAGCCCCTAAACGTCCTTTTCTAATATGGAACCTTTCATTAAAACATCACAGCTGTGTGTGTGTGTGTGTGTGTGTGTGTGTGCGCACATTGATGGCAGGTTTAAATTTATAGTCTTCTTGTTAAGTGTCTCTCCCAAAGCGGCCGTATTCACACGTCTTATGTTGCTTGGAGAACTAATCACAGAAGCATTTAGCGATCAGGTGGTTTGGTTCAACGTCAACATATGCACGTGGTTAAATAGCAATAGTATAATTAATACAGCCTGAATTTAAGAGTTGAAGTGGAGGCGGGCCAGCAGTTCCTTTAGTTCTGAGTGTAACGCATCACAGATTGTTCTGGTTCTTTTTTATAGCTCTCAGCGGGGATCATTTCTCCCTGCATGACATCTTTCTGCTGATTTATCTTTTCACTTATTACATTGTCAGGCTCTTCAGATAAAAGGAGATTAATCTTTATTGATACCCAGAAGGGAATTGCAATGCATTGCGATGTAAAGAGATGTTTAGAGGTAAATGTAGAAACTATACGAGAGAACATTTCATGGTAGAGTAACAAGTGCGATTAATAGCAGCAGATATAAACACCGTACACCAGAATAATAATTAATGTGATTTAGTAATAATGCTTAGATGTCTGATTTGTCATGAGTTAAAAAATAGATATTGACAAAATGGGTCATTTCTGAGTATCATATGAATGAGCTATTTATTGTGTGTGTGTGTGTGTGTGTGTGTGTGTGTGTGTGTGTGTGTGTGTGTGTGTGTGTGTGTGTGTGTGTGTGTGTGTGTGTGTGTGTGTGTGTGTTAAGGTCTTGAAGATGTGACGGACTACGACCCGAACCTCCTCAGTGACCCCCAGTGGCCTTGTGGGAAACACAAACGGGTTCTGATCTTCGCCTCTTACATGGTAAAGAGACACTTATTGTGACGTCAACAATCTGCGGCATCACAAATCATTCTACAATTAAATATACTTGACATTTGCCACTATATTTTTGAAACAGCAGTAAATGTTCAGTGAGTATTTATGTGTGGCGACACCACTGTTTGGTAGCTTTGTCTCTCTCTTTTCTGAATTTGTGTTACACATTTTATATGTGTATGATTAGTCACTGAATTAACCGCAACGTAAGCCTGGTTCACAACACAGTAATTTAAAAATAAGCCACAAATATAATCTAAAAAATTTAATTTAGAAAAGTCTGTATTTATTGTGATAAGATCTTTTCTCTCCTGTGTTTACACATCAATGTAAAAATGTTCTTTGTCATGATCATCGGTCTTTGTTGTTGTAATACACATTTCTGGGCACCAGAGGCTGACGTCCACCTCTGCAACATTCTAAATACGATTTAAAGCATTTATGTTTCATTCCTAGTGGAATCATTTCTTACCAGTTATGTAAAGTCACATCTTTCATGGATTGAAATATATCTGAATAGGTGCTAATTTGCTATTTGGGAAATCATGAATGCTTTCGACTGAAAGTCATTGGGTACTGGTGCACTTCAGCCTCTTGTGGCAGACATTAGTATCACATTATAGTTTTTTGCACCTGTTGTTGCATTCTTCTCTTCCACCACTCTTTCCATCCTTTCTTTATTTTAATCAAATCTTCTCCTCCCATCTTTTATCGTCCAGACAACAGTAATAGAATACGTCAAACCATCTGATCTGAAGAAAGACATGAACGAGACTTTTAAGGAGAAGTTTCCTCACATCAAACTCACTCTCAGCAAGATACGCAGGTAGTATTTGAGATAAATTGACAAAAAACATTAAAATGTATTTTAAGTTTATACTATCATTCCAATCGGATGCCCAATTTGTTTTACATTCAGAAAGGCTGAAACTTAATAACTGTCTGTGACTTTCATGCTGTTTGTCTCCCAGTCTGAAGAGGGAGATGAGAGTAGTCGGGGAGGATTGCGGGATGCAGCCCGTCACCATCGCGATGGCGCTGGTCTACTTTGAGAAGCTGGTGCTGCAGGGTCGACTCAATAAACAAAACAGGTCCTTTAACATATGATCCTCATGTCAGACTGCTCCAATGATCAACGTATAACTTCTCTACTACCGTTTGAATTATTTATTCAAGACATATAGGCTATTCACCCATCTCTGTTCACAGCGGCTTCATTGTTTCCTTCATATTGATCGTGTTTGGTATAAACGTTAAACAACCTCAAATGTATTGCAATCATCATTTTACATTAAGTAGGCGTTCCCTCTGCATTGCACTCATTTCTAACGTATTAGGAGCAGAGGGCTGTGAATGAACACATGCGCGTGAATCTGACCTGTTTCAGGTCCATTAGTAAAAATCTTCCCTCATGAGCTCCTCCGCTCTGTTGTGGTTTCACAGGAAGTTGGTGTCGGCTGCCTGTATCCTGCTGGCTGCCAAGATCAGCAGTGACCTCAAGAAACAGGAGGTCAAACATCTCATTGATGTGAGTCACTCACACACACATACATTATATGATCACAGAAGTTACCTCTGACTGTATAAGAGATCTACATGAGCAGATGTAAAACAACACTTTCTGTCCTTCTCAGCCGTCCTCACACACATTAGAGAACAATCAAGCTTAGTAGTGGTTTAGTGCTTCAGTCTGCGTTGTGTCTCTGTAGAAGCTGGAGGAGCGTTTCAGGATCAGCAGGAGGGAGCTGATATCGTTTGAGTTCACCATCCTGGTCGCCCTGGAGATGGCGCTCTACCTCCCTGAGAGCAAAGTCATGCCACATTACAGAAAGCTGGTGCAGCTGCAGCAGTCGAAGCAGTGACACATTGATCCCTCCCTCCAGGAACTCTCTGCAACCTTCACCTCCAACCCACGATGGACAGGTGTGTGTGTGTGTGTGTGTGTGTGTGTGTGTGTGTACGACCCCTCAATGGCGCGACAGCACAGAGCACATCGGCGTCCCTCCCTCTCAAACCAAAGCGACGGCACACTGTGATTGATGGTTCAGCAGCACGCCGATGCCTGGCTCAACGGCACCGTGGGAATCACTCCTGGTCAAATTCCTCATGAGGCTCAAAATCATGTCTTCCGTAAACAAAATTATGTTTTGTTTTCTTACTATCTTCTTTGCAGAGGGTTTAGGAATAGAAGCTAAATAAACTTTCATATTCCTGTTCGTTCCTACCTTGGGTTTCCAAATATTTTGATAACTCAAGAGTTGAAGAAGAAGACGCAGAGACTGTGATAACAGAGAAATTAGCGATAAAGGCCAAAGATAACGTATTTTAGTGTAAATGTGTCCAATCATTAAACAAGACGTTGTTTGCATTTGACAATCACTGCATTTCAAAGCATCTTTAATCTGAACTTCTGAGTGATTTCAGCAAAAGTAGCAACATTTTGAACAACATTCCCTTTTCATTGTATATTTTTCATTTCCATTTAAGCTTAAACTGGTTTCACTGGTCAGGATTCTGGTTGGGTCTCTCCCTCGCATTGATGACGTAGCGTCAGTACCTTTCTGTGTGCAGCTCTGACTTTAAACTGTCGCGGGAGGGTTCACTGGTTCACAGAAGCCGCTTTACTGTAACACATATTTACACGTTTAAGTGCCTTGCTTAAGGGCACTCGGATATCAGTTGTTTCTATCTCGTCCGTCCGTGGATCCAGAGGTTCAAGCGGGCATCTTTGTCTCCACCTGTCTTCTGTGTTTGGACCTCTGTGTCTCCAGCAGCAGACTGCTGCGCCCTCTGGTGGTCGCAGAGAAGCGCTGCATCTACACAAAGATGCTGCCATGGTGACGAGAAGCGTTGTTCCGATCACACTGCAACCGGCACCGTCTCTGCTGCAGCAAAACGCTTTCATGTCATCGTGTTTTTGGGAGAGGACGGCTTCTTGAGTTGGACAACGACGGTGTTCGTGTTTGTTGGAGGCAGCTCGCTGTAGCTGCAGACTTCCTGAGGCAACACCAAGTACCAAAAGTACCTTCCTGCTCTTTAACTACTTTAGAAAACTCCCCTTATTTATTCTGTTATTTATTATTTTACTGTGTCATAAAAGGGAAAAATATTTAACCAGGTAAAATCTGCTTTGTCCAAAACCGAAATGAGTTCTTTTAGAAGTGGTCAGCTTTTATTAACGGCGGCCATGTTGGATGAGAGAATAAAGCACAAATACTTCCTGTCTGGTTTTTGCACTTTTCTTTTTTGTTTCACAATCCTGACTCTTTATTTAATCACTAAGTATCAAGGACGATAATATTTTTTTTCCATGGAATGTGTTAAATGGTCTTTCACTGATCTAATGTGTTGACAGTAATTTGTTGTATTTTGGAGCAGGGGAGCTGATGATGTTGACTAGAAGAGTCGATGGGTCACATGGTATCAGATTGTTTTGAAGCTCAGGCTTTAAGTTTTGTATGTTTCTTCAAACGTGTCCTCTCCTTCTCTGAGTGGGACAATCATGCAAAAACTGCCGAGTCAGAAGAGGGAGAGACCGTGTTTGTGTTTCCTTCTATGCAGCCACTCATTGTCATCAGTAAACCATGCAGCGATTATAGTAAAATCTCCTTCTCTTCAGTGAAATGACTGTTGTGAGGAACATTACAGTACAGCAGTACAAAGTTTGTAAATGAATTTGGACTAAAACTATTATCATTAAAAATAATGTATTTTGTTTTTTATACATTGAAAACGGCTCTGCTGAAATTTAAATGAATCATTTGTAGTTAAGCAGCTAAAACATGTTGTAGCATGAAGAGATGTTCCTGTTAAAGACGGAGGTTTTGGTTGCAGTTTTCTCTCCTGCTGTTTTAAGTAAAGAAGAATCCATGCCTCATTGTTTGCACTGTGACACTGAGTGCGTTTATTTTCACCTATTTTATTTTGACCTTACGTGTTGTATTTATTTTGTTTTTTTATCAAGTAACTACTATTTGTGTTGTTCTTTAAAGTAATGTAAAGCTGTGGGGGGAAATGTGTTTATCTTCCATTCATGATTATTGTTCAAGTACAATCATTTTACATTTCTTTTAAGTTTATTGACAATGCAGCCATGCAGCAGTTTGGCAGCATTGCCTTTTTGGCTTTAAATGATGTTATTAATGGGGAATTATTTATATTGTTTTTGGTCCTTGTTGCATATTAATACTGATGAAAACAACAAAGGTGAGGCACAATAAATTTTGGTTGGAGCCATTCAGATTTTTTTTAGCGTGTTTGGAGTGACAGCTGCTGTGTCTCAACTCAACAGTAAGGTACTGGACACAAAACTGAAGCTGAATGAAAATATTTATACAAATATTTGGCAAAGAATAATGACCATATACTGTTTAAACTGCCAATGTCATGTCACGTTTATTTTCCTTAATAAAATATGAATTACTACTTCTGTTCTAGTCCAGTATTATTTTATCAAAGTAAGTCAAAGAGACAGTTTAGTTACAATTAACGTTACTATGGAAACCTAAAGGGACATTTATGCTGAATCTAAGGCAGCAGTTCTCAAACGTTTTCTGTCACGACCCACTTTGGAGGAAGACAGATGTTCATGCCACACCGTCCCAACAAAAATGTTGTATGAAATGTTACATTTTTATTGAAATAACGTTTTGTGACTCCTCCATCTATGCTTTTAAAAAAGTGGAATACCAAAAAACTAGATTACTCCACAGAAACGAATAAAATGACCAAAGTTTCATCCCTGCAACACAACAAATATTTGGCAAAAAATAGTTTATTTTCACTGTAATTAACCTGTTTTGTGCTGTACATCTTTTCAAGATAATAACAAGAGTTTCACACTGCATATCCTTTCAAAACAACAACGATATGCAACCTGTACAAAACAAACACAATTAGTGCAGGTATGTACGAAACATCTCACACCTTTAATCAGTATCAGCGGCTGCAATGAGGCGGCTTTCCTACAAATGTTTTTCTCCAAGCCTGAATATGTATTTTACTATTTAGCGTTTCTTGAGCGTATTTTTGCTAAGTACAATCCAGGAAGTGCTAAAAACGTTCGTCCACCAGAGAGCACTGACAAGTTTATTATGTTTTAATGTATCACTCAGTTAAATAATGGTCACACTTATTTATAAATACCCATGGACTGTGTTTATAGCTGTTTGTTCATATTGAATCTGAAATATAGAGACTGCTTGCTGGAGTGCTGCATTGATGGATGATTCATTTAGCAAACAGGCATAAATGATGCAGCACTCTGAGTAAACTTGCTTGTTTGTCACATGAGTATGATTTCAGTATGTGTGCTACCTCATGGGAACTGTTAACTATTTCTTGGTATTAAACAGCGTATCTGTACTTCTCTTTTGTCGCTACACATTGTGGTATATATTTCTCAAATTGAGAACTTTAGAGATTTACAGATTTATTCGTCTTACATCTCAATCAACGCAACCGGCATCAATCCACCGTCAAACAAACACCGTTCAAACGTCAACATTCATTTCAACACACAAAGTAAGCAGCTGTTCACAATAAACAAAATACCGTTTGTGAGCAAATGTGCACAACGAAACTTAAACTTCTACCTGTTCACATCTTCTTTATAGAACCTGCCATGACTAAATGTGTCCCAGCTCTATTATTAAATAGTATCGTATTAAAGACACTGCGTGCTGAACCCAAAGCTAAATTCAAACATGTATTCTTACTTTCTCCTGAGAAGTGGCTTCAGTGGAAAGTTTGAACAGCAGACATTTCTAAACCAGGAGATGCTTCTTCCTCTGAGATCTCATCAGACGCCTCGTTGGCCTGCAGGAGAAACGGTTTGTGTTAATATCAGCTGGCGTCAATATTAATGATGCTCACTGTTCAAAATTTACTCAAACTCACCTGCGAGACATTAACGGAATCACTTTCTACAGGAGGTTCTGAAAAAAAGTGCAGAGGATTAACATGAAAAATAAAAGAGTATTTTGGATGTTCAGTTCCTTTTGCTGTGTGTGTGTTTCTTGTGGCTTCACCTCTGCTGCACCTCTTGCTGCAGATTATCAGCACTGACGCTGATAGAACGATCACCATGACGACCAGAGGCAGACGCACATACAGCAGCACACCTGTGGTTGTTTGAGCAGGTTGATGATGAGAAATATCTGAGAGCCTGCATAACTGCCAAGATAATAATATCAATTTAATATTTAAATGATGAAATAAATTCTTTATCACAAAAAAAAAGTCTAACCTGCTGTTGTCTGTGTCTTCTGAGTGGTCTTGGTAGGTTCAGGTGGGGCTGATGGAGGACTGCAGCTTCCTGTGCTGGAGCTCACACTCTGTGTCGTAGTCTCTGTGGAGGCTGATGGGACTGATGCTGATAGAGGTTGGACAGTCGTTGTTGGTTGAGAAGAGATCGGAGCTGAGAAACACACAACGAAACAACAAAGACACAATTACACAACACCATACTGATTGTACAGATACACATATATCTGTGGTAACATCTCACTTAAATAACCTGAATCATCTGCAAATGTATCAATGTATTTCTGATCACACAGTGAAGGTAATCAATGCGTTTCGTGCAACAAAATACTCAAATCAGCTGCAGTGAGTGACAGTCTGAATGTATCAGATATTTACAGTTAAACTGTTGTTTTAAGTGATGATGAAACCATGATGGAAATATGCAGCTCTAACGTTAATCATTAGACTAAACACATGCAGGTATTTGAAACATCAACAGCTGCCAGTGAACAGTTAATTCTCTCAGTAGAAACTCACCTTCTTCAACTGTGATCTCAATCCCCCTGTATGATGGTGAGACAGTAAGAGATCTATCCAAACCACATCTGTACTTTCCTGCATCAGACTTATTCAGCTTTGTGATGCTCACATACAGACGTGTAGATCTTACTGGATACCTTCCTTCTTTATATTCAATGCTGTATCTGCCACTCTCAGCTGTGACATCAGTGGTTTTAATGAGAATGTCTCCTTGTTCACACGGTTCCTTACAGAAGATCTTTGTTTTTCCAGAGAGTTTGAATTTGCATGCAACTGTGATGTTTCCTCCTTCCTTTCCTGTTTGGACGAGAATCTCTGCATTGATGAGACCAGTGTTTCTGCTCCCCAGTGCTGTTGAAAGGATGATCAATCAATAGTTATTATCTGGACTTCCTTTCTTCCCCTGGATTAAACTACCCAGTTACACTAGTCTGTGATTGTGTATGTGAAGAAATATTGTCTGAGGTTAGATCGAAAAGATAAATTCAAATTCAAATTAAAAAAGCTTTCAGATCACTAAAATTTGAAAAATTGTTTTGTTCATTTATAAACAATTTCATTTAAGATTTCACTTCATCACCAAGGTCAGTATTAAAAACAAATAAAACGTAATATTAATATCTGTTGGTAGCTTGTAGCTATAAAGCCTGTTCAGTTGGTTTATTTACTAGTGAGAATCAACACAGTCAAACTAGTAAAAATGATACAACGGAAATATGAGTTACATCTCTCTTCTGAACACACAGAATAGAGAACTTATGCTGATAAAATTAAATTATACAACTCATCCAATGCATGCAGCGTGTTTTCCCAGATAGATCTTCTTCTCACAAATCTGCAGCTGTAGTCGGATTTACTCGTGAGTTTGACCCTTTAATTCATTCTTGATTCAAGACTTTTGTCTTATTTGTATTTGCTAAATTGAAAGTACATTTACAAGTAGTCAAGCAGTGTTTTATATTCAACTGCATTCATTTCATACTTGTAGTTATTCTGACAAGATTTGGACAACAATGTGGAAAGAATAGTGAATAGTAATAGTAAGTACTTTTTGTACTTTGAACTTTTATTTGGAACAGAATGTTTTAAAAGTTATTCATAGTATTTCAAGAACTCAGTACTTCTCCCCCCACTGAGTGACTCATACCAACTCTGCACATCCTGTTTAACCACAGAAAGTATTACTCTAACCAGTTTGAGATATGAAACTCTACTCGTGAGAAACAGTTTATATTGCAAAGCTCAACTGACCCTTTAGTAATAGCATTTCAACCAGGAATATTTATTACCAAAATATGTCAGACATACAAGGAATTTGAATTGGCGGTTGGTGCATAACAGCAGACAGTTAGACAAAGGACAACAAGACAGATAAGACAACATAGTGCAGGAGGAATAAAATAAAATAGAAGGCTATGGGTTAGTGTAAAAATAAAGGAATAAAAGTTAAAAAGTGCACCAGCGAACAGAAAGAGACAAGTGAAAGTGACAGGTGTATGTGCATGTAAATAAGAGAATGGGAGAAACAGAAAGTCAGCGTACTCACAGAAAAAGAAGAAGCAGATCGAAGTGTCTAAAACGTTCATGTTAAAGGTTCTGATGGTTAACGGAGCCTCTCTTCAGGCTTCACTAACAAAACAGGAAGTGTTCACTTCTCTACATGATGGAGCCCCTCCTCCAAACACGTCACATTCTCTACTTTATGTCCTTGTACTTTTTTTTATGTATGATTGTTCGTCAGAAATACGTCTGTAACTTGTGCAGTAATGTAATGTTTTGTCTATAAAATATGCAACAAGAAAAATAAATACAATCATTCTCATGAATCCACGGTCATTTATGTACAGATGGCATTTCTTGTGTGTTATTTAAACAAAAAGACTAACTTTAACCGTTGAACTACAGATACCAACCAAATGTTTTGGACTGAAATGATAGGAAATAAAAGAAAGTTCAATCATGAAAAAATATGCACTATCCTTTGCAAAGTTTAGTTAATTTATTTTGTATTCATTTTAAATAAATAAGATGAATGAAAAATAAAAATATAAAGTGATTGAATTCTCCGCAAAGGAAGAAGCAGATCAAAGTCAAACGCTCTTCAAGTTTGAGGATTTGATGGTTTAACCGTGTTTTTTTCTGCTTCTCTACACGATGGAGCCTCTTGTGCAAACTCATTATAGTTTTAATGCCATTATCTGATAGTATGTATATTTTTACTTTGAAAATGCATTTGTTTGCAAATTCAAATGGCATTAACTAATAGGAAGTCATGATGAGACTTTCATTTTTAGGAAAACAAAGGATTACAGTATCTACCTGCTCAAAAACATATTTTTATTCAAATCGTGTCTACAGCATTGACACATTTCATTACAGGTCATTTGACAGACGCTTCTATCCAAAGCGACTTACATTACTTTAAACCCATGGGTTTTTTATCATTTTTGCCCAGGGAGCAATTAGGGGTTAGGTGTCTTGCTCAGGGACACTTCGACATGGAACATGTGGCAGCCTGGACTCGAACGACCAACCTTGTGCTTCCCAGCACCCCTTCTCCAACCCCTGCCCCACGACGACCCCTACACATACTAATCTATTTGTGTCTAAATGTGTTTTTGGTCCAGTACAATAAAAACGGATGACAATTGATATGAGACAATTCTGTAAACAAAATACAAGCTCTCAGCATCTGCCAAACTGATTGTTCCTACAGTGTCTGACTGCAATTACTATATATTATCTTTCAATTCCCCCGATATTGTCCTCATGTTAAATAAATGCACTCAACAAAACCAACTATAATCTAAAAAACACAGAACAAAGAATACAAGAATAAATACAGTGTCTGACTGCAATCACAATATATATTATCTCTCAATTCCAGCAGCCGTTGCTGCTCGGTGTCACATTTCTAATCATACTGTAAAACAGTTAACAAATATAAAAGTTCTCAAAATAACGTGTTAAGTCCTCTGACTTGATAAAAACGGATCGTGGCCTGATTGTTACTCATTCAAACCCTTCGTTTGAATGTTGGTGGAGAACGGGGCGTCGGCGGCCTCTTCTGCTGCTGCTGATGTGGAGTAACAATTAACGTACGGAGGAAGTGAGTCTTCAGCGCGGCGGCCCCTCAGCTCCACGCACCGAGTAGATCACGTTATCTGTCTCACCACAAGCGGCAGAGCTGAGCGAGGCCTCGTCAAAGTGCACCTCAGAGTAGATCAGTTTATTAGAAGCGTCTTCAGCCTGCGATGACACAACGGGGGGTCAAAGTTCATCACTTTGGTCGTTATGGTCACATATGCATCATTGCAGCGTGTGTGTTTCCTCGTATCATGAAAACCGTAGCAGCATTTAAACTTCAGATGTTTTGAACTCAAGTTCCGCAGAGCAGTTCTCACATGTCATGACGTCTTCCTTTAATCAACAGAAGCTTGTGGTTCCAGATATGATAAAATCCGTTTACTCTGCACGTCTGTGATCAGCCCGCGAAAACAGCAGCTGCGCCGTCTCCATGACGACTACACAGCCTCGTTGACAACACTCACTCTCCCTCCCCTATGTAGTCTGACAGACACACATGCAAGCTTTAGCTAACACGGCGCTAGCCAGCATAGCGCTAACATGGTGCTAGCTAGCATAGCGCTAACAACTACTCATTTTACTGCTACAACTAGTAGTACTACTACAAATGATAATATTACTATCATTACTACTACTAGTTTTTCTACTGCTACCCTTTAACTGCCTGCTCCACCTTTTGGTAGAGCACATTTGGAGTCACTATATCTTATTGAAAGATATATTGAAAATAACTTAACCTTATTGAGCCATCTCTACCACTTGATTG